>NC_056683.1:7815562-8117645 GCF_018350215.1 Panthera leo | reverse complement strand
CCTTCAGGCCTGCCTGTCGTAGGAGTTTAGTAGTAGTTTTGCTCCATAAGTTAATAAAATTATGCAAAACTAAAACTGTCAGATAACTCAGGTAGAGTGTTTATAAAGGGCGGGAGAGATGTTGGAAAAAAATTTCATTTCTAAACATGCAACGTTTAATTATAGGTCTGGAGAGAGATGGTGACTATGAGGGAGATAGCTAGGGTATTTTACCATGTTTAAAATGAATATACTACACGGCATTTACAAATATAGAGAAATTCTAAGTAGAGCTGTGGTATGTAGTAACTCGAAATTATTTCTGGAGGCTCCATGGAGAAGGTCAATTTTAAGCCTATGCTTGAGAGATGGGCAGGTCTCTTCAGTTGATGGGAAATGGGCCCGGAAAGCCATTTGCACTGAGGAAAAAGCCAAACGCCATGAATCCAAACGTGTGGCTAAGCTGACTGGCCGTTGGCAGGTCCTCAGTAAACGCATGATGTGGCTGGAAATTTGGAGTGTCCACCACACATCCCTTGTCCACTTCAGCGTTCAACTAATTAAGAACAAACACTACGGGTCAAATGAGGAGCAGAGATCACAGCTTCATCACCCAAAGCATGCCTTTCCTGAAGAACTGTGGCCATTGTGCCCGCCTCCACTTCCTTAACCAAAGCCTAACACCACAACCCCAAATGGACTTCCCGCTCCCTAAGACTCAAGGCTGGAGGCCGGTCCCCCTCTCTTGGAGAGCCGGGTCCGCAGCAGAGATGCTCAGCCAGCACAGAAAGTCACAGTCATGTATGGAGCCCAGTCCATGAGCACAACACAGTGAGCTGGAGAGAGGAGGAGAGAACTTTGGGCTCCCAAGGCTGCTTCCGGACCCCAGACCCAGGGCCCTGCGCGAGAGGGAGAACCACGCAACCTGGAAGAAAGGCAGGCTCTCTGACATCCTCACCAGTCTGTGGGAGGACTTGAGGGAAAAGGGGGGACAGAGAGGTAGCTTCCTTCCTACTCTGGAACCAAAATGACCTCACCCACTGGTGCCACAGTAGCCCGATCAGATATGCACACTTCTTTTTTGGAGAGGTGAGCCAGGGTGTGGAAAGAGGGGCCCACCGGCGTTCACCCCACGCTGTAGTCTCCCTGGTGGTAGGGTGGATTCCCTTCCCGCCTGCAGAAGTGGAGGTGAGAGGTGGACTGGGTGTATCATTTCTGCAAAAGATGTGCTGAGCAGGTGTGCTTGGGGTGGAGGGCAGCTGTCCCGGGAGTGGCAGAGGCTGGTGCAGGAAGATGAAGACACTGGGGCTGTGTGTGGCCTTGGGAACTGGAGGGGGGAGGCTGACTTTCAGACCCTTAGCTCTGGAGCAGCAGCCACGAGAAAGGGTTGATGTGTGTCTTGATGGCAGGATAGTCCTGCTTAGAGGCAGACAGAAGAGATGTTTCCGAAGGGTGCAGCAGGACCCCTCAGAGGGTTGAACGGGTCAGTCCTGTGTCAACTCTGAAAATAGCCACAAGTGTCTGGGCCGGCTCCCCCTTCATCCAAATTTGTGAAGGATTTCCCAAATGTAACCTGGCCACAGGCCCTCCAATGTTAGCAGAATTATAGAAAGGACTGGAAGCTTCTGGAAGGGACTCAGAAACCAATAATCCCAAGCCTCTTATTGTCCAGATGAGAAGACAGAGGCTGAGAGGGATTCCATATCAGCCTTAGTTTGAATACACTCCCCCAAAACACCACACATCTCCACCTTTGTTCTGTGACGATTCTCAAGAAGACGATCTTTGTCATTTTCTAAAGATGTCAGGTTTCGGTCGTGGAACAAAAACCTTGGATTTACAAGCACACCTCTTCACGTTACAGCCCCTTTGGGGTTCATCACTGGCTGTTGAAAATTTAAGGTCACCTTGGTGTGAAAGAAGTGTTAATGGGAGTGGGTTGTGCTAAGTTGAAGATCTGCAACCAGCTTCAGGAGCTGGTCAGCATCTTACTTTCACGACCTTGAAAGGCTGTTTACATAAAAGATAAGGGAAGGTCCAGCTCATCCGGCCCAGGGTACTCATGAGCATTAGTGGGAGGGGCTAGCAGGAAGGAATAACAGGAAGGGGGACAGACTACTGAGACAAGGGGCCTCCAGACAGAAAAATTAGCACTTTATTTCTCCTGGAACTAACTCATGTCGCTAATGTGGGACCAGGTTTCAGACGGAGGACACAGTGACTTTCAACTATTATTTCCCATTTGGTACGTTGCCTTTTCACTTTGTCAAAGGTTTTTTGTTTCGTTTTGTTTGTTTGTTTTCTTTTTGCGGCACAGAAGCTTTTCATTTTTATTTATTTTTAATTTTTAATTTATTTTCTGAGAGAGAGCGCTCACGTAAGTGGGGGGAGGGCGAGAGTGAGAGGGAGGCAGAGAATCTTAAGCAGGCTTCATGCTCAGCACAGAGTCCAACGTGAGGCTCAATCTGACGAACCGTGAGATCATGACCTGAGCCAAAATCGAGAGTCGGACGGACGCTCAACCATCTGAACCACCCAGATGTCCCCGGTGGTTTTCAGTTTGATATAGTCCCACTTGTTTATTTTTGCTATTGTTGCCTTTGCTTTTGGTGTCAGATTCAGAAGAATCATCACAAATACGAGGGACAAAGAGCTTACCACTTATGTTTTCTTCTAGGAGTTTTATTTTTTCAGGTCTTATGTGCAGGTCTTTAATCCACTTTAATTCATTTTCATGTATGGTGTAAGATAGTTTCATTCTTTTGCATGCGGCTGTTCAAGTCTCCCAACATTTATTGAAGAGACTGTCCCTTCCTCGATGTTCATTCCTTTCTCCTTTGTTGTAAATTAGTTGACCATATGTACATCGGTTTGTGTTCTCCATTCTGTTCCATTGATCTACGTGTCTGTTTTTAGGTCAGTACCATACTCTTTGATTAATACAGCTTTGTAATATAGTTTGAAATAAGGGGGTGTGATGCCTCCAGTTTTATTCTTTCTAAGGATTTCTTTGGCTATTTGGGGTCTTTTGTTCCATACAAATTTAGGATTGTTCTGTTTCTGTAAAGAACTGAAGAACACCATTGGAATTTTGATAGGCGTTGCGTTGAATCGATAGATGGTTTTTGGTAGTATGGAAATTTTGACAATATCAACTCTTCTGATTCATGGACAATGGGATATGTTTCCATTTATTTGTGTCTCCTCTAATTTCTTTTATCAATATCTTATAGTTTTTAGGGGCACCTGGGTGGCTCGGTCGGTTAAGCATCTGACTCTTGATTTCAGCTCAGGTCATAATCTCATGGTTCGTGAGTTCGGGTCCCACGTTGGGCTCTATGCTGATAGCACAAAGCCTGCTTGGGATTCTTTCTCTCTCCCATCTCTGCCCTTGCCCTGCACTCTCTCTCAAAATAAATAAATAAACACTAAAAAATAAAAAGTTACAGTTTTCAGTGTACAGATCTCTCATTTCCTCAGTTAAATTTATCCCTAAGTATTTTATTGGTTTTGATGCTACTGTAAAGGGAATTACTTTATTTCTTTATCAGATAGTTTGCTGTTGGTGCACAGAAATGCAACTGATATTTGTATATTCATTTTGTATCCTGCAACTTTACTGAATTTATTAGTTGTAACAGTTTTTGTTTGTTTTTCTTTTTTTTTTTTTTCAGGAGCATTTAGGATTTTCATATTCAAGATCATGTCATCAGCACACAAAGGCAATTTTACTTCTTCCTCTCCAATTCGGATACCTTCTGTTTCTCTTTCTTGCCCAGTTGCCTTGGCTAGGACTTCCAGACTATGTTGAATAGGAGTGGTGAGAGTGGCAACCTTGTCTTGTTCTTGATATTAGGTAGAAAACTTTCAGCCTTTCACCATTGAGCATGATGTTACCTGTGGGCTTGTCACATAAGGCCTTTATGATGTTGCAGTACGTTTCTTCTATATGCGATTTGCTGAGTTTTTATCAAGAATGGATGTTGAATTTTGTCACATGCTTTTTTCTGCATCTCTTGAGACGATCGTATGATTTTTATCGTTCATTCTATTATGTGGTGTAGCCCATTGATTGCTTTTCACATGTTGAACCATCCTTGCATAGAAGGGATAAATCACACTTGATCATGGTATATGATCCTGTAAATATGCTGTTGAATTTGGTGTGCTGGTAATTTGTTGAGGATTATTACATCCATATTTATCAAGGACGTTGGCTGTAGTTTTCCTTTCTTGCAGTTTTCTTCTCTGACGTTAGTATCAGAGTAATGCTGACCTTGTAGTGCTGAGTTTGATAGTGTTTCCTCCTCTTCAATGTCTTTGAAAGAGTTTGAGAAGAATCGGTGTTATTTCTTCTTTAAATGTTTGGTTGGATTCACTGATGAAGCCATTTGTTTGGGGCTTCTTTTTTGGGGGGGAAGCTTTTGATTGCTGATTCAATCTCCTAACTTGTTATTGATCTATTCAGATTTTCTAGTTTCTCAGGATTTAGACTTGGTAGTTTGCATATTTCCAAAAATGTATCCATTTCTTCTAAGTTGCCCAATTTGTCTGTGTATAATTTTTCATATCAGTCTCTTATGATCCTTTGTATTTCTATGCTATCAGTTGTAATGTATCCTCTTGCATTTATAATTTCATTTATTAGGGTCTTCTCTCTTTTTTCTTGGTAAGCATAGTCAAATGTTTGTCAATTTTATTGATCTTTTCTTTTTTTTTTTCAATATATGAAATTTATTGTCAAATTGGTTTCCATACAACACCCAGTGCTCATCCCAAAAGGTGCCCTCCTCAATACCCATCACCCACCCTCCCCTCCCTCCCACCCCCCATCAGCCCTCAGTTTGTTCTCAGTTTTTTATTGACCTTTTCAAAAAGGAACTCTTAGTTTTGTGGATCTTTTTGATTATTTTCTATTCTGTTTCTTTTATTTCTGCTCTGGTCTTTGTTATCTCCCTCCTTCTGTTAACTTTAGGCTTAGTTTTATTCTTGTTTTCCTAGTCCCTTGAGCTATAAAGTCAGGCTGTTTATGTGAGATCTTTCTCCTTGCTTAATGTAGGCACACAATTATCACTGGAAATTTCCCCTTTAGCACTGCTTTTGCTGCATCCTGTCAGTTGGGGTATGTTGTGTTGTCATTTCATTTGTTTCAAGATACTTTTTTATTTCCCTTTTGATTTTATCTTTGACCTACTTGTTGTTCCAGTGTGTGTTGCTTAATTTTCACATACTTGCGAGTTTTCCAGTTCTCCTCTTGTTAGTGATTTCTAGTTTCATATCATTGTGCTTAGAAAAGATACTTGGTATGATTTCAGTCTTTTGAAATTTGCTGAGACTTGTTTCATGACCTTACATATGATCTGTTCTGGAGAATGTTTTGTGTGCACATGAAAATAAGTACATTCTGCTTGCTGTTGGGTGGAATATTCCATATACATCTAAGAGGTCCTTTTTGTTTAAAGTACAGTTCAAGTCCAATATTTTCTTATTGATTTTCTGTCTGGATAAGCTATTCATTGTTGAAAGTGGTGTAGTGATATTTCCTATTATTACTGTATTGTTGTCCTTTACTCCATTCAGACCTATTAGTTTTTGATTAATATGTTTAGGTGCTTCAGTGTTGGGTGCATATATATTTAGTTGTTACATTTTCTTGATGAATTGAGTCCATTGTCAATATATAATGACCTTCATTGTCTTGTGTTATAGTCTTTGACTTAAGTCTATTTGTCTGGTATAAGTATGGCTGTTCTTGCTTTCTTTAGTTTCTATTTTTGTAGGATATCTTTTTCCATCCCTTAATTTTTAGCCTGTGTGTGTCATCAAAGCTGAAGTGTATCTCTTGTAGGCAGCATATAGTTGGGTTTTGTTTTTTATACATTCAGCCACTCTGTGCCTTTTGATTGGAGACATTAATCCATTTACATTTAAAATAATTATTGCTAGGTACGGACTGACTGTTGCCTTCTTATTTAAAAAAAAAATTATTTTTTTAATTCCAAGGTCATTAACCTACAGTATTATATTAGTTTCAGGTGTACAAAATAGTGATTCACCAATTCTGTACAGTACTCACTGTGCATCATGATAAGTGTACTCTTAAACCCCTTCACCTATTTCACCCAACCCCCATCTACCACCCAACTGTTGCCTTCTCATTAATTGTTTTCTGGCTGTTTTGTAGTTTCTTCATTTCTTTCTTCTTCACTTTCCATCTTCCTTTCTGAGCTGATAGTGGTATACTTTGATTCCCTTCTTCTTCTTCTTCTTCTTTTTTTTTTTCAGAGCGAGAGAGAGAAAAAAAGTGCAAGTGGGGGAAGGGCAAATAGAGAGGGAGAGAGCATCTTAAGCAGGATCTATGCTCAGCACGGAGCCCAGCTCAGGGCTCAATCTCATGACTGTGAAATCATGACCTGAGTCGAAATCAAGAGTCTGCCCCTTAACTGACTGAGCCACCCAGGTGTCCCTGCCTTCTTTTTATTTTATGTTCTCTAGGTTGTGGTTACCCCATAGCTTACTTGAAACATCTTATAGAGAACAGTCTATTTCAAACTGATAACAACTTGGGGTGCCTGGGTGGCTCGGGCAGTTAAGTGTCTGACTCTTGGTTTTGGCCCAGGTCGTGATCTCATGGTTTTGTAGGTTCAAGCCCCACGTAGGGCTCTGTGCTGATGGTGCAGAGACTGCTTGAGATTCTCTGTCTCCCTCTCTCTCTGCCCCTTCCCCACTGATGCTGTCTCTGTCTCATCCAAAATAAATTTTAAAAGCTTCAAGAAATAAATCTGAAATAAATTAAAAACAAGATTGCCTTTAAAAAAATAATAAACTGATAACAACTTAAGTGTGATCACATACTAAAATAGTACCTTTTTACTTCCCCTCCCCCCACATTTATGTTTTTTGATGTCATGAGTTCTATCTTTTTATATTGTGTATCCATTGTGAGATTGGTGTAGCCATCGCTGTTTTTAATAGTTTTGTTCCTTACTCTTTTTACTAGAGTTAAATGGTTAGCACACCCCTATATTATAGTATTAGAGTGTTCTGAATCCGGCTGTAAACTGTACCAGTGTATCGTCTATTGGTATTGTATTTTTTATATGTTTTCAAGTTACTAGCTAGTGCCCTTTTGTTTCAGCTTGAGAATTCCTTTCAGCACTTCTTATAAGGCAGGTCTGGCTGCAGTGAACTCCCTCAGCTTTTATTAGGGAAAGTCCTTATCTCTCCTTCATTTCTGGAGGACATCTTTTCTGAGTAAAGCATTCTTGCTTGGCAGGTTTTTCTCCTTCAACACTTGAAATATGTCATCCCATTCTCTCCTGGCTCGCAAAGATTTCTGCTGAGAAATCTGCTGATGGTGTTATGGGTTTCCCTTGTATCAGAGAAATATTTTTCTCTTGATGCTTTAATTTTTTTCTTTGTCTTTGATTTTAGACCGTTTTATTATAATATGTCTTACTGAAAATCATTTTAGATTGCAATTTTGAGGTCCCCTTTGAACTTCTCAAACTTGGATGTCTGAATCCGCCAGGTTTGGGAAGTTCTCAGCCATTGTTTATTTAAATAAGCCTTCTACCCCTTTCTCTTACTTTGAAACTCCAGTGACGTATAGATTGTTTCTCTTGATAGTATGCAGTAATTCCCATAGGTTTTCTTCATTCCTGTTCATTTGTTTTTGTTTCTGTTTTTGTTTTTCTTTGGCTCCTCTGACTAGCTAATTTCAAGTGATCTGTCTCTGAGCTCACTGGTTCTTTCTTCTGCTTGGGGCAGTCTGTTGTTCAAGGTCTCTTCTGAGTTCAGTCATTGAATTCTTCAGCTCCAAAATCTCTGTTTGACTTTTTTATGTTTTCTGTGTTAACTTCTCATTTTCTTTCTTGTGTTGTTTCTTGATCTCATTAAATTGTTTATCTGTATTCTTTTATATCTCTCTGAGCATCTTAAGAACAATTATTTTGAGTTCTTTTGGGCAATCCCTGTATCCTTTTCTTCGGGATCAGTTATTGGCCGTTCACTGTTTCCTTTGACGAAGTCCTATTTCTCTGCTGTTTCGTGATTCTGGGGCCTTGAGTAGGTGTCTGCACATTTGAAGAAACAGCCACCTCTAGCAGACTTTACGGACTGACTTCGGTAAAGAAAGATGTTTTCCTGTGGGTGGCATTGTGGTGGCATGTGCCATGACACAGATTCTGGTGGGTCAAGGCACCAAGTGCGGGGATGTGTGTGGCAGCTCTGGGTCTAGGGGGTGTGGTACCTCATCAGGTCGGGCCGCCGGGGTCCACAGCAGTCACAACTGCTTTGTCCTGGATGAGTGCTGGGAAGGGTCCAAAGAGGCTACAAGGACTGTTTAGGTCCCTAGCAGCATGTCCAGGTCTATCAGCTAGGGGTCAGGGCAGGCAGCGGTTGTGGCCAGAGCTAGCAGCGTGCACACGCCTGGCTGTAGGGGGCGGCCCTGGGTTCCCGTGTGTGGCTGGTGTACAGACACAAACAGTGGTGGGGACCAGGGTGGACAGCAAGAACCAGGGCCATCTTCAGGCACAGTGTTGGCTGTGGGGGTGGCCCTGACTGTCAGCATATGCTACTATAGCTGCTGATTCTTGCCATGGGAGCACAGCAGTAGAGGCCAGTGTTGGGAGTCCACCAGAAGCAGGTACAGAGCCAGAGGGACTAGTTGCAGGGAAGTACAGTATAATACAGGCCTGTGACACAAGACAGGCTGAAACTGGGCTCACAGGCGGGCAGAGGCCCTGGGTGTCAGTATTTCCTCCTGCAGCTACGTGGTCTCCCCATGGGCGTGCACATGGCAGTGGAGGCCAGGGACAGAGGTTGAGTCAAGGGTGTGCAAATGTTGGCTTGGATGGGGAGGGGATCTAGTTTCAGTCGAGGCCGGTGGTGGAGGCCAGTGACAGGAGACAGGGCCGAATCTGGGCCCGCAGGCAGCCCACAAAGGAGGGGCTTTGGCTGTTGGCGTGCACGTCCACGGGGGCACGCCTGACAGCGGAGGCTGGTGATAGGAGTGAGGCTGTTGCAAGTGCAGGGTTGGAGGGGTTGGCCCCAGCACGCACACGGTGGTGGAGGTCAGCCACGGCGATCTGGGCTGGTATCTTGCATTTCTGCAGCTGCAGAGGCTTGAGGTGGCTGCCGGTCCTCACTGGCTCTGGTGGGGATGGGTGGGGAGGATGGTAGGAAGCCAGGAGGAACTCAGGGGGCTGGGGTCAATGAAAAGCAATACCTGTGGGGTGAAAACTAGTGAAATCTTTGGGGGGGTTCTCATTGGGTAATTGGGGGAGGGAGAAAGGGTGAGAAGAAAGGAAAGAATGGCTCTAATCCTGTCCAGACTAGTAATCTAATAACAATGATAGGCAAGCTAGCATGTGCTGAGAACCAAGTACGTACAAGATGCTCTTCCTTTACAAATGTCAACTCATTTAACAATTATAATACAGTGATGTAGGTACAGAGGACAGAGAAGGGACTGGGTCCTGTATTCCCATGGTGGTGTCTACATTCGCCTTGGTCTTTGCAGTGAAGTAGTTGGTCAGAGATGCTACCTGGCCTGGGACCCCCTGCCTGGCATAAAAGTGGGTTTAGCTTCTCACCCGAAATGAAGGACCGTCTTTTTTTAATGTTTATTTATTTTGAGAGAGAGAGCGTGCATGAGTGTGAGAAGGGCAGAGAGATGGGGAGAGAGACAATGCCAAGCAGGCTCCACGTTATAAGCACAGAGCCCAGTGTGGGGCCCAGTCACAACGAACCACAAGATCGTGATCTGAGCCGAAATCAAGCCGGTTGCTTAACCAACTGAGCCACCTATGCACCCCAAGGACCATCTTTTTTAAAAATTAAGGTGACGTGGCATTATAATGCTCATAGACCTGTAGGATATGTTTGTGGGAAATGTGGACCCCAAATCTCTATTTCAAGCTAGGCTGAGGTAATAGAGATCTTCATCTGGAATTTAAGGATGAGGAATATAGCCTTCCTCTTGCAGAATTAATAATTATTAGAACCTGAGAGGTTGGAAGGTCCAGGGAACAATGTCTTAGGATACTGAAGTACTTGCCAGTGAATGTCTGCCAGTAGAAGATGGATGTCAAATTTCAGTTCAAGTATGTGAATAATAAGCCCCTTTGGCAAAGAGGCAGAGGCCACATGCATTCTTCATGACCAAACAAGAATACAACTGCTAAAAAATTGTTTCATCAATGTGTAGTGGAGTCCCCTTGGGTGAAATTCTGGCTAGAAGAGCCACTTGAAGGATTGGTTCACACCTCCAGGAATCTCGTCAGAGTCATTCGTAACTACCAATTACACTGTGTCTTGTAGTTCTAAATGAGATATGAAAGGATGCGAAGAAACGCACTAGAATTTTAGCCCCAAAAGAAGATTTATGCGTTTAATTAATTTGTGCACAGGGAGAAGGAACCCAAGTGTCCATCAGTAGATAAGTGAATAAACAAAACGTGGTCTGTCCGTACAGCGGAATACGATCAGCTTTACAAAAGGCAGGAAATTCTGGCACATGCTACAACATGGATGAACCTTGAAGACGTTGTGCTGAGTGAAGTAAGCCAGCCACAGAAAGACCAATACTGTGTGATTCCACTCCTGTGCAGTACCAACTGCAAATTCACTGAGACAGAGGGTGGAGTGGTGGTTGCCAGGGGTTTGAGGAAGGCAAGAATAGGGAGCTTGATAGGGTGTTTCAGTTCTGGAGGCAGGTTACACGGCATCGTGTAGATACTAACACTACTAAACTTTACACTTAAAAATGGTTATGATGAGGGGCGCCTGGGTGGCTCAGTCGGTTAAGCGTCCGACTTCAGCTCAGGTCACGATCTCGCGGTCCGTGAGTTCGAGCCCCACGTCGGGCTCTGGGCTGATGGCTCAGAGCCTGGAGCCTGCTTCTGATTCTGTGTCTCCCTCTCTCTCTGCGCCTCCCCCATTCATGCTCTGTCTCTCTCTGTCTCAAAAATAAATAAATGTTAAAAAAAATTTTTAAAAAATGGTTATGATGAGGCACCTGGGTGGCTCAGCCAGTTAAGTGTCTGACTTCGGCTCAGGTCATGATCTCGCGGTTCACGAGTTCGAGCCCCGCATCGTGCTCTGTGATGACAGCTCAGAGCCTGATTCTGTGTCTCCCTCTCTCTCTGCCCCTCCCCTGCTTGTTCTGTGTGTATGTGTCTCTCTCTCTCAAAAATAAAAATAAAAACATTTTTAAATTTTTTTAAAAAGGTTACAATAGTAAATTTTGTATTATGTGTATTTTACCACAATTTAAAAAATCACAAATAAATAAAACATTTAACCCATCAAAATGGAAATGTGCACTTAAAATCTTAATAACTTATTTCTGTGTGAAGGAAAATGCCTCCCAGAGCATTTCTGTAGCACCCTCGTAAGTGGTTTTAACACTTACATTTCTATAAATTGTGAAGCGCATTTGATTCCTCTCAAAGTTCTCTCCTAAGAACTTAAGAAAAAAAGTTATTCTACCTGAATGAGAAGGTCTGTGTGGAAGTTCTTTGGTCTTGGCTCAGAGAGGCAGTGAATTCAGTAATGAAAATCTTATGGGTGTTTAAAATTAGTAATCATTTCAGTTTTCTTGACCAATTGAACATTCTTTGTTGCAACATTTGTACTGCAGTCTGTCTGTCTGCCTCTCTCTCCCCCCACCCCACCCCCCTCTCTCTCTCCCTCTCCCTCTCCTTCTCCTTGGGTTGCTGGTCAACCGGTTGGCTTCAAGTTATTCCAGGGCCACACCCATCCCCTCTACTTCCTGCCGCATATCTGCCGTTCCTTTTGTAAGTCACGTCATGGGTCACCGGGCAGTTGGGTGAACGTGTGGGATGGCCACCCACTGTCAGGGCTCAGAATGCACATGCCCCATTAATGAGTCAGGGGATGAATGAGGCCTGAGGATGAACAGCACACCCATGTGAAGGCTGAGGAGTATTGCGGGCATGGAAGGAGGCCTCCCGCATCAGGTGCTAACTGCGTACCCCATTCTCACAATGCAGCACTCATGCTGGAAACGTCCGGCTCCGACGGCTCCTCATTGGCCGTTCCTGTGGCGTCAACCTACCTCATCTCTCAGCAGGTGCCTGTGGGAAGGGTGTCTCCTTCAGACAACATCACCAGACGACTTGAAGCACTCTGCCCCTTTGGTGTTCATCTCGGAGTTGAATTAAAGCAGTGAATTCTCTTCTTTCTGGGAGTAGCCTGGCGTTAGAGAGATCTATTCCAACCCCCTGCCCGTGTTTACATCGGGGTTCGAAGCTGGTTTAGATGAACATCTTTGAGACCCCAAGGCTTAGAGTAAGGAAGTATTTTTAGAGATGCTAGGCTATTCCATTCACAAGGGCGGTGTTAGAGCCGCTTTAACAAATTACTCCAAATCATGTGGCTTAAAACAACAGCAGCTTAGTCTCTCTCGGTTCTGGTGGCCAGAAGTCGACGTGTTGGCAGAGTCAGCGTGTAACCCCTTGAGTCTCTACAGGGGAACCGTTCCCTGCCTCTCCCAACTTCCAGCGGCTCCAGATATCCTTTGACTGGGGGATATAGATTCCAGTCTCTGCCTTGTCTTCACACGGCTTCCCCTGTGTCCGAGTCTCTCAAACCTCCCTCTGCGTTTCTCTTGTAAGGACACTTGTCATTGGATGTGGGGCCCGCCCCAAACCCAGGATGATCTCATCTTGAGATCCTTAATTACATCTACAAAAATAATCTCTCTTCCAAATAAGATCCCATTCACAGGTCCCGATGCTCAGGACTTGGACACTCTTCAGCCCACTGCCGATGGACGTATTTCACCGGTGATGGGAGGTGAATGGCTAAAACCTCCCTGGAGCAGTGTTGGCCATATGCCGTTCTGCACTTCTCTGTTCTCCGGGCCCTGGGTCTCCCGACCTCAGCCCAGAAACCCAGGAACCAAGTCTCGTCCCTCCCCGCGCCCCTCTGCCCAGTCTCCCGCCTCCATGCTCTCTCTCCCTTCCAAGCTGAAAATACACTTTTCACCACATGGGCGCTGAGAAGGGAAAAGCATTTTGCCAAGGTTACACATCGAGTTGGCAGAGGCGGGGCTGGGGTTCAGAGTTCCTGCTTCCCAATCCAGCGTCCTCTCTGAAATGGTTATTTTAAAATAGTATCACTGCGGTTATAAAGCACGGGGAGCAGAGCTTTCGAATGAGAACGTTGGGCTTCCTGCACTCCTGGCAGGCTTTCTAGGCTGTTTTCAAAGAAACTTCTCGGCCTGTCAACATTCTCACCAGCCCCTCTTACCTTCCGAGCGTCACAGGCACGACAACGTGCGGGCAGACGCGCTTCTCACAAGCTCCTCAGCCAGTAGCTCTGTCGGCAATTTTTCATGTCTCGTCTCCAAGGCATATGATGGCAGAGACTCTCCGGCAGCTGAGCCGCACGCTAGCTCTGTGAACTGGGCTGTCAATTTTTATTTTAATCCTCCTTTATTCACAGTTTGATTTCATTTAGGATTGGCCTCCCTTCCTGTTCAAATGCCAGGCCTACGGCCCCACACTCCCTGGCACAGCTAGATCTAGTCATCATTACAAAGAAAGAACTCTGCTCCTAGACTCTCGGAGGGGAGTTTGGCTCCCGTGTTAACTCAGTCTTCCTGGGCAGCTCTGAGTCCCGGGGCAACAGTCGGGAGAGAGCAACGAGGGATCCCTTCTTCACTTCCTGTTTCCTGGAACCACACCAGCTTAGAAGTGGTTTCTTTTCTTTCTTCTTCTAATACCCAGTTTGCTTTCCCATGTTCTTGAGGAGTAGGAATACACAGACCACGTTGTACATCTCCGGAATGGTAGCCCTGGCGAAAAGGTTTTACAAGGGAGATGATGAATATTCTGACTCTGGCCTTTGAGTGCTTATGAAGTCAGAAGATGCGTCCTTTGGTAAAAGGAGTCATCTCAGGTGAAACACAAAGGCTCGGAGCTGATCCTTGAGCAAACGCCAAGTAGATATATAGTGTAGAAAACCAGAAAGGATGCCTTGGTGAGCATCCGGGACCGGCAGGAGCCCCATCTCAGCAAGAAAGGGCCTGAGTGCACCTTTCGGGCTGCCCGCTCCGTGAGCACCCCCGAACGTCATTCCTCTTGCAGCCCGTGTTCCCTGATTTGCTTGATGTAAACCCGCTCGACACGCCTGCCTCTTTGTAAAGCTCATTTGCAGTCAGTTTTTGCCGTCCTCGTCGTCATCGTGATTTTCTAAATCAAGAAGATTAAAGCCTAAGAAAAGTAGATGCAAACCTGAGATCAAGTATGAGCTGACTGGAAAGCCCCCCTTTCAGGAATAGTCGGGGAATAAGGTGAACTAGACACACAGTGCTCAATGCAGGCCCTAGCCAGCCAAGCAGAGGTCGAATGAGGTTCCAGTCTTCTGCTTCCCAACAGAGGGCCGGGAGCCAGAGTATGCTCCACCTCTGGGTATACTCAGATTTAGATCAGGTGGGTCTATAAAAGGGGGACATGTGGATTCCTGAAGTTTCCCCCACTTCTCAAGCTCAAATATTATCCTCTCAAAGTCTGTCCGGGTTTCCTCACCATATATTCCAAGTCATCGGTTTCTTCTCATGTACAGCCGGGAATGGGACTTGGTACCTTTTCTGAGGCCCGTGGAAATGGCAAAATTGAGGCTCAGAAATGAAGAAATTTGCTAACACTCACACAGTCAGGGTGACTCACAGCCAGGACTCAACACTAGGAATTCCAACTGTATGGCCGGTGTCTTTTCTCTATGTGGGGGAAGATAAGAAAGCATTTTCGGTACACAGAGTCTGAGCTGCCAACATGGCACCCATTTGGGGATACACAACAGGTAATAATGGGTCAAGGTGGAGAGAAAAGTCTAGGCTAGTAATGTCAGCTTGGAAGTCATTTGCTTCAAAGTTATGAGGCCGATGTGAACGAGGGAAGCAAAAACGTGATGATAAATCCCGAAAAGAATCCCCCAATTTAGGGAGTGAAGGACAAAATGTGAGTAGGCAAAGGACCTAAAAGGAGCAGTCAGAGAGGTAGGGAGAAAAACCAGTAAGGGCTAGTGCTGTAGAAACTAAGTTAAGATGGAGTCATAAGAAGAAAAAGGTGGTCAGGAGGGTTTCAGTGAAGATATCAGTTTGTAGGGGATAAGACCCAAGAAGTGTCCGTTGAATTAAATAGCTAGATCTCTTTTCTGCGTTCTATACTTGTATACTTGACCTGTTGACTTGACTTCCCAAAAGTACCTCAAGTTGTAGATTCATATGTCCTGAAGTTCTGTCTTCCTCTCTACACTCCAGTCCCCAAATCTGATGCCCCTCCAACATTCTTATTTCAGTGAATGTGTCTATCATCTATGGGGTTATCCCAAAGTAGCCACTGGTAACAACTTCTTCCTCTCCTACTGCATACAATCCAACATCTTCCTAGCTGAAAGGGAGGCTGAGAAATTGGCCAGAGTTGGCTTAGACCAGGGCTTGGGAAATATTTTCTGTACAGGGCCAGGTAGTAAATATTTGAGGCTTTGCAGGCCATATGCTTTCTGTTGCAGCTACTCTCATCTATCCTTGGAGTATGAAAACAGCCATAGACAATAAGTAAGTGAATGGGTATGTCTGTGTTCCATCACTCTTTTATTTACACAAGCAGGTGATGGGCTGGATTTGGCCCAGGGGTAGTTTGCCAACCTCTGGCTTAGATGAAACACAGACTCCTTCTAAGAGGTGGGCACACTGTCATTTCAAACAGTCCTGATTCTGTGAGCAAGAAGTTAGAGGAGACTGGCTCTTGGTGGGCCATTAACGGTGCCCCTCTCCTGGTCTGCGACACCCACGTCTCAGACATGACAACTGCCCCTCCCGATGGCCGGCAACTACAAACTATTGGAAGTCTTTGTTGAATTATGGAAGATGTTTGTTTGGCGTTTAATAAAGAGTGCAGTGGAATGTTTTTTCCCCCTGACTATTGCCAGTAGTAGACAGACACTGATCAGAGACTTTTGGCAAAGGGACTCGCTAATTCTACAAAACACCAAATTATGAAATTTCTAAACTGATGCTCTGGCTCTTGACACTTGATGGAAGGAAGAGTAGGGTTGAAGGAGCTGGAGGCTGGGTGTGGGAGGGGGGTTGTAAGGCCAGAGCACCTGTGCTGGGGTATATGTTAATTTGTTTGGAAATATTTATCTATGCATACATAGATGGTGCACTTGATGAGTAACTATATTTGTGCTGCACTTACATGCTTTTTCTCTGCCTTTAATGCAATCAGTGCACATTATGGAGGCATGAATATGCAAATGTTGAATAAAGCTTGAATTTTTTAATTAAAAAAGCTAAATCAGGGGAATTATAAGCACCCAATTTAACATTTTTAAATATGAAATGAAATGTTCTCCTTCATTCCCATTCATTGCCATGGATTTTGTTGATATTCAGCATGGAACTTGATTATTTTATGCCTATCTGTTTTTAAAGGAGTTGGCATGGATTTTGGTGAGATCAAGGAGAGTTGGGGGGGGGGGCTGTCTAAGGAGGGGAAGGGTAAGAGTGAGAGGGAGACGACTGTGTGAAGAATGACTTCTTTCCTGTCCTGCTTGATGTTGCTGGCACATGAAGCAGCTTATGGCTTGTATATTTTCAAAGAGGATCAGCATATAAATACTCCGTTGGGAATTAAATTTCCAAAAGGAAGCCTTTTCCCCACTCAATCTTCTCTTAATTTAGAAAAAATTACTTTTAAATTGATGTAACACAGCAGCTTATAACAGTTACATTATTCTCCCCCAGGAATAAATGTAGGCTTCTTTCTGTTTCCTTTTCAAAGTGGCAAACAAATGCTCTCTCTTCGGGCTTCACCCTTTCTGAGAAGGAAAGGGAACTTCTCTACTGGCTCGGGGTTAGAGTCCACGTTGCAATCGGTTGATTATTTATTAAACACTTACTCATGTGGGATTCAGAATAGTCCATAATTATATTACAGAGACTCATGCCAGGCTCCTTGGCATTTAGAATCTTCCATGGTCTAAGTAGCCGGGTGATCTTGGCCAAGTGGCTGGTCATGATACCAATAGTCATTATCCTTTCTAATTATGCTGCACTTTATTCACAGTACTTCTGCCTGTGTGTCCTCGTTTAATTTGAAAACTGTCTCTGGGCCTCAGGAGGAGAATGGGTCAGGCCCTCTTTAGGTCCCCTTTGGAGCTACCATTTTTGAGTTCCATAAGGTGTTTAAGTGGGGATTAAAAAAAGAAAGGGCTAGACTAATGATGCCTGCCCACATGTCACCCTAATTGAGATGCTAGTGTGAACAAGTAGTGGGAAAGCTAGTGTGCACTGGTGAAACAATGTTCAGTCCATGCTCGCCAGTAAACGAACTCTCAGAATTTATAAAGCTTTCCACTTAGGTTTCCTGGTTTGGTCACTTTACAAGAGAAGTCCCTCCTGTAGCTTATCTTATTCCTCACATTTTATACCAGTTCCATCGTCATAGTTCAAGACATGCAGTCTGAAATTCTCTAAAGAATGTGAAATTGTTTGAGGCACCTGGGTGGCTCAGTTGGTTAAGCGTCCGACTCTTGGTTCTGGCTTGGGTCCTGATCTCACAGTTGGTGAGATCGAGCCCTGCATCACACTCTGCACTGGCAGTGGGGAGCCTGCTTAGGATTCTCTCTCTTTCTCTCTCTCTCTCTCTCTCTCTGCCCCTTCCCCACTGTGTGCATGTGCTCTCTCTCTCTCTCTCTCTCTGTCTCAAAAAACATTAAAAAGAAAAAAAGAGGGGCGCCTGGGTGGCTCAGTCGGTTAAGTGTCTGACTTCAGCTCAGGTCATGATCTCGCGGTCTGTGAGTTCGAGCCCCGCGTCGGGCTCTGTGCTGACAGCTCGGAGCCTGGAGCCTGTTTCAGATTCTGTGTCTCCCTCTCTCTCTGACCCTCCCCTGTTCATGCTCTGTCTCTCTCTGTCTCAAAAATAAATAAACATTAAAAAAAGAAAAAAGAAAAAAAGAATGTGATATTCTTCAAAGGCTGAGGTCCTTTCTACCACACTGGAGGAAATGAAGTGCTCAGTGAGTAACTGAATGATCTAATGAGTACTGACATCAAATTTGTAGCTATGACAAGATTTCAACGCATATCTCTTTATTATCTTGTCTTTTTTTTTTTTTTTTAGTTTATTTATTTTGAGAGAGAAGAGAGAACCTGCATGCATGAGTGGGGGAGGGACAGAGAGGGAGAGAGAAAGAATCCCAAGCAGGCTCCCCACTGTCAGCGTAGAGCCTGAACTCACAAACCGTGAGATCATGACCTGAGCTGAAATCAAGGGTTGGACTCTTAACTGTCTGAGCCACCCAGCTGCCCCTATCACACATCATCTTTTCTGATGGAGGTGTAGCAAGATATTACTTTGGTAATACCCAGTTTAAACCAACCGTTGATGTTATTTATACCCAAGTGAGGGGAAAAAAAAAAAAAAAAAAATATATATATATATATATATATATATATATATATATATATATATTAATGTTTTTAAATAAATGGTTTCTTTTGGAATAATTTCTAGATTTACAGAAAATTTGTAAAGGTAACACAGAGAGTTCCCGTACCCCTCACCCAGTTCTTCCTAATGTTAACATCTTACATTAACCATCGTACATTTGTCAAACCTAAAAAACCACTCTTGATACATTACTTCTAACTAAACTCTAGACTTTATTTGGATTTCACCAGTTTTAGGAAAACATTTCTAAGTCTCAGATGTCTGAGTTTGTATATGGGGTCAGCTCAGCTGTTTCAAATTCTGTGAACCTGAGTTTATGGGATCAATGTTATTGGATCACAGAATGCCACATTAGTAAAGAATTTTAGAATCTACATAGTGCTTACACATTTTTTTAAACATTTTTGTTTATTATTGAGAGACAGAGCATGAGCATGAGCACGGGAGGGGCAGAGAGGGGGGAGACACAGAATCCGAAGCAAGCTCCAGGCTCCGAGCTGTCAGCACAGAGCCTGATGTGGGGCTCGAACTCCCGAACCGTGAGATCATGACCTGAGCCAAAGCCAGACGCTTAACCGGCTGAGCCACCCAGACGCCCCAGTGCCTACACATTTTTATGAAGAAGGCAAATAAGCTCTTTGGGGAAACTAAAATTACACAGGCCGACATAACTAGTTTTACATAGCATGCTCTACCCAGTGACTCCAAATGATGGTCACTTCACCATAGTGAGAAAGAATCCTCGTATACAGATAATACACTCATGCCACATCGAAATGAAAAGTTCCTTACGTTGTAACGTGTAGAAAGGTCCCAATTCTCACGGTCCTTTTAATCTACTCAAGGAGGAATTTTGTGGCATGAGCCATCGAAGAACAGACGGGTGGACTTTAAGAAAGGGATACGATTGAGGTGTATTTCCAGCTTGCAGTGTGTCCGCGGAGAAGTGAGTCATCCCCAAACCATCCGGGTTTCCCGGGGGTAGGCATTTCATTTGGGCTGGCTGTGTGGATATGAGTTAATCCCAGGTACATGTAAGATGGTGTGATCTTACACGTCAACACAGCAAGGAGTGCAGGAAACACTCTGTCAACACGCATAACCGTGAGTCGGTCTACAGCTGATGCCTCTAAGCCATCTTATTGAGGAGCAGGGCGACCAGAATACATTTCGCCCTCGCAGTACAGATGGATACCAGGAAACCGAGCAGATGCATTGTGGCTAATCAGGCAGAGGCACAGCAGGGTAACTAAAAGCTAGGATTCACATGCCTCCGTGAACCTTAATTAAAGAGCTCGGTGCCTCCTTTTGTTTTATCTGTTGCCAGTGTCTGGTCTCCTCTTGTGATAGTTTTTTGGTTTTTGTTTCTGTAAGTAACTATCCATTTGCTGTGAGAATCTAACGGAGAGACAGCAGAGCGCTATGTCTCTGAACGAGCAGCGTGACGGTCGTGGCTGCCCAAGAGTTAAGGAGATTCTGTTCCTGCAGCTGCAAACCGATGCTCGCAAGAGCCAAGCACAGAGGAGGCAGGAGAGGGTGGGAGGAGGAATCCAGGCTACCTCCGAATTCATCCCGCGCTGTCTTACGCAACAGCCAACAGAAACCAAATGTACTTAAGGGAGAGAGAGCTAAATTATTGAGTAGACTCCTAACAGCAGGCGAGTGGAAAAGACATCTGCAGATTTGTGTTTCACGCCCCAGTAATAAATACAGTGTTGAGAGAAGAAATCTGTCCTGGCAAACGTGTGGGGGTGGGGACAGACTCTGCTAACAGGCTGGCTTTTCCACCTTGATGAGATTTGAGGCAAAGGTTGTTGGCTGGGTCCAGCATTCTTCCATGTGAGCTGGAGAAGGGAAAGAGGTGGGAAAGAGATACTGGGACTTTTGTAAATAACTAGGTTTCCTGTGGTTGGGAGATTAACCCCATGGCCGTTCCAGAGAAGCCCTGAAGAAGTTGCATCCTGTGGAGAATGTATCTCCAGGCAGGGGCTGGATTAAGGGGTCAGCCCTCAAGCTTCTTGAGGCCAAGAACAATCTCCATAAATGTTTCTTGGGCCTCGTTTTGTAGATGCCTCTCACTGGCACAGACTCACATATGTTGCTGGAAGGCCATGGAAAGAGATATTTCCTCCTGGCACTTTGCATGGAAAGATCGATGGGTACCCTTGGAAAGAGCATTGAGTTAGGAGTCCGGAGTCCTGAGCTCTGTTTGCAGTCCACCTTTTAAAGAAGACACTTGTCAAAGGAACTTAACCTCTGTCTGTGTCGATTTCTCAGGACAATCCTATTTCGTGATGACAGAGGCTAAGGATGGGCTAGTCAAACTGCTGTGGGCTGTGTTGCCCCTTTACACTGTCATCATACCTAAACTGAGATAAATCCATATTTTTAGAAAACTATCTCATGCCACTACCCCCTTCCGTTATCCCCAGTGCAATGAACTCCAATTACGGGGATTAGACCAGAGGCATCTAGACATGAAAGTATTCAGATGGTTTGGGCAGTGGGCCTGGGTGTGAAATCACCCCTATTTAAAAAACCCCTAATGCGATGCCCCTTCAGAGCGTTGTGCTCACTCACTTATCACTAAGAGCATACAATTCCAGTGACCAGGGCTCAGTGACCTCGTTCCCGCATCCTGCGGTGCCTGCGTGACCCCAGATCCCCACTCCTATCCCCAGGCCCTCAGACCATCTGGCTTCATATTCTGGATCGTGATATCGACCTCAGGTCTGCCATGTTCCGGTGACCCATTGGTCTCTTCCCAGTATGCTTCTCTGTAGAATACAATAGCTCCAAAATGGTGATAGAAATGAGTCTTGACATGTGTGGGTTGAAGCCTGGTGTTCAGTCAATTATAATTAGTAAGTTATTAAGTCAGGCCAGAAACAGAAGCATGGGTTGGTCTCATTGTAATCTTGAATCTCACAAGAGGCCAGCAGACACACTGCATGGGAGATTTATGCAGCCCATATTTGGAGAAACCCACCATGCATTTTCTCCTAGTAGAAAAAGACTGGGGGAGAAACCATGGTGGCCCCCTTCTCCTAGTGTGGTAACGGATTTTTCTTTAAAGCATTTATCTTTTGAGAATACAAACTGCTGTATTATCCTTAGCTGAGTTACTTGTAAACCACAGAGTCTGAGGTTCATAAAAGAAACATTGACGTTGTCATGAGTGAAGATTGATCGGTTGTAAATTGGACTGGTAGAAGGCACCTTCATTTTCCTTGAAATTGAATCTTGAAACATATAATTCCCCGTTCTTGATTTTTTTTGACCTATACTGCAGGCCCGCGTACAATACAGGGTGGAAAGTATGGATGTAGATTGCTCATTTTGACTGGAGACACTAGTTGACTGGCCTAGAGGCTCTTAGGCTTCTGGAAGCCTTCATTCTGCAGCTTATGTGTTTATTTAGGTTTATTGGGCAAGTTTGGGTTCTGGTTCGTTATATCCCTGCACCCACTATCATTCACGTGTCTCCAGAGGGCCAGTGCTGACAGGTTCTCAATAGAACATCTTGGAGAAGTGCACCCTGTGCGTTCTCATCAGCTCTGGAAGGGTGTTTCTTGCACTGGTTGGGATTTGAGTTCGCCTGGGTGACTCAGCATCGGAGGCTGAATGAGCACGCTGAATTTGCTCCAGGGCATTTTGAGAAGCATTGGGGTTAGAGAGCTGTTACAGCCCTTGCACTTTTTGCCTCTTGTCCTTATGATTCAGCCAGAGACAAAAATCTAACTCCCGTTGGTGGGTGCTATCATCTGGGAAGCTGAGGACAGCCCCATGGAGCGGTCATGGTCCACTGCTGGAGAAGAGTGTAAATGGCAAAGAGAGAAACTAAAACATGACAGCACATGAGTGCACCCTCAACCAGCTCTCTTATCGTTGCACTAACTGGAAATAACCTTTTCAGCAGATGGCTTCAGGGGCATTTCACCTTCACCTCGGTACAGTGTTCCATTTGCAGCCATGTCTGTCCGGGTGTCTCTGCTTTCTAATTCATTAGGTGATTTTTTTTTTTTTTAAGTTGGTCAGTTAGATTTTGGCTACAAACACTCTGAATCCATGAATAATGTGACCGTCCCCCAGTTTAGGCCTCAGGATGCCATCCCTTGAGACAACATGGAGGTGATGGACCAAGGAACAGACTCACGATGCGTTACCCTTCACTTCTCCCTCCCTCACCCATCCCACCCAGCTCCCACATGGATGCCTTGGTTTATTTTATTTTATTTTATTTTATTTTATTTTATTTTATTTTATTTTATTTTATTTATTTATTTTTTAAAGTTTTTATCTACTTAGAGCTTGGGCTCACAAGTGAGCAGGGAAGGGGCAGAGAGAGAGAGAGAAAGAGAGAGAGAATCCCACGCAGGCTCCACACGGTCAGCAAAGAACGCACAGACCATGAGATCATGACCTGAGCCGCAATCAAGAGTCGGATGCCCAACTGACTGAGCCACCCAGGCACCACATGTATTCCCTATTTTAAATGCGGCATATTGGCGTTCTGCCAGAAAGGATGAATGTGACCGCTGAAATGTGGTAGAAAGGAGCCGACCAGGCCCCAGGCCTCTGACCCCTCTTGCCCTTCCTACTGCCTGTCTTCAGTCCATATCTATGCCTGTCTAACCCCTTCTGACCAGGTGCAATGCAGTCTCTTAGGAAACCAAGACCTCCAAGGCTTATGATGTGACTGTATCCTCAGGTTCTTTGGCTTTTTTCTTTCCTGATTCATTGGAAGGCCTTTCCAGCTTATCACCACAGCTGTCTTGAGGCCCCCGCCCCTTTCACAGATAGCTCTGGGATTCAGATTCAGAACTCAGGCAACCATCCTTGCCACCCTGCCTTTGACCCTCTATAGGGACAGCACAGTCCAGAGTTGTTTTAAACATTCCCTAAAAGCTTTAAGGACAAGCAGACAAAACTGTATGCATCTCTAAAATGGTTTGGAAAGCCCAGGATGGGGCTGATTAAGAGGAACTTGGCCATGGGGAGGTCAAGGTTCTTGGCTTTCCCTTAACTCAGCTGGTCTCTAATATCTATGATGCTTGAGGTTACCCTAAATGGTGTGTTAAAACTTCCCCTTACAGTAACTACACTATTGCAACTCCCAGATCTTGTCACACGAGCAGAGTGCCCATTTCTAAACCTTTCCCTTATAAATCTCTCAAATTCAAGGGTCTCTGAAGAGTTTCTGGGTATTAAACAGAATCTCCTGAATCCAAACAGTAGCAGGTAGGTTAACCAGGAGAGCTCCTTAACTAGTTAGGGCTCTCAGATGGCTGTGAGTTAGCTCTTCATGGCAGAAGCAGTTAAAGCAAAAGCCACTGAGGAGTCTGTGGGGACGATAAAAGGGTTTAACAGGCGTAGATGTCAGGCAGCCTCTTAGGTGGCCCCCAGGGACCCCACCTCCTGGTGTTCAGGCCCTTGTGGAATCCCCCCTTTTAAGTATGGGTTGAACCTTATGACTTGCCTCTAATAAATAGAGGGCGTAATGGGATATCATGTCTGATATTGTTATGGAACCAGGCTGGATTGCTGGAGGGGAACCGCCAAACGACACTCAGAGATCTTGGCGGATCGGGGTTTTATTTCACACCAGCGGGCTCAGAGGAGATCCTTCTGCAGAGGTCTGAGTCCCGAGCACAAGCATGGGGAACAATTTATCATCTGTTACTTCTGCATTCTGCATTAGTAATAATTTGGTATATGCAGCAAGTGGGGCAGAAAGAAGAACCCGGAAGAGGAATCTCTAAGCTAGGGACTAGAGCTTATGTTAGTCTCGTCGGCCATCTTATGGTGCATAACTTTACTTATTTTCCCAAAAATGCTAGTTTGCAAAAGATGGTGACTTCTGTGTTGTTTGTATTCCTTCTCTTGTGCTCTTCTTTGTTGGATGAAGTCAGCCGCCATATTGTGAGCTGCTGTGTGGAGAGACTCACATTGGAAGGAACAGAGGGAGGCCCCCGGCCGACAGTTCATGAGGACTGACTCCTGCCAACAATCGCTAGAGTGGACTTGGAGGCAGATTTTTCCCCAGTCCAGCCTTCAGATGACCACAACCTCTGTCCCCCCCCCCCCCCCCGGGATTGCAGCTTTTCGGCAACCCTGAGGCAGAAGACCCAGGTAAGCTGCACCCAGATTCCTGACGGTTAGAAACTGTGAGATTATAAACGATGCCGTTTCAAGCCAAGTTTTGGTGGCATTTGTTAGGTGGTGGTAGATAACTAATCCAGCATGTTGAATTGTTGACCTCTGGTATCCCTCCCAGACCTGGGATTTTACGAGTTCTCAGGGGTTAAAAAAAGGAATGAGGCTCAAAGGTATCAACTATATTGATGCCCACGTTGTTCTTTTCTTTCTCCTCTCTTCTTAATAAGCCCAATAAATAGTTGTGCTTATCTGTTGGGATTCATTTTTCCTTGCACTTCAGACTTGTCAGCTAGCTGAAATCTTATTAGGCTGGCCAGAGAGAGTGAACTAATTCAGGCAGGAATCTTCCGGGAATTCTAGGAAGTCCACCAGGAAAAGGAAGATACCATCTGGTTGCTAATGCAGTGTGCTTTGCATGTAAAATAGGACAGATCCCAGCTCAAATAAGCACTTCTGAGGTGTCATTGATTGCTTTCGGTCTCAGCAGCTCTTTCCAATCCAACCTGTTATTTTCACCTTTAGCACCAGGGCCCTTCAGCGCTGGTACCGAATCGTTCCTTCAGTCTTCTGTTTGAGGAGCTGCCATTATTTTCTGCATAGATATATTTGGGACTTAAATGCTATTGTTCAATAAAAGAACCACGGCACTTTATTGTGAGTTGAGGAAGCCCAGGCAGGGTTTTGCCCCTGTAGTTCCAAAGATCTATTACTCTGCTGGACCAGCCCACTGAGTTAATGTTTCGTATTAAGATTTCTAGTCTTCATTCCTAGAAACAGAGAGGCAAGTGGCATGCTAACGCTTGATGTTGCTGAAAGAAATAAAAGATGTAGTTTGAAATTTAAAAGGCAAATCTTAGCACAGTGAACCAAATTTCCCTTCTTTTCCCCACCGGGCACATGGGCACACTTGGCAATAAGATTGAGCAATGGTGTTGTTTAAACCAACAAAATGATCTAGAAGACAGGCCCTAAGGAGTTCAATCGTGTGAAAAAATTGTCTTGTGCTCTGAGCATATCAGGTACCTAGAATATATTAGGAACAACCACAACCACCTCTAAATAGTGTTCTGATTGTGAATCGTGACCAGCCATTTATCATAGGAGCCGTTGTTCTCCCGGGATGGGGGTTGAGAGAGAATAAGGAAGTTGTAGGGTTTGCAATGTGTGGGGGGTGCCTTTACCCTTTTGTCCCGGTGACCTGGTGTCTTGGGCGGTGTCAGCCACTGAGTGTGTGCTCAGCATGGTGATTCTTGAGTTGCGCTTACTTACGGGTTTCTATCTGCAATGATTTTCACAAAGCAGTGTATTCTATGTTTTCTATAACGTACCAAAGAAAATACATCTGAGAATATCAATGAGGAAATGGAAACCCAGAGGTTAAATCCTTTTTAAATATCGTGATAAAATATGTGGAACATAAAATTGACTATTGTGGCTGTCTTCAAGGATGCGATCTAGTGGCCATTACATTCGTGATGTTGTGTAACCATTAACACCGTCTAGTTTCAGAACTTCTCATCACCCCTAAAGGAAACCCCTTACCTATTAAATAAGCACTCCCTGCCTTCTCTCCACCTCGCTGCTGGTAACCACTAATCTGCTGTCTCTACAGATACTTGCCTATTTTGTGTATTTCACATAAATGGGATCATATAATATGTGACTTTTGTGTCTGCTTCTCTCAGTATTTCTATCCCTTTTATGTCTTTTATCCATTGGTGGATATACTACATTTGGGCTATCCATCCATCAGTTGATGGACACAGGTTAAATGGTTTTCACATTAATTAACAACATGAACTAAAATTTTAAGTATCTACAACCAATTAATAGATTAATACTACTGTATTAGTAGTAATCGCTTAGACTAAGCTTCAGAAAGGGGCTATGTTTTTTAGCCAACAGATCACAGGAATGGACTCTTTTCTGAAAGCAAGATTCATGGTTCATCTTTGTCCTTTAAAATGCTGACAGGCAGGAAAGTATTTGAAAGATGTGATTATCCTGAGAAAACTGATCCACTGAAAGCTGGAGGATATTTTTATGGGTTCTGGCATTGGCAGATTAGAGTTACGATGGGGAAGAGTTGGGCCCACTGGTTGTGGAGAGCTTTCTGGGAGGTTCTGGGAAGGAGGTCCAGGAGCTGTCTCCTGGGTTATGTGTGTATGTGGACGCACTTTCCCTCGGCCTTTCTGGCTAGAGTGTTGTCAATACTCATGAATTATTTCCACCTCAGGCATGCAAACAGTCATCCCCTATCAAAGACACTCCACGGGTTGGGGTTTCTGTCACTCCAGCGTTTCACTGTGACTCCCAGTCTTGCTGCTGCACCTGGCACCGTTGAGCTCAGAGGCTGGGATGGAATGTAGAACAGGAGTCCCCACAGCCACGGAGCCTGGCAGTAGGTCTGAGATGAAGAGTTTGGCTTTGCATGGGCAGAGGCATCTCTAACCCATGCTCACATGACAACGATGCTATTCCGGTGTGTAATTAGAAACCTTGGTTTGGAAGGGAATAGGTTTAGAAATTTCTGAGGGTTGGTAGGTGTCACAGACCAGAGGAATGGGGGCACACGTAGTTCCGCAGTTTGCACAGGTCTGCACTCGTTTGAATCAGCTCAGCCTTGTGTATTTGGAGACTTACATCAGAGCCCCTTTCAAGATAGCTCTCAAACTCATGTAGTTACATCGGAGGAGAAGAAAACGGCCAACTTCTTCTTAAACTGGGGACATGGGAACATAGGTGTTAGTCATTGCATGATGATCTTTATACCTTCTATAAATGTTATTAAAAGTCATATTATCTCCTGATTTTATTACAAATTCTTAAAATGCTCTACAGAAGCTAAGTGGTTGCAATGAAAATGGATAATAATTGCTTATACTTAAAAAAAGAGCCCATACCCTTAATGAGATCACTGTGTATACCACACAGCATCTGTTTGGTCTAAATGAGTCTAAATGAGTGATGCTGAATAATAATGTCCTGCATCCTCCACTGCTGCAGAGCCCAGATGTGGTCTGCCATTTCTGGTATTGGAACTTCTCCCTGGCCCACCTCTGCAGTTACTAGGACAAGATCCTACACTGGTTTATGTCTGCAAGTGAACATTGGATGGGTCAAAGTTGAAGTGATTCATGAACCTTGAGCGTGAGTTATCTACCTGTGCAGGATGGTTCTTGAGAACAGTTGCCTCGTCTTTCTAGAAGGGTGTTATCATGCTACCTTAGTCATGCTAATACGTGGCACATCTTGGAGTAAATGCACGTGATTAAATATGACTCTAAGTGTAAAAGGAAACTAACTTAGAATTTGGAACATGGTTAGTGCTCAACACATGATACTTATTTGAAAGCATCGGCAGAAGTCTATGTCAAGAGGCCTAGAATATTTTCTAGATGGAAAAGATAGAAACAACCAAGCAATATTCCAGGCTTTTTGGCACAACCTGCAAAGCATTTTCTTTTTTTTTTTTTTTTTTTAAGTTTATTTATTTATTTAAGAGAGAGAGCAGGGGAGGGACAGAGAGAGAGGGAGAGAGAGAGAATCCCAAGCTGACTCCGCATGATGGAGCCCAACACAGGGCTCAAACTCATGAATTGTGAGATCATGATCTGAGCTTAAATCAAGAGTCAGACACGTAACTGACTGAACCACCCAGGCGCCCAATAAGAAACATTTTTATTTTTGACTGGGCCATGACCAAAAAAGATTTAGCGTGGTTCCATGTGGATTTTGCATACCTCTCATGGGGGACCTTCTGGATGGAGGCGAGACAGTTCAAGATAATTCTAGAGTCCATATCCTCATATAGAAAACTAAATCCTTTTCAACATCTCTGCTGAACGGGCGTCCGTCTACGTTTGAACATCTCCACCGGCAGGATCTCACTACTCTTCTTTGTAAAAATGAAACACCTGCCTCATCTGTACTTCATGCCCAGGAAGCCCACCCACTGCCATTAGTCCTCCTCATCCTCAACCAGACCAAGTGCATGCTGGAGCCACTGCATTCCTAACAGATTGTTGGAGGAAAGTTGCCATAGCCTGTCACCCGGTGTATTGGGCCGCCATAGCAAAGTATCGCAAACCGGGCGGGTTGAAACAACAGACGTGTTTTCTTACGGTTCTAGAGGTTAGGCCTCTGAATCAGGGAGTTGACAAGGCCATGCTCTGTCTGCAGGTTCTAGAGGAGGATTCTTCCTCGGCTTCTGGTAGACCCTAGCGTTCCTTGGCCTATAGATGCATCATTTCAACCTCTGCCTTTAATATCACGTGGCTTTCTCGCTCTGTGTGTCTGCGTCTCTTCCTCTCTTCTTACGAGGACACTAGTCACACAGGACTAAGGGCCCATGCGACCCCAGTAGGACTTTATCCTGACCTAACTAATTACATTTACGACAACTCTATTTTCAAAGATTTTATATTCTGAGATACTAGAGGGTTAGGACTTCGACATATTTTGGGTAGGACACAATCCAACCCATAACGCCACTCAATCTATTTTTCTGTCTTCCAAAAAGGAACTCGGCCCTGCTGAGTGTCTAGGGAGAGGAGGTGTCAAGAATTGTTAAGCACTAGGAGAGCTGTGAGGGTGTCACCTGGAGTCCTTACCTCATACCCAGCGGTATCACAGAAGGTTTTGCAAAAAGATACAACATTAATGATTAAATGGTTGCTCATTGAGTCTTCTGATTTTATTCCCCAGGAGTCCTTATTAGTTTTCTTTGGTGCAATTTGAGTTGCAATGCTTCTGTGTTTCTCATTCTTTTCAAACTCATGTAATACCTCCTTATTTTATCCTCTGTGGATCCCCACCAGCGCTAAACCAGTGTCATTGAACTTGGCTTTTGGAGTTTTTGTCAATAAACATTAGATCACTGAAGTGTGCTTTGCCAACTTCCACACATCTGGTCTCTATTCTGATGCCTTCTCCTGAGAGGGGACGTACTCTTTCCGCCAACCCCACCTGAGGATCACTGAAGTAGTATGTGCTGCTGTGAGGTAAGGAGCGGCTAGTGCAGAGATGGTTGAAGGACTTGCCCACATCCCCTTCTCTGAAGCTCAACCCAGTATTACCTCCCCTGTGTGAGGCCGGATGGACCTGTACAAGTCGAGTTAAGGTTGCTGCTTCATAAGAGACCGTTGGTGGTGGGAGAGAAAGAGAGGGAGTTAGGCAGGAAATGGAGCGGGGAGAAGGGAAGACCACCTTAATCTTCAGAATCGTCTGGCTGACTCCTGGAGGCCCTTGAAATGAGAGGCCTCCACCTTGATCACCTACATCTTGATCACCAGAATTATCTGCCAGGCAGTTCTATGGTAGGATTCTAGGTGGAGCAGAAAGAGTCCCAAATGGGGGTGGGATACTGGTGACTGAGGAGGTCTAGAGACAAAGACCTCATTCGCTGGGTGGCTCAGAAATTTTAGAGTATCCCTGATTATGGTATATCTCCCTCCCTTGTTTGTAGAGGGAAGAAGCATCACTTCCAGTTAATTACAGGCTTATCAATGATTGTCAACACCATTCACTTTCCTTTCTTAATGGAAATGGTTCCTTTTAAAAAAAAATGTGAATTAATGAGTCAAATCTGTGCTTATTGGAATAGTTTCAGCAAATGCTGGTGAGGGAAAAATTACAACAGATTAATCATTACCACTATGATTCCACAGTTTTACCAACTCCTGAGAACATCTGCTTCCTTTAAGAGGGCTCTGCCCACACAGTTCTCAGCCCTGCACTGAGAGGTGGTTCACCCACTGCTTCAAGAGTCAAGTGTCCCCCTCTTTGAGTAAAGTGAGTTTTTTGCTGTAAGGAGAAGGAACTGAAGAGAAGGAATGAGGGAGGCAAGAAGGCTAAGAGAGCTGAGTATCCTATCCACTTCTCCTTTGGGAACTCCGTTTAAATCTTGGGCAGAAAGCATTGTCCAAACCCTCTGTCCCTAGAAGAACAGAGTAAGTTTGCCCCAGAAGAATTTGCTATGTTCTGAACACACTTTCCAGTCTCGGAAGCCGTGTGCCGTAGGGTGGACATGGGGGGCAACCTAGTACATCAGGAGCTGCAAAGCCCCGGAACGGATCTCTACACTGTCCGCTGATTGCTTGTGGCCACAGCTTCCTTTGCTTTTTGTGATTAGCAAGACTTGGAACCCCCTGGCATTTCTCATCTGCTAGAAGAGAATCAGCTAGACAGAACTGCATTTGAGTTTATCTGCTGCATTAAAATATAAGAACCAACTTGTCAGATTCTCTGAGAACTAATGAAAGGCAAATTATCATAATGGGGTCTCCAAGTAAAAAATATATGCATATATATATACAGTACAAAAGCAAGCATGTGTATTACAGAATATTTGGAACATGTGGAAAAGCCCTAATGAGAAAATAAAACTACTTCTACTCCTAGTGATCTCTATTAGCATCTTGGCATGGATCATTCACAAATATATACACACTCCCAACTCGAATTGTACTGCTCACACTGTTTTGTAACACGTCCCCCTGAACTATATTGTTCATGATTTCTTAAGGTGTTAATTACTCCTGTAGAACTGATTTTAAAAGGATCACATTATATTTCATCGGGTGGCAGTGACGTAATTTATCTAACTAACGTTCTAATTATCGGTCATTTAGCTTGTCTCCAGTTTTTCACTATGACACGTGATACCACAGGAAGCATCCTTGTGTGAAACCGTTAGTGCACATCCTTATCAGATAATTGCTTTGTTGTGTCCTTTTCCGTAGTTTTGCTATTTTCTGGATACATGTGTCGTCACTTAGCAATAGCAATTTCAAGTTGAACTCATGTGTTATATTCAGGAAGCCCTTGTTGTATTTGCTCCCACCCATGAAACAGTATTTGCCATTTTAAAAGCACTACTTAAATTTAATAATTAGAATGAACTTTAAACATTGTCATATTCATCTACAAAACACGCTGGAATATTTGACTGCGTATTACTCTGCTCCGGGAGCCATAACACAATATCATAGACTGTGTGGCTTGAACAAGAGGTATTTATTTTCTTGTAGTTCTGGAGGCTAGAAGTTTATGATCAAGGTTCTGACCATTTCAGATTCTGGAGAGAGCTCTCTTCTTGGCATGCAGACAGGCTCTTTCTCACTGTGTCCACGCATGGCCTTTTCTTGGTTTGCACACACTCAGAGAGAGAGGGAAGGAGCTGTCTGGTGTTTCTTCTTATTAGGACACTAGTCCTATTGGATCAGGGCCCCACCCTTATGACCACACTTGAACTTGTTTACTTCTGTAGAGTCCCCGTCTCCAAATACAGCCCCACTTCAGGTTAGGGTTTCGGTATATGAAGGTTTTAGAGGAACACAAATATTCAGTTAATGACAAACCGAGATCTTGAAACTTAATTATAAGTCCTTATCTTTGTACAGTACTTTTTAATTTTTTAAGCACTTTTACATACACTGTCCCGTTTCATTTGAAAATGAGTCCTATAATCTTCAAATTTCCCTCACGTTAGCTTCTGTGAAAATCAGGGTCTTGTTTTTCCCCCAAGTAATGCATGGATATGGTTTTCAAGGTCAAATAATAAAAACCTTATAACCACAACAGTTGAAATAGTCCCTGTTCACCAGTCAGCCACCTTCCCCCACCCCTCTTGGTTCAGCATATCGGAGGTAACTACGTTAATGCCTTTTGGCACGTTTCTTCGTATTTCTAAATCCTACAGCTGTGTATTAAGTACTGTTGCATAGTAAGTTGCTGCAGATTTACTGGCTTAACACGATATACTTTTCTTAGCTCATTGTCTCCGTAGGTCAGGAGTCCGAGCACAGCCTTCCTGTGTCCTCTCCTCAGGGTCTCACGACATCACGACCAAGATGTCGGCTGAGCCGTGTTACATTCTTGAGCTCAGAATCTTCTCCCAAGCTCACATGCCTGTTGGCCGAAGTTGTAGGACTGAGGTCCTCATTTTCTTGCTGGCTGTCCACCATGGCCTCCCCTCAGCTCCTCAAGGCCACCCAATGTTCGCTGCCACTTGGGCCTCTCACTTCTTTCGGCCTCTCTCTTCACAGACTTTCACCTGATTAATTCAGGCCCACCAAGGACAATCTCCCTTTTGTTTATCAAGTCAGTTTCTAGCCTCTCTTCAGGGGAGGAGGTATCCAAGGGCATCACACATTGAGGTCACCATAGAGTATCTGTGTCACGATCTATAAAGCTATACAGTAAAACTTTGGTTTGTGAGCATTATTTGTTCCAGAAACATGTTTGTAATCCAAAGCACTTGTATATCAAAGCGGATTTCCCCATAAGGAATAAATACTAAGATGATTCATTCCACAACCCCAAAATATTCATATAAAAAACGATACCCATACTGTAATATAACACAAAATCATAAATAAAATACAAAATATAAAGAAAAATAAATTAACCTGTATTTACCTTTGAAAACCTTCGTGGCTAGTGTCAGGAAGATAAGAGGGAGGAGGGTTATTGTGTAGGATGACTTTCACTGTCACTAATGGATGTTGACTCCCGTACAGTATCAATAAACTCTTGTCCTATGCTGTATTTAGTGTAACTGGCAATAAGGCGGCAGAGGAAAGGGTCTTTGTCTGTAGGCAGCCTGACCTAGAATGAAGCAAAGTGTTCCTAAGCTCACTCTTTCTGGAAAAGCAAAGGACTGTCCACAGGTGCTTGGAAGTAACAAAAAATACACTAGTGCCTATTGTGAGCGCCTTCCAACATTCTGAAAAATCACTGATTTCTGCCAAACACCGCGGCCTGAGACCCAGCATCTGAGCATGGGATTCGATCACCCACAATCTCGCAGCGAGTGAGAGAGAACGATTGCCTCAGTTGTGATCATGTGACATTCAGCATCATTTACTACTTGTATTGCAAGATACCGCCCATTTATCAAGTTAAAATTTATTAGAAATGTTTGCTCGTCTTGCAGAACACTCACAGAACAAGTTACTTGCAATCCAATGTTTTACTGTATTTGATCAATCAATTTTAGATATTATTGAGTTCCTTTCGGGATCCATAGTATTTTAGCCCTTATGCTTCCTTTCCTCTCCATTCTCTTTCCCACTTTTAAAAAATTCAACCCATGTGTGAAACTTTAATATATCATCTAAATTGTTGGTGGACATCTGTCATATTTTGTACCTGCAGAGTCTCCTTTGAACACTGTTGCTGTTTTTGAGGAATTACCTGCCTAGTGATTCCCCTCCCTGTCCCATCGCTGGCAATTGTCCACTATCTTCTAGCTTCTAATATTGATGTTTAGATGCCTGCTGTGTACTGAATTCATATGTGGAAGCCCAAACCCCTAATGTGGCTATATTTGGAGATACGGCTTTTAGGAGGTAATTAAGATTAAAGAAGGTCACAAGGGTGGGCTCCTAATAAAAAGAGGAAGAGAGAGACCTCCTTCTCTCTCTACATGCACAGAAGAACGTGAGGGCAACAACAAGAAGGTGGCCATTGACAAACCAGGAAGAGAGCTGTCACTGGAACCTGACCATGCTACCACCGCCATATTGGATTTTCAGCCTCCAGAACTATGACAGGATAAATCTCTTTTGTTTAAACTACCCAGTCAGTGCTATTTTGTTATGGCAGCCTGAGCAGACTAACACAATGCCCAGTGCTCCTCTGACTCCTGCTCTTTTGGGTATAATGTAGATTCCCTTTTTAGAAATATTTAGGACCTGTTCTTTGTTTCTAGAGTTCTGAAATATGATAATGCATCTTGATGTAGGTCATTTAAAAAATATTCACTCATGCACATTTTCAGCTTGAATGGCACTTTTATAATTTGGATGTTGGACATTCTCATCTAACCCTTAATTTTCTTGCCTTTTATGTCCTCTTATCCATCTTTATCATTTTGTGAAAGTCTGTATTGAATTTGCAAGTTTGGCTTTCATGTTTTTAACTTCTGGGAGCTCTTAAATGCTGATTATTATGATTATGATTAAATGGTATCTTATTTCATGCATGTAGTATCGTGAAGTTTTCTTCTTTCTGCATTACTTTAATTTCCTCTGAGTTTTTTGGGGGGAGGGGTATTTATTTATAGTTTTCTCTATTTTGGAAGTTTCCCTCAATAAATGTTGAGAAGGAGACCAGGGGCAACTTGTTTTCCATGCAAATCTCCAGTTTCCCTGTGTTTATCTCCTATTGCATATGTACCTCCTTCATGCTGAAAAGTGATTATCTCTAGTACCTTTGCCAGATTTCTGAGATAATGAAGGGCTTATTTCTCACCATGGCCATCCCTGCCAACATTTAAGTTTGAATTTTCCCTCCTCTGTGATATTTACCATTCCTCTGTTTTCTTTCTGTCTTTATCTGTTATTGTGTGAGTTATAGATATCTTCTGGTTTCAGAACCAGAATTCCCTCGTCTTTGCTGTTTTGGGGTGGTTCTAGGGATTACTTTCATGAGAAGGGGGCCACAAATCACCCAGGATCATGTTAGAATGTTCTTCCTACTTCCTTGGTGGGAGGGGCAGGCATTTTTGAGTCTCTTGTCCAGATAATGGAACTTGAAGCTGGGAGAGGGATGTTGCCCGTCACACAGCAGATCGATGGATATAGAAGAAAACTGGAAAAACTCAACTCCCATCAAGGATTCTTCTGAAATGCAGAAGATGGATAACTGGTCTGTTTGGATTATGGAATTGCCCGTCTGATAATGCCCATTGCCTGTAACTAGTTGGTCAAAATTAGATTTCACGAAAACAGACCGTTTTGATTACAATGTTAGAATTCTACAGCAAGGCATACCATGTGATTTGAAGTCCTCAAACTCCCTGTCAGAATGAATTTTTGTAAGCCATACTTGTTCAGCCTTTAGAAAAACAGAGAACTTGGCAATGTGCTTCTGGCCAGGACAGAGCAGGCTGGAAATGACCACATCAGATTTAAAAATGGTAGAATGCTGCCCCTTTTCCAAGGCAATCAAGGTGAAGGCTTGCGTTCCCCAGTGGCCGCGGGGAAAGATCTGGAAGCTGGCTTTGGGCTTCTCCCGCGTTCAAAATGGTGTTCTGGTTCCTCTCTCAAAGTTAGCGAAGGAATAATATCTTTAAAAAGGCTGAGTCATTTTGTGTTTGCTATTTACCGAACTCAAGACAGTATGGTTTGCATTAGCAGGACTTCTGCAAATAAAATTGTGTGGAAGGGATTTAAAACAATTCTCTGGCTTGTATGAAAAATGAGCCCACAATCCCTGGCCCCTCAGAGTTCCTTGTGGGAGTCCTAGTGTCAAGTGATCTTCTACATGCCTGGCGGATCTGTGAGCCAAGCAACATCTGCATTTTTTTAAAAAATAAACATTTGCATGTAGAACTGAGAATTTCTTCAGCCTTTTTTTTTTAGTGCTAAATAGATTGATTCATCATATATGCACACAAGTACTTAGAGAGAAATTGTCAACAGATTTAAAATACATATTTGAGGAGCACCTGGACAGCTCAGTTGGTTAAGCATCTGACTTTGGCTCAGGTCATGATCTCACGGTTCATGGGTTCGAGCCCCGTGTTGGTCTCTGTGCTGACAGCTCGGAGCCTGGAGCCTGCTTCGGATTCTGTGTCTCCCTCTCTCTATGCCTGTCCCCTGCTCACACCATCTCTCCCTCTCAAAAATAAAGATTAAAAAAAAAAATTTTTAAATACGTATTTGAGGAGATTTTGTGGTGATTTCTGTGTAACTATTTTGGAGCCAGGATTCTTCGCTTTCCTTCCGAACATTTTGTTAAAGGAAAATTCCCAGTACCCCAAGCTTACAGGTGCATATGGGCAAGACAGCTTTTTCCTACAGGCAGGACCCTCTGGCATGATTTGTAGGCACTCAGAAAATGTCCCTAGCTCTCCACGTAGTTTATTCACAATATTACTCCCTGAGAAAGCCTTTTATTCTACATCTGGATATAAATTCTATACGTTAGCAAGCTTTGGGAGAAGTAGCACACTGATAGAAACTTCCAAAGGCACAAATGTCCCAGACCCAGTTGCGAATCTGTATCTTAGGATATGGCAGTGACAGAGAGGAGGCACTGAAGATGTCAATGAAACGGGAAGAAGGGGCTTGGTTAAAAGGAGGATTTTATGGCGAGACAGGCAATATGATTTGAAAACCACAAAGTGCTTAACTGTCAGATTCAATTTTTAGAAGCCCAAAGCCAGAAAGTTTGCAGAGACTAATGAAGGCAAACTTTGCCTACTTTTCAGTGCTGCTGAGGGCGATCCCTGCAGATGGACTGGGAACGGGAAACTCTCCTGTCGCGCATGGTGGAAGGGCAGAATGGCAGAGAGCAAACCGGACCCTGAAGTATGGTTTCCCAGAACACTAGGTGAAGGCTGGGGTGGACGGGGTAACTCCTTTCTCCTCTGCCTGCACAGAACAAGTTCCTTGGCACTCTCAGACCTATGAATGGGTTTCCTCATCTTGACAACATGGCTCTAATTGGAAAGAATGGGAGTTACATTCCTGGAAGTATTTGCTCACAAGGGGTTTCTAACAGTAACATAATCTGTTTCTTTGAGAGGGTATAAGAGACAGGAAAAAAAAAACAAAAACCCTAAACGTTCTTTGAAAGTAACGATGGTTGTTAAAAGTAATACTTTATAAACGGAATTTCAACTTCTTTACAACCCAGGAGGAAAGATTCTGGGCCATGACATTCTCCAGCTAAACTCCCTTTTATCTACAACATTGGTTCTTAACCTACATGATAATTTTTTTTTTTAAATAAAAGCTCTTTCCAGGAAAATGTGTGAGTGCGTGCATGCACACACATACACTCCTTACTTATAATTTTCAGGAGCCTTTAACATTTTCATATGAAGACACTTGAGTTCTAGAAAAATCCAATTCCATAAGTTTGCATTCTAGGTCTTCCATTATTGACCCCAAAGTACTTCTCCATTAAGGAATTATTTCTTTGAGACAAGATTGTGCCTGGACAGTATGCTGAGATCTAAGCCAAAAGGCTGTGTGATAGTCTCAAACACTGTGTAACACAAGATATCGTGGGGTAATGGGCAAAGCTCTGAAGTGGTCATTAAGTTTCGTAACTTAACTAGTTTTGTAACTCCTCAGGTTATAACCTTGGAGAAAAAATATCATCTAGTCTTTTGGGGACTCCTTGGCCTCTGCATAATTCAGGATGGCTCACTGATCTCTCTTATTTCTCTTAGCTCTGAGTTCTTAGACTTTATCATTCCAGGGTATGACCACCTCGCGTGGGGCCAGTCCCACTCCCAGGGATCACTTATTAGGCTACTTATGATGGGAGGACATTGCAGAAGATCAAAGCTATGGAGCATAGGACCCTGACCACCCTGTAGGGAGGCAGATCCAGGATGCATCCACTTCAGGCCTTTTCTAGTTCTCTCTCTGCTTCTCTGAACTCTTGGCCAAAGAGTACCCAGTGACTTATCACCCGGTATATCCAGCATTTGCCTACTCCCTCTTGCATTTGATGCCTTTGAGAAGTGGGGTTCCTGCGTCTGACTCATTTATCTACCTGGCCCTCCAGTCGCAAGCACTCTTGCCAGAAATGTCTTACCTGCCTGACTCATGTTGCCCTGTTCCTCTTGGCTGCTGGCTCCTATGGCCACCCATATCTCAGCGTGACACAGAGATGTGGTCTAAGGACAACCGTCTCTTCTCAAGGACATCTCCCTTTCTCAGTCTATGTGGGTTGCCACAACAAAATACATAGATCGGGTGGCTTAAACAACAGATATTTATTTCTCATAGTTCTAGAGTCTGCAAGAGTGAGATCAGGGTGCCAGCATGTTGGGTTGTGCTGAGAATTCTCTTCCTGGCTTACAAATGGTCACCTTCTCACTGTGTTCTCACATGATGGAGAAAGAAGGGGCTGTGGCCTCTTCCTTGTCTTCTAAGAATACTCTTCCCATCATGAGGGCACCGCCCTTATAATCCCACCAAACTGAATCACCTCTCAAAGGCTCCATCTCCAAATGCCATCACATTTTGGGGGTTAGGACTTCAACATATGAATCTGGGTAGACACAAACATCTAGTCATAACACTCTTCTCTCTGGCCGAAAGAAGACTGAAAGGGGATACGAAGTGACTTCTGAAGAAAAGAGAATTTGGGACATGGGTGGAAGATGAAAAGTAAGGAGCCTGAGTGTCTTTGGATTTGCATTCACCGAATATCTAAACCGTTTCTAATTTTAAGCTTCAGAGAACCTTTCGTGACCCTCATCCAAGCACCCCGATGAACATACAACTTTCACTGCGCAGCATCTAAGTTGAGAGGGGTGGTTTCTGGGGAAATGCTGGGCTTCATTTTGAAGCAAATGGAGTGGAGATGGCGGCGATAATGGAAATAGAAATTCTTACATTATCCTCCAGGTTCTCAAAGAACCACATACAAATTTCATGCATCCTCTGGCAGTGTTCTGGCTGGAGACAAGAGTCTGGTCATAAACGACCAGAATGTAATCTCCAAATAATTTTATCCTTAGCCTCCACAGAGCGCAGTGTTTCCATGTGGTCGCTTTTTTGACAAAGGTCAAGATGAGCAGAGACCACCGAGCACATTTCAAGAAGTATATTAGATTTCACTGGGGCCAGAGCTGAAAAGTGAGTTATTAGGGTTTTGTTTACGATACCCTCTGGCTCTATCCTTAATTAGGTGGAACTGATAAGCTTGATAAATTTTGAACTATTGCTTTCTGTTTGCCAATCACAAAATATTACTGTGTAGGATGTTAGTTATTTTCCGCATCAAACCCTTTCTGTTTTCCTGAAGATGTCATTAGTTTCCATTTCAATGGGCCTTTTGTTTAGAGGGAGAAGAATGTCCTTTTTACCTTTTTTAATTAAAGCACGTTGGTGACTAACATACAATTTCTTTAGACTTTCCTCTGAACCCCATTCTCTATTCTTCCTTCTCTTCAGGGCTCCAAGGTTTTGCTCTCCTAGGCAATAATTAGATCAAGCAAAGGACTCAGACACCAATAACGTCTTTCCAATTCTCGCCACCATTTCTTAGCTTATATTTTCTTTCTCTCTCTCTCTCTCTTTTTTTCCCTTTTTTCATTTGTTTTCCTTTCAACTGTACTAAGCAGACCCCACTGTCAGTGACCTCCTACCTACAAACATTCTATTCCTACTTGGAAATGGTGAGAAGCTGTATCGGCAGTATTTTAAGGAACCCAAACCACCAGCATGACAGAGAGAGCAACAAAAAATAAATAAAAAGCAAACATGTATTTATGTTTATGAAGCAATTGCATACATAGGTTTATACATACAATGAAACGGATATGGCATGTTGGAATATTTCCTTAGCGATGTTCTGAAACCATAATTATATCTTAATGAAATATATGGTCAAGTTTTAACAGGTCCAAGAATAATTATTTTACTCTTGTTTGGTGAATGCAAACTTAGACATCTAAGAGTTCTAATTATCCTACAGTTGAAACAGTTTGCACGTAGAAGGATTTTTCCCCCTAGCGCGGTGTTCAATATAAATTTAAGTCTGGGTTTAGTTGCTGCAGGTCGGAAAGATATCCTCCTGCTAACCTCCTCACTCAAAAATACCGAGGAAGATCATTCCAAAGAATCACACCAAGGAAATGAACCAGCTCATTGAGACGTAAAGGGAAACACCTGGATTTTAGAACTGTACAACACATGAGACTGCAAGAAATATCTGTGGGAAAGAAGAAGTCAGCAATGACTCAAGGATGAGGTTCATGACTTGTAGTAAGTTACCTTCCAAACAGAAAAACGTGAGGCCATAGGCTGAAATCCTCTTTTGTTTCATACTGGAAGATTGCTTCTAAGGCTGCATGAGACGATGGTACTTAAATCCTTTTTGGAAAAGTGTCTTCCCTTTGTGATTTATCTCAGAAATCTGACTTCTGGACAGTCTTTAGTTTCGGGATGTTTTCTGTGGTTATCACCTATGATAACCTACAATATTTCCTATGGCTGGGCCACTTCGTGGGAAGTAGAAGAGAAGGTTGAGGTAGAGAACATATGGGAAGAAAATAAAGCTGAGGGTTAGAAATAGCAAATATATGGGTAAAAATAAAAGACTGATAATTTTCCTCTTCTCTTAAGTTCCTTAAAAGACATTTAAAATTGCATAGTGTGTCTTGTAGCACTGTATTGCTGGGTTTATGATATATATACGTGAAATATGTGTAGCAATAATAACAAAGGAGGAAGGTGGAAATGGAAGTATAGTGAAGTCAAATTTCTGTATTTTACTAGAATTTGGTCAGAATCAACTTGGAGTAGACTGTTCTAATTTGAGATGCATACTGTGATCCCCAGAGTAGCCACTAAGAAAATAGCTCAATAAGAGAGTTAAAATTAAAAAAAAAAAAAGGAATCAAAATGGCACACTAGAAAATAGATATTTAAGGGGTACCTGGGTGGTTCAGTCAGTTAAGCATCCAACTTAAGTTCAAGTCATGATCTCAGGTTCGTGAGTTCAAGCCCCGCGTTGGGCTTTGTGCTGACAGCTCAGAACCCTGAGCCTGTTTTGGATCCTGTGTCTCCCTCTCTCTCTTTGCCCCTCCCCCACTCATGTTCTGTGTCTCTCTCAAAAATAAATAGAAATTTTTAAAAATTTTTAAAATTAACTAACACAAAATAAAAAAGTAAAAAGAAAAACAAAATAAAAAAAGGACCTGAGACCTGGAAAACAAATGGCAAAATGGCAAATGTAAATCCAGTCAAATCAATGACTTTATTAAAGGTACGTGGACTAAACACCCAAGTCAAAAGGCGGAGATTCCCAGATTGGATGAACAAGCAAGGTCTGACAATATGTTGTTTGCAACAAATGAAAGGTACAAATAGATTGGATGTAAAAATGTAGGAAAAGATATACCATGCAAATAGTAACCATTAAGAGAGCTGGAGTAAATATATTAGTATCAGACAAAATAGACTTCAGTAGAAAATTACTAGTATGTAGAAAAGAATGATAATTGTAAATGATAAAATATAATGATAAAATGATAAAAACATCAACACATGAAGATGATACTCCAGTTGATAAATGTATATGTATCTAACAACAGTGGCCCCACATCCATGAACCAAAAACTGAGGGAAGGAAAGAAGAAATGTCAAATTCAACAATTAGAGATTTTCATACTCCCACTTCAATAATTGATAGAAGAGCTAAATGGAGAATCAGCAAAGACATTGAAGACTTGAACAACACTATCAAATTTGACCTTAATTGGGGTAAAATGGCATTTATAGAACTCCACCCAACAACAGCATAATACATATTCTTTTCAAATGCAAAAGGAATATTTTCCAGGATAGACTATATGCTGTATCAGAAGGCAAGTTTAATAATTTTAAAAACCATAACCATTTAACCATAACAGACTTAAAGTAGAAATCTATAGCAGAAAGAATTTGAGGAACACTGCAACTTATTGGGAATTAACACAATTATAAATAATACATGGATCTAAGAAGATATCAAAAGGGCAACTAGGAAATATTTGACCTGAGTGAAAATGAGAACACAGCATACCAAAAATTATGGATGCAGCTGGAGTAGTACTTAAAAGAAATTTGTAGGTTTAAATAACTGTGTTAGAGAAAGGTTCTCAAATCAATAAACTAAGCTTCCAGTGTAAACCAGCAAAAGAAGACCAAATTAAAACCAAAGAAAAGAAAATGAAGGAAATAGAGTAGAAATCAATGAAATAGAAAGCAAAAACACGGTAAAGAAAAATCAATAAAGTCAAAGTTGGTTCTTTGAAGAGATGAAGAAAATTGATAAACCTTTAGCCAGACTGACCAAGAGAAAAAGAGGGAAGGCTCACATCATCAAAATCAGAAATGAAAGAAGGGACATTACTGACCCTACAGAAATAAAAATTACAAATGGAATATAATAATTTCATGCCACTAAATTAGACAACTTAGATAATATGGACAAATTTTCAGACAGGCATTAATTATCAAAATTAACTTAAGAAAAAAGTAGAAAATCTGAATAGATATATAACAAGTAAAGAGACTGAAATAGTAACAAAAATCTTCCCACAAATAAAATCCCAGTGTCAAATGGCTTACTGGTGAATTCCATTAACTATTTAAAGATGAAATGATACCAATTCTAGACGAATTCTTTCACAATATAGAATAGAAAGGAACACTTCCAAACTCATTCTTTGAAGCCAGTGTTACTCTGATATCAAAGCCAAACAAAGACATCACAAGAAAAGAAAACCACACGTCAGTATTCATCACTAACATAGATACAAAAATCTTTTTAAAAAATTAGCAAAGTGAGTGTAGTAATGTCAACAAACAAACACAACAACAACAACAACAACAAAGATGATATAGTATGACCAAGTGAGATTCATCCCCAAAATGCAAGGTTGGTTAAACATCCAAAATCAAGCAATGTAGCATACCATATTAATATAATAAAGCACAAAAAAACCTCATATGGTTAGTTAATGATAATCTCATTAAATGCAGAAAAAGCATTTATCAAAATTCATCACCAACTTATTATAAAAACTCAAGGAACAAAAGGGAACTTCATCAACTTGGCAAAGGACATATATGAAAAATCTACAGTTGACAAAATACTTCATAATAAACTGAATTCTTTCATCACTCCTTTTAACATCATATAGAGGTTCTAGCTAATGAAATAAAGCAAGAAAAAGAAATTAAAGGTATGTAGAATGAAAAGGAAGAAATAAGGCTTTGTTTATAGAGAGTATGATTCTCTATAGAAAATACTAAGGAAATTACAAATACGCTACCAAAATTAGTAAGTGTGTTTAACAAATTTCCAGGATAAAAGATCATTATACACAAATCAGTTGGTTTTTTTTTTTATGTATTAGCAACAAACAATCCAAAAATGAAATTGGGAAACTATTTCATTTATAGTAGCTTACAAAAGAAGAAAATATTTAGGAAAAATATAAAAGAGCAAATCTTTTATGCTGAAAACTTGAAAAAAAATTGCTGAGAGAAGTGTAGGAAGACCTAAGTAAAGGGAGAGACATTCCATGAATGTGGATTGGAACAATCAATATTGTTAAGATGAGAGTCTGCTCCCCCCGCCCACCCTAATCTGTAGATTCAACAATCTCCATATCAAAATCTCAACAGGTTTGTTTTTGTTTTCGTGTTTGAGTTTTTTGGTAGGAATTGGCTAAATGTAGGTGATTATGCAAAGGGTCTAGAATAGCCAAAACAATTTTGAAAAGGAACAAAATTAGATGATACACACTACTCAATTTTGAAACTCACCATAGAGGTATAGCAACTAAGACTGTACTCTTGGCATGGGAAGAGCATATAGATCAATGGAACAAAATTTAGTATCCAGAAATAATCTCTTTTTTTTAATGTTTGTTTATTTCTGAGAGAGACAGACAGAGTGCGAGTGGGAGAGGGGCAGACAGGGAGACACAGAATCTGAAGCAGGCTCCAGGCTCTGAGCTATCAGCACAGAGCCTGACACGGGGCTCGAACCCACAAACCATGAGATCATGACCTGAGCTGAAGTTGGATGCTTAACCGACTGAGCCACCCAGGAGCCCCTCCAGAAATAATCTCTTAAGTTTATCTATTGATTTTGATAAGAGTACAAAGGCAGGTCAGTGGGAGAAAGGACAGACTTTTCAACAAATGTTGCAGGAGGAATTGGCAATTTTTGTCTTTTTTTTAAGTTTGTATTTATTTATTTTGAGAGAGAGCACACACATACGTGAATGGGGGAGGGACAGAGAGAGGGAGAGAGAGAGAACCCCAAGCAGGCTCCATGCTGTCAATGTGGAGACCGACATAGGGCTTGATCCCGTGAACTATGAGATCATGACCTGAGCTGAAATCAAGTTAGATGCTCAACTGACAGCCGCCCAAGTGCCCCAGCAATTTTTTTTTCTGTAGGAAAGAAGAAACCTCCACCTAAACTTTATACCACACACAAGTATGAACTTAAAATAGATCATAGACTTAAATATAAGATTTAAAGCTTTAAAACTTCCAGAAAAAATAGGAAAAAGTACAGAAAAAAATAGGAAAAAGTATTTTTGACTTTGGTTTAGCCAGTGGTTTCTTAGATAAATACCAAAGTTACCTTCCATAAAAAAGTCACCTTCCATTTTTTTTCCAAAAAAAAATGGATAAATTGGACTTCACCAAAATTAAAAATCTTTACCCTTTAAAAGATACCATTAAGAGAATAAAAAGACAATGAGGTGCCTGGGTGGCTCTGTTGGTCTGACTCTTCATTTCGGCTGAGGTCATGATCCCAGTAGGATCGAGCCCCACACTAAGCTCCATGCTAAGTGTGGAGCCTGCTTAAGATTCTCTCTCTCTCTCTCTCTCTCTCTCTCTCTCTCTCTCTCTCTCCCTCTCCCTCCCTCCCTCCCTCCCTCCCTCCCCCTCTCTCTCTCTCTCCCTCCCTCTTCCTCCCTCTTCCTCTGTCTCCCTCTCCCCTGATCGTATGCTCTAAGATTTAAAAAAGAAAATAAGAAGACAAGCCACAGACTGAGAAAATATTTGCAAATCTGATAGATGACTTGTATCCACAACACACACACACACACACACACACACACACACACACACACACGTTATATACATCATATGTAATCTTACTGCAAATCATATATTTGCAAATCTGACAGATTTTATATGGAATATGTATTTTAAAACTCTCTCATAGCTAAATAACAAACCCAATTAAAAAATAGGCAGATTTAAGTAGTCATTTTACCAAAGAAGATACACCCTTGTGCACTTTTGGTGGGAATGTAAACTAGTTCAGCTACTATGGCAAACAGTATGAAGGTTTCTCAAAAAGTTAAGACTAGAACTACCGTATGATCCAACAGTTCCACTTCTGAGTATATATCCAAAGGAAATGAAAACAGGATCTCAAAGATATATCTGTACTTCTGTGTTCACTGCAGCATTATTCACAAAGGCCAGGATATGGGGAAAAATGTGAGTATATTTCAACAGAGGAATGGATAAAGATCATGTGACACATGCACACACACACACACACACACACACACACGAAAATTATTCAATCATGAGAAAGAAGGAAGTCCTGCCATTTGTAACAACATGGATGGACCTTGAGAACATTATGCTAAGTGAAATAAGTCAGCCAAGAAAGGCAAATATTGTGTGATCTCACTTATATATGGACTCTAGAAAAAGCTGAACTCCTAGAAACAGAATAGAATGGTGGTTACCAGGATTTTTGCCTTGGTTTTGGTTTTGGTTTTAGTTGGTGGTTGGGGTTGAGGGGATGTTGGTCAAAAGCTACAAACTTCCAGTTATAAGATGAGTAAATTGTGAGGATCTAATATGCAGCATAGTGATTATAGTTAATAATACTGAGTTGCATACCTGAAAGTTGCTAAGAGAGTAGATCTTAAATGTCTCGGCGCAAAAGAGAATTGGTAATTACGTGACGTGATGGAGGTGTTAGCTCATGCCCTAGTGGTAATCGTTTTGTAATATACATCAAATCAACACGCTGTACACCTTAAACTAACACAGTGTTGTCTGTCAGTTATATCTCAGTCAAGTTGGAAAAGAGAAATCTCTAATTCCCTTTGTCTCTTGGTTGACTTTTTAAATGCTGAACGTATCTGAGGTTGGTTCTGGCACCAACCCTTATACTGCAGTAAGCAGAATAGCCGGCCAACAGTGTTTCAAGATGTATTTGTGTAATTGGGTAATTGGTACTTATGCTGATGAAATACATTTAATTCCAACGGTAGGTTTTCTTACAGAATATTCATCACCTACCCCCAATAGTTCATGAATTTCACTGCAGATTTTTAAAAATGACCTTTTGCAACTTGGTGGGAGAATATATTTAGTGGAGAAGAGGAGAGTTAGTGGTACAGACTGTAACTGTTATCTTGTCCTCTGAATTGGTTCGAGCCAGTGTGGGCTAGCCAGGAAAAGATGTGTTGTCAGAAGCAAGAGTAATTGGCCTTTCTCTATGACTATTTAATGGGCTCTTGCATAAATGTGTATTAGTGTATCCAAATTAGTGTCATTTTTTTAGGCAGCAGAAATTTAGAAACTGAACCAAAGAAAGTCTATTACTTCCTTTGTTTTATAAAACTGAAACTGAACAGAATGGTTGATTATAATATAGCTGGCTTGCATGCACCAGAAATACATTTTGTTTGGCCCATTTCAAGAATAATGAGATTCTAGGAGTATCCCATTAGAATCTTGACAATGGCTTTCATGTACGAAATACATATACATATATTCTCTGCCTTGTCTCTTGTCACTCCAGTGCACACAAATATATGATGTAAAATCATAAGTCTGATTTTTAAAACACACACATGCTAGAAACTACATCCCCGTGACCTCTGTCACCTCAGCACTTTCTGAGCCTGTAAGCTTATTAAAACAATGTTGCTCAAACATTTCTGTTGCTCAAACCTATTCTGACTTTTTAAAATAAACAGTGCCAAGACTTGTCTCAGGATTTTTTTCAACAAGTCTTTGCCCTAAGAGGGATGATTTGACGTTTGGAAACAAATGGGGGTCTTTCGGGGCCAAATTTGATGATCAAGATGGTCTATGAGGTTGGGAAATATAATTTTTAATTGAAAACAGAATACCCTAATTGAGTACTGAGGTTTTTACTTATGTGATTGACCAATTTTTAACAAATTGCAGTATCTGTAGATATCAGAGCACTGCTTTCTTTTTATGGAGATGGGTTTTCTAGTGACACTGAATAGGAGAAATCTTCTTGTCTCGCAATTATTCACCGTGTAATTCTTGGGAATTATAAAAGTCACATTGTCAAACTGAGTTGAAATTTAGACACCCTGATGAGTTTTTCAGGATTCTTGGAGAGTTGGAGAGGGTCAGAGCCCTCCATCTGTGGGGAGCTGAAGCACTGACTTTCTCTTCCCTGCACTCTATCCTGTTTGGCATCGAGTGATCTTTTAAAATGGCAAGTTGGTGTATTCCCACTTTGACATTTTCATTGGTTCCCTGAAGTCCAAAAGCTCACACCTGTTGGTCTTCAGTGGGGTCCCCAGAGTTCCATTTCTCCCAGTCACCGGCAGGAGGAAGACGCTTCACGTGGACCCAGTGCCACCACTCTGCCTTCCTCCCTTCCAGCTGTGATTCTCTGCTGGTCAATCCTGTCTCTGTTGACATCTCCAGGTCTCTGAGAAGGGCTGTCATGGCTCACCTTGACTCTCCATTGCTGAGGGACTTTACCCCACGAATACCCTTTGTTTCCCATCTCTGGCTCTCACTCTTTCTCCCGCTGGAAGCGCCCATCTCTTTGAGAGGAAAGGACCGCTGCAGAGGAACCAGTCCTGAGTGAGAAAAATTTGCCGCTTTCCTTTAAAGCCCTCTTCCCCTCCATGGCGCACAGATATTCTGGGACAGGTAGGGATGCTGCAAATGTGAACCTTACCCTGCATCCTGACCGCCACCTTTTGTCACGCACAATCAGTCACCTTCTTTAGCCCATTCCTCCAGGTTCATTCTTGGCTTGGTGATTTTCTGTCGGTGGCTGTCTGTTCCTGTGTCATCTGCCAGCTCCAGCCCTGACCCATTCCCAGGATCCGTCAACCATGTTAGTGGCTGTTGATCCCCAGTTGTGGACAAGATTTGGGTCCCTCTTCGTGGGGCTCCTGAGCCCTTTTATAAAACAGTCTGTGACTATATAATTATTCCATAGCAATTAAGGAGACATTGACCAGAACGGACAGAAGGTGTTGGGTGTGAGTAGGGGGGTATCACTTCTGTTCAGCCATGATATTGTTGGACTCCTGCTCATCTAAGATGTTTTGTATCCTGGCTCCTGTCTACCTCTCCAGGCCCTTCCCTTTCCCCCGTCCTTGAACTACCTGCATTTCTCTAACAGGTCATGCACTCTGCTCTCGTTCATTCATCAAAACAATATTTGAGCGTCTTCTGTGTTCTGAGCTCAAGAGACAGGATGTGACAGATAAAAGTTCCGGAGGGAGAGGGACGAGCTTACATTCCAGTAGGAGGCGCAGAAATAAACTACTGCATAAACAAGAAACTACCAGATAGTGATGGATGCTATGAAGAAAAGAAAGCACATATACCAGGGACCAGGGGAGGCCTCTCTGAGGAAATGGCATTTAAAATAATTTTTTTAATGTTTATTTATTTTTCACACACACACACACACACACACACACACACACACACACACACACACACAGTGTGAGGGGGGAGGGTCAGAGAGAAAAGGAGCCACAGAATCTGAAACGGACACCAGGCTCTGCAGAGCCTGACGCGGGGCTTGAACTCACAAACCGCGATATCGTGACCTGAGCCAAAGTCGGACGCTTAACAACTGAGCCACCCAGGCGCCCCAGGAAATGACATTTAATCTGAAATTGGAAGGACATCAGCTTACCCAGAGCGCCTCTTGAACCAGGACAGGGAGTTTGTGTTTTATTCTAAATGTAGGGGAAGCCGCTGGAGATTTTTAAACCAGGTGGCGGTGTGGGATGGTCTAGCTGCCCGACAGTGGATCTTAGAAGGCCTGAGTGGAGGCAGGAAGACAGGTGTGCTGGTCTGCTCAGGCGGTTTATAACAAAATAAGCGGACTGAGTGGCTTAAACAACAGAAAGTTACTTCTCATAGTCCTGGAGGCTGGAAGTCAAGACTGAGCTGTCAGCGGGCTGGTTTCTCCTGAGGCTTCTCCTTGGCTTGCGGATGGCCACCTTCTCCTTGAGTCTTCACGTGGTCTTTCCTCTACGTTTGTACCCCTGGTATCTCTTCGTGTGTCTTAATCTCTTCTTGTGAAGACACCAGTCACATTGGATTAGAACCCCCGAATGGCCTCATTTAACTTACGTAATTAAGGCTTCATCTCTAAATGTAGTTACATTCTGATACACTGAGGGTTCGGGTTTCCGTATATGAATTAGGGGGTGGAGTGGGGGCCGAGGACACAATTCAGCTCATAACAAGTTAGGAAGCCATTGCAGAGTCCAGAGGGGAAAGGACAGGGCTTCTGCTAGGAAGCAGCCTGGAGAAAGAACTAGATGGATTTGGGACATATTTTGGAGTAAAGTCAACAGGGCTCCGTGGTTAGATACGGGCGGTGAGGGAAAGAAAGGGATCAAGGTGACTCCACGGGTTTTAGCTTGAGCCACTGGGTGGACAGCGGTGCCATTTACGGAGAAGTGGTCTTCGTGCATCGTCTCCCTGTGGCGGGAATTGCCGCTGGGGCACCCCCACAGCCTAGCTGCCCCAACACCCGCTCAGACATCCCCTCCTCCTCGTCCTGGCCAACTCCCGTTCCTTCTTAGAAACTTCAGTTCAAGAGTTACCTCCTCGGGGAACTCGATCCCCCCTTCCTCCCACCCAGTGGTGGGACATAGTGGGTGAGGGTCGCTCTTCCACACCCCTTAGCACTGCGTGTTGATGCCTGTACCACCCGTTGGTGGTCGGTTTGCTTGTCGGTCTCCTCCATTAGACAGCGAGCACTGTGGCTTACTCCCCGCCATGTTTCAGGTCCTAGAACAGTGTCTGCACGTGGTCCACAGAGAAGGTTCGTTGAAATGAAATGAAGCTACTTCTGAGGTTTTAGTGGTCACCGTCACAGCCCCCATCTGCCTGTTGGCCACGGCGAATTGTGGCACTTAGAGGCTTTTCCCACTTGCGTCTTTCAGCTCGGACCATGACTGTGCTTTTGAAGGTGCTGGTGGTGTCCATTTAAAGCGTGCATATTTAAGACTGCAACATCTAGGGGGTTGGGCCGAGTAGAATACACCGTGATTATCGTCTCGTTTCAGACGCTTCAAAGGTTTCTCAGGTCCTCGTGTTGGCTGGATCGATTCAGCGGGATTTTCTTTTCTTTTCTTTTTTTTTTAATTTTTTAAAAAGTTTATTTATTTATTTTGAGAGCGAGAGGGGGGGGAAGGGCAGAGAAAGAGTGAGAGAGAGAGAATCCCAAGCAGGCCCTGCAGTCTTGGCACAGAGCCCGATGTGGGGCTCGAACCCACGAACTGTGAGGTGTGACCCAAGCCAAACCCAAGAGTTGGACCCTTAACCGACTGAGCCACCGAGGCGCCCCCGTATTCAGTGGGATTTTCCATCACCATTTTCTCAACCTTATTGGGATCTTGCAAGCCCACTCATTTGTCTTCTCAGGGAGCTCCAATACAACGTAAGAAATGCTCACGTGATTCCTTTTCAAACAGCGCTGTCTTAACTTCCCCTGAAATATTATTTATCAGGAGGATGCCAAGCGCCCACGGGGTGAGGCGGACGGCACAGACCCACAGAAGAGCGAGCCTTGCTCTGGCCCCCACAGCTTCCACACGTGGGGCGTATTGATCTGCGCACCCCCATAGAAACCTACCAGGCCTGGGGCCCCCCTGGCCAGACCCGGAGAGAGAGACTTGAAACCAGGCAATCTGCTTCCGGTTACCGGAAAGCGGATCACCAACTGTCCGCAGCGCCCCCGCGGTCCTAGGACGCAACAAAAGCCCCTGCATGCGGGCCTCTCTCTGTTGTGCCCCCGCTTCTCCTCCCTCTCCCTTCCATGCCCTTCTCTGGCCCTATCACCTCCTCGCCTTTCCTCACCTCACTACCCCTCATCTGTCCCTGGCAGGGGAAAGAACCATGGAGGAAATGACCGCCTTACACATCACGTATTATCCCTCACGTGCATATATGCCGTTTGGACATATGTTCGAAGTCTAGGATTCCATGACTGTGTGGCATACAGCTTCAGGTTTCCAGCTTTTCACTTCAGAATGGAACTATCTTCTCCTTGTCTCTCAAAAGCCCTTTTTATTCCCCGTCGCGCTTTGGTTTTAGTTTATATGTGAGTCTTTCTTATTTATTTATCTTCTTTCTAAGACTCCATCCCGTCCACCCCACCCCACCCCGCATTCCTGCTTCAGGCTGAGCGAGAAGAGGGGACAGGAAGAATTGAGATGTATTGGGCTGGGCGGCCGGGCAGGAAAGCCCGGTCACCAAGTGGGGCTTCCTCCGCACCTTTGCACTTCTCCCAGCTCGAGCTTTGGACCAAAAGCTTTGTTTAAAACGGGAGCTGCATTTTCCCTCAGCAAACACAGAGAGCCCTCTTTCCCATTAGGTGCCTCGCTGTCACCCAGAGTCTCATTTTTCAGGGGCCGCTTGAGTTGCCAGCTCAGGGCACAGTGCCGGGGGAACCTTCCCGGAGCTGCACTTTCTCTTGTCACTGCAAATGAACCAGAAAATTCTCTGAAGCGACAGGCCCCAGCAGATAGGGGCTTGATTTCTTTTGTGTGTACATGTGTATTATGCAGAGGAAATCATTATCTTGCCTTAGATGGGGGTCATTTTCTTCCCTCTTTTCCTACAGACCTATAAATTTAATTATTTGGTCACTGCTGCTTTAATTAAAAAGTCTTACTTATCTTTAGAGGTTTCCCTTTTAAATTCCTAGAGATTAGGATTATCCACAGCATGTCAGCTCTTTTTACGTCCATATACTATACGGTTTCTATAATGATATAAAAATGAATTACCGAGATACTAGAAGCTAATCATATTCTGCATTTCTCCCCTAATAATCCCAGATTACATTAATCATAAATGTCAGCAGCGTCTCTAGATGACTTCTTGACTTTTGACAAAAAGCCTTCATCTTGGCCCTTTAAATTCCAAGGTCAAGGGGAATGTAACATTCAGAATAATTATCAGCATTATTTTACCTTGACATTTCATCCCTGCTTCCAGTTTAACATTCCACCCAGGCAATGAAGACGAATGTCATCTTTCGATTCACTGGAGGGAATTGCCCCAATTAAACCTGACTTAAAGGCTATTGGAAATGCTGTATTAATTTGCTATTCTTCTTTAAAATAGAAAATATTTCATGAAGGAGAAGAATTTTCATTAAAAGCATTAAGGATTTACCATGACATGAACAAGCAATTTGTGAATTGACTTTTTTTTTTTTCTCCCCGGGCTGGAATCATGGTCACTGTGCACCTCGGCCAGACCAGGGCCTCCCTGTCAGTGGGCATCCCGTCGGGATGGGCCTCCTTCTCTTCCTCTTAGCTCAAAGGTCATCGTTAGAGTCCTGTCACATCAAAAACCATTAGAAGTATCTTTTAGAAATCCCGGCCTTTCCACGTAGCGGGACCTCGTGCCTGTACACCCTCTCGATTACACTTCCTCCCTCAAACTCCCCTCCTCCCCCGCTTGACGAAAAAATGTCAGGCCAAGGTTAGTGGGGCGTGTTCTCCAAAAGCCTCTCATCCTGCATATGCTACTTAAGATGGGGGTGGTCAGCTCCTTTCGAGAACACGAGTGCCGTGAACACAGAGACCTCATCGGACTTAAACTCAGTGCTGTACGTCCAGCACGAGCCACAGAGTCAGGCAGGTATTTCTGATGGGAATGAAACACAGGAATGAGATTGCGGGTTCTGGATCCGACCACCCCGGGATTGGATTCCTGTTTTGCCACCTACTGGCCTTGCGTCCCTGACGAGCTGTGTCCCTTTTTCCGGCCTCAGCGTCTTCGTCTGTAACAAGGAAATAATAGTACCGCCTTCATGGGGTAAGATTAAATGAGATGGTGCTTGTAAAGCACCCAGCTGCAAGCCTGGAGAACATTAGCTCTTCCGTGTTAGGCAGAGAGGGGTCAAGGCTAATACCCCGCCCTCCCCGGACCCTGGTTGCTTGGGGGCCTGTGCTAAACTGTGGTCGTTCGCTTTCCAAGCTTCAGTTGGGAAATTGTGGAATTCTCGCTCTAGAATTCTGTGGTAAACTTTCTAGTCCAGCCCTGCTTCACAGGTTACACTTCCTGTTCCTGCACCAGTATGAGTTACCACCCGCAGCAAGTTTGAATCTTGGACGCTCCTCTGTCTGGGTAGCGTCTCCGGACCTGGCTCCCCTGGGGCTCCCCTGTGTGCACCTGCCTGGTCCTCCGTGTCCTGGGACTCGCGGCCTGATGGGGGGCCCGTCCCACCTCCTGCAGTCTGGCCCGGATCTTCGTTCCAAGCCCTTCCATTTGTCCCTTCAAGTTGTCTTCGCCTGCACTGGGTCGATATTGCCTTGCATGTGAGTCTGTCTTAACATCGTGTTCATCACAGCAAGGGATGCTTCTTCCCTGATGCTACTTTCTCAAACAAACACTTGGAAATATTTCAGATGTGAAAAAAAAAATCCAGAGAATAAAATAATACCCCCCATTGACATTAGCAAATGTTAACACTGAACTGTCTTTGGTTCATATTATAAAAGAATTGAATGGTGCAGAATACAGTCAAATCCCCTCTCCAGATCCCTCTAGGTACCCATTCACTCCTTTTTCTCCCTCCCTGGAGGGACGCACCATGCTGAAGGTGGTTTTTTTTCTCCCACACATGTTTTTATACTTCCACTAAGCATTTATATGCCCATAAATTATACACTGCATTGTTTTGTATTTTAAAATTTTCATGTAATTTAAAATTTTACATAGTATGCTGAATGTGTCTGTTGTGGGTTGAGTTCTGTCCCCCTAAATTCATACGTTGAAGTTCTAACTCTCGGTTCCTCACGAGGCAACCTTCTTTGAGAAAAGGGCCAGTTCAGGTGTAATTAGCTGTCACGATCCTGGGGGAGGGGGAGTCCCCATGACTGGTGCCCTCATAAAAAGAATGCCGTGGGAAGAGACAGAAACACCTAAAGAGGGAAGACGATGTGAAGACAGAGGGTGAATACCTCCAGGAAGCCAAGAAATGCCCGAGGCACCAGGGACTGGGGGAGGAGTCTGAGACACCTCCCCAAAAGGAAACAGCTCTACGGGACACCTTGATCTTGGACTTCCAGCCTCTAGGGCTGTGAGAGAACACATTTCTGTCATTTAAGCCCCCCAACCATGGTACTTTGTTTAGACAGCCCAAGAGGGTGAATTCAGGATCCTTCTGCCAAGTCGGCTTTCTTCGCCCCACTGATACGCTGTCTGTCTAGACGTGGCCATGTTGGGGGTAGCAGCCTACCATCCCCATTTTAAATACCAAATGTTGGATTCAAGGGGTTTTTGTTGTTGTCTTTGTTGTTCTTGTTTTTGTTTTTAAAGAAAACAGGCACCAGGGTGGCTCAGTCTGTTAAGCATCTGACTCTTGGTTTCGACTCAGGTCATGATCTCACCGTTCGTGGGTTCAAGCCCCGCATCGGGCGCTGGGCTGACAGCATGGAGCCTGGTTGGGATTCTCTCTGCCTCCCTCTCTCTTTCTGCCCCTCCCCCGTGCTCTCGCTCTCAAAATAAATAAACATTTAAAACAAAAACAAAACACATAGCCCAGTGCCATGTGCAGCTCTCATTTTTTCTTTCATTCAATAAAAAAATGTGCTGAGTACCAGCTCTGTGCCAAGCCCCGAGGAGAGCACAGGGGAGTCTAGTGAGCTGGGGCAAATCCCTCCCGGAAGGCAGGCAAGTGACCCGGGCTTTAAACGTATGCTGACGGGGGGAAGGCGGGGCGGGGTGGGGGAGTGACGGCGTGTTTGGCGGTCTAGGCTGGCAGCTCCTGGGGACCAGGCGGGGCTGCTGTCTGGGAGTGCCACCTTCCGCAGCCACCGGGGTGCCCATCCCCCTGCGTCGGTGCTCGCCGCCCTTCATCAGCCAGCAGCATCCCCTGGAGGGCTTGTGAAAATACAGATCCCTGGGCCCCACTCACAAGGTTTTGAATTCAGCAGGTCTGGATGGGACCCAAGGAATTTGTCCATCTACCACGTTCCGAGGTGATGGAGTGCTGCTGGTCCAGGGAACACACCTTGAGAATGATTGGTCTATTGTATTTGATGCCATTTGGTGTCTCATACTTTCTTTGTGTGGTGTGTATGTATATATATATATATAAAGATCAGGAGTCATATGCTTTGCCAACTGAGCCAGCCAGCCACCCTAGGTATATATTTTTAATGAATTCACTTTTCAGCAGGATAAAAAAAAATGTGTGTTATATCCTGACTTGTAAAATTTTGGTTCCCATTAGTTGTTCTGGGATGGGTTTGTTTTTGTTTGTTTGTTTGTTTTTAAGTTTCGGGTGGGGTTCCAGAAACTTCAGTGCCCCTAGACCAGCCCGTTACAGTAGTTTCTTAGTTTACGTGTAGGGATGATGGGTTCAAAGCCCACACCAGTACCTGCTGCAAGGTTGGGCTTTTATTTCTTACTGGTGATCTGTGCCCCCTCCCACCAAGGGCCCTGATAAAATGGCAAGTCTTCTCAAGCTTTCTTATTGCCTCCCTGACACGTAGAGCTTTTTCGTCACGGACTCTGTTGTGTCACTCAGAATTCATACATTGAGCCCCGGATAGGACTGTGTTTGGAGGGAAGGCTTTAAAGAGGCAGTTAAGGTTCAGTGCCATCGTAGTGCAATACGAGTGGTGTCCTTTGTAAGAAGAGACACCCGGGATGCACACACCCAGAGGACAGTCCCCGGGAGGACCCAAGAGAGAGGCCTCGGGAGACTCCCAATCTGCCAGCACCTTGATCTCAGCCTTTCAGCCTCCAGAACTATGACAAAATCAATTTCCCATATGCCACCCGCTCTGTGGTGTTTGGTGATGGCAGCTTGGGCAAATGCATACAGCCCTTTGAAAGGCGGCGGTGGCTCTTCACCCAGGACGTTATCCCCCCGTCACCTTCTGCGGGCAAAGCCTCCACCTCTTACCTCATGGCCACTGGAGACCCATCCCGTGGAGACTCCGGGCGCTGCTTCTCCTCAGCTCGTGTGTGCTCCCCCGAGGGCTTAGGTTTCTTTCGTCTCTGGCACCCAGCAGTTTCCCTTATTTTCCTCTACATCTTTCAATGTTCTGTTTCACCCAACGTTTGGGTCTCTCCGTAACCGTCGTCCCAGGCGACATCAGGTTCATCTGCTATGCCGCTGAAGCTCCATACTATGTTCTTAAATCCTTTTAACACCTTCTTGCATCCGATTTGATCCACATCCCTCCCGACGATTTCCATAAGACAGTATCGTCACCCTCCGCTTACAGATGGAAAACTGAAGGCTGGAGAGTTGGAGCGATTTTTCCCCAATGTCGCATAGCTAATAAATAAGGGAACTTGTCCTGGGACCTCCCAAAGGTGCCTCCGCTGCAGCCTGGCACCTCATGCAGCCAAAGTGTAACGTTTTTTACAAGGTAGACGAGTAATTTTCCAGCACTACAGAATATAGCTTTATATACATAGAGATAAAAAAGCTACAGAATATAAATTTGAAAATTCTCCAAATTTCAGAAAACATTGCTAACATTTCTCCCAAGTAAAGCTGTGAGATGCTGTCAGGAACATCCACATTTGACTGTTTCTCTTCCGTGGATCTAAAAGCATCTTCTGAGAATCTGAGAAAACCTTCTCTTCCACACCATCGATGCCATCACTCCTAAGAGACAGATTCTCATCTCTGTTTATGCCTGAAATTTAGCAAAAATTCTCTCTATTTTCTTCTAGTAGATTCTAGGGCCAGCACCCAAAGGATTTTCCTCTTTCGGATATAGTCTTGGAAGCCTCTACAGTGCAATGTGTAGTATGGAATGGGGAATACAGAAGTGTAAGTTATCCACCGGGATATGATTCCGGGCGCTCAGCTTAGAAACAGATCTGAGGGTGAGTTTTCCTCTTACAACCACTGGCTTGGGTATAAAGCAGGTCCTTTCTGGAGAGGCATCTGCCCACATTAACACAGCATTCTCCCCTGACCTTGCTCTGAGTTAGCTCACCGTCCGCTGCTCTGGAGTCCATGATTAGGATCTTTTGTCCCGTCTTCATCCCTCACCCCCAACCTGGCTCAAGCTCCTTGCATGCCGCCTTTCCGCTCGTGAAGTCTAGAAGGATCCTTGAGTTTCATTTAGCTGCCCTCAACTCCCGTCCTGGGTTCATCCACGTCCATTCGCCTCCTGCCTGTTTTGTCTGGACCTCATGTACATTCCTGGCCCGTAACCCTCAGCCACTGCCTTTCCTGAAACTCATTTCCTGGCTGCTCTCAAGAGAGTAGCAGTGGATTTGCCCTCGGTCGCCATGACCGCTCGTCTTTCTCTCTTCACGTCTGCTGCCGGAGGGCCTCCAGGGAGGTCTGTCACCCAGCTCTCGCAAGGTACCGGGCGTCACCACAGGTACCGCACGCACTAAAGTTACAGACCTCGCTCGCCTGTTGCCTAGCCTCGCGCAGGTCTGTTCCGATTTCCTCACCAGCCTTTTTTATTCCGTCAGAAGGAATTGTCAGGTTGGTAAGTGAAGTGATTCCAAGTCAAAAGCTGTGTTCGATCAGGGTATGTATTTGAGGCTGGAGCATTCTTTTCTGCCTATGTGCATTGTGGTTCCTCTTCTTGGCCGTCCGTTCTGTGCCTCAAAGTCACCAGGTCCAGTAGATGTCGATGCTCAGGGGCCCGATGACCCCTTTGTTCTCCTTGGTACCAGGGTGATCCCGTGACGGTAGCCTCCCCCCTCCCCCACGGGCTGTGTTCTCAGGCACCCGCTCTGCTCTAAATAATCGTGAAAAAGAAAGTTTATGTCTTAGAAGTATGTTCTCTACCTCCGTTTTCTTCTAACTTCTTAAATGTGAGAAAGCAAGGGTGGGGTCCGAGCCCACGTGGTCTTGCCGTCACAAAAGGCCTCGAGTCTCAACAAAACTGTGCTGGACACATCATGCTGACAAGAGTCGTGGGGATGTTACCAGAGCTCCCTGGAGATGCGGTCTCTTCTTGGGGAAGAGACCTCGCTTACACCTGCACGTGTCCTCCTCTTATTACCTCTGGCTCCACTCTGCTGCTTACGTGCTACCCACACACACAGATGGCCTTGGCGAAGCCGGGGATCCGTTTAATTGCCTATCATGATGTAAAGCTGCTCAGGAGATTCAGGTGATTATTTCAAATGGCAGCAATTTCTTTTAAACCGGTTGGAGGGTTTCAAAAATCAGAAACCTAACAGTTGGGTCATTTTCTAAATGCAGCTATTTTTTGTGTTCTGCGTGAGAACAAAATACTTTTGGCAAAGCCCCCACCCCCCACCCCGAAATGCTAAACATCTGAAGTCAAAGAGTCCAAAAGAAGGCAGGGGGCCACGTGCTCTAGGAAGAAAAGCGGGAAACAGGAATCCGAACTTGAATCTCTGTCTATGACTGCCAGGTGAGTGAAGACTTGGACAAGATAAAACTGTCTTCATATGGGGAAAAAAACCCAAGCCCAGATATGTACTGGTCCCCACGCACCTCACGGTGATGCTTCGCTCCAGCTGCAGCTTTGAGAAACGCGTCAGAAGTCCCTGAGGTTTCTGCATCTGAAAATTCAGTGCTCCGGGAGTTTTTTCTGTACGCAGAGAAAACACCATGTGAATAATTGCTACGAAGGAATTCGGCCTCTCAGGTGGACTTGACAGGCTGTCAGCTGACCACGGTCGCGTCTCTTCACCCCCACTGTGTGTGTTGGACGGGCGGTGGGCCGAGGAGGCCGTCGTGCATTTTGACATCTACGTGTTCCCTCTTCTTTGCATCTTTGAGGAGTCCTTGTTTCTCTTCTGCTCATTTTCTCAGCTCACTTTGAAAAGTTCTAGTACCTAGACATCTTCAAGTAGCCGGCCCCACTTGAACCCCGAAACTAGTTTGTTAAACCTTCAGGTTCAGGGGACATGGGAGGGAAGTGTTTTTGTGTTTTAATCAGTCTTCATCCATTCTGTGCCCTAAAGTATTAAAAAATAGGTAATAATGGAAAATACGTGGCGCCAGACAGAATTTCCAGCATTTTAACTCCGTTTACTCCTTTAGTCCTTCCATAGGGAGCACAGGGAGGCTGGGGACGCCCCAGTGTGGACCCCGCAGCCATTGGAAGAGCCGGGAGGGGACCCAGGCCTCCCCTCGACCGACACCTGCCACCTGCGAATGTTTTCACAACCAGTTCTCCAACATCCCCAAAAAGAGCCCTCATTCGCAGCAGATAGTCATTGTGGATTTCTGTGGTTCAATGCTCCCTCTCTGGCAGAGCTGAGACTTCCAGCGGGAACCCAGCTGGCTCCCAGACCTGCCGAGAAGCTGAATCGTGGGCTTTCGTGAGCCGACGATGCTCCAGACAGAATCTCTCTATTTTCTCCCACAGCAACTGAAGGGGGTACTGTGTGCTGGTTCAGCCGCCTCCCCAAATATCCTCTGGGACTGGGCTGTCTGCTTCTGTGCCTGCCTCTCCCGCCCCTCCCTGACTTCTGGCACTTTCCCTCTGTGGCCAGGAGGGAGGTTTCGTGCCTCTGCAGCGCGGTGCCCAGGGAGTCAGGAACAGGCGAGGCTCCCTGTCAGGCCAGGTGTAGAAGGGCAAATAAACACACTCGGGATAAGGAAGAGAAGGGCTAAGCCGCAAAGGAGAAGAGACGATAGCCATCGGAGCTCATGGGCACCTGACACCAGCTCAGCTCTGTCCCTCCTTGTCCAGCTGAGGACCTGCCTCTCTAGGAATAACTACCTGGGTCAAGGGAGCTGTAGTTAGTTTATGCGGATCAGTAAGGACATGTGGGCATACCCCCCCTCCTGGCAGATTTCCATCGACACCTGACTGTGGTTCACAGAAGAGGCCAGGGTATCTTGTCATTGGACTATCAGAAACATGCACAGCAGGACGGTTGGGGGCGGAGTCTCGCTGACCTAGAGGCCATGAAGGAAGATAGGGTTTGATCGGTTCCCATACTTACGTTACGGCTTTTACTTGGATTCTTTGGGGATTGACCTGCGTCCTTTGCACTGTCTCCACCGAGGTTTCCTTGAGCCTCTGGACAGGGTCTGGGCTTTGCTTCATGCCCACGAGGTCCTTAGAGGTAGCTGAAATCAACCAGCCCAAGGTTGGGGACAGGGAATGGGGAGGTTTGCTCACAGCAGCTTCTGTTGAGGTCACTGCTCCCCAGAAAGGGAATTTTGGGTGAAACGCTTGAAAGTACTAGAGTAGGCTTTTTTTTCTGATTTATTTATCTGTTTGGTTTTGGGGTGTTTTTCCCTCTAAAGAGAAAGATTCCTTGTGTATAATTGTCAATTGCTTCTTGGTTTTCATGTTGTAGTGCTCACTGTCCATTTCAGTTCTGCTGTCTGGATCCCAGTCTTGATTTCCACCGGGAGGAAAACCTCATTCGCTTTCGTGTGACGTGAGGGGATAGATCTGCTTTGAGGGTGTGAGTGGGGCGCATGGGGACCTCACCTGCAGTGCGGGCCAGTGAGGCAGGAAATGACCTTCTTCATCATCACGTTCATGCCTGTGCCCAGTTCCGTCGCAGTGGCTGGGCACCTCCATCACTGCTGCTGAGGCTGGATGGGCCTGTTACCCTGTTCCTGTTTCCAGAGGGTTCTCTCTGAACTCCAGACAGGATGATTAATGGCCCTTTGAGCCGACCCTAAAAGACTGAGGAGACAAATATACCTCATTCATGGGGAAGCAAGCCCCAGGACATATATTATCTAGGAAAAATGAGATGGCCAATGAGCTATTTCATTGGGTATTTATCAGCTTTAGTTTTTTATTATAACACTTTATTTGGCTTTTATATACATATATATTTATATATGTGTGTTTGAAGAGAGGTCTCTATGAATATACAGATATATTTAGAATATATATACACTTTGTTATATATGATATATATTATTTTGTGTGTATATACTTATATATACTTTATTACATATAATAATGTATATTATGCATGTGTCTGTATACATACAGCACCTTATTAAAAAAACCAAGAAGAAAGCACTACATACTAGAATAACATTAAGGGTTAGCTTTTCTCACATGCTTTTTCTTCTTGCAGGAGGTGGAGAAGACTTAGGTAAAAGTAGGTGTAGGCAAAACAAAAATAAAAATAATATGTTGTTTTTTAATCACACAAATAAACTACTGCCAACAGTATGTATCTTTCCAGTTATTTATGCATACAGAAGCATTTCTTTAAACAATTAGGATTTTATTATGCATGCAGTGTTGCAGTAGCTTTTTAAAATGTACTATAGTAGGATTAAACAGGATAAATTATATAAAAAAAACTTTTAACCTACTACCTAAGAGTTTACACTAAATAAAAGTTATTATTGCCTTCTCTATCAAATATCATTACCTATTTTATTTCCAGTTATAAACAGTCCTGTAATGAATATTTTCATGACTTTAGCCTTATATATAGCCATTATTATTTCTTTAATATAGTTCCTATGAGAAGAAATGCTAGGTAGAAGGATTATTCACCAATTCATTAAGCGACTCTTTATTTTGTGCTTACTATTTGCCAGCAACTCTCTTAGGAGCCGGAAAGAAATATCAGAACAACAAGACATACTTGGGACCCGCTGTAGTGGAGCTTACACCCCAGGGAGAGAGGGAAACCGGTTAAACAATTAGAGGGAGCTCAGAGAAAGCAACTTCAAATGGTTAATAGACATGTGAAAAGACGTTCAGTCTTCCCTGGTAGGGAACAAAATGCAAATTGAAATCACAAGGAGGTGCCACTTTCCGTCCATCAGGTTGGCCTGAACTAACCAACAAACACCAAAGCCAGCCAGGATGTGGAAGACTGGGGTGCTTACAGATTCACATTTGCTGGGTGAAAGGTGAATTATTACAGCCCTCCAGGGCAGTAATCTGACCACATCTATAAACATAAAATGCACATATACTCTTAACTCAACACGGCGGTCGGCGGTGGAGGGGGGGCAGATTTATCCCATAGAAATTGTATTTAAGAACATACGTCTCAACAAGATCAGAGTATGCCATCCCCAAAATATGCCACTGTGACAGAAGCATTATTTTGAGTTTGAGGAGTCACGGAAGCAACCCTGCCCTCCCTTTCTCTCCTAAAACAGGGTACGTATTCCCTTCGTAGAGGTCTCCCCATACTCCCTCCTTGTCACTGGGGACAGCGTTTCCTTGATGCTCCATAAACAAGCCTAACCGCCATCTTCCACTAGTCTCCACATATGTGTAGCCACCTACAGCTTACCGTTTGGGAAACCCAAACCCCTTCACCTTTGGTCATTTTTCCACACTTCATCGCCCTTTGTTAAAACAGTATATACACTCTGGGGCCTTAACCATTGCTGTGCCTCTCCCTCTTTTCCTGTAAAACTCCTGTGTGCACGTGAAGTGAACTCTTTTCCTGTGAATCTGTCTTTCATCACTTTTGTGAGCAGGCCACAGTCACCTAAGTGGGAAGAGGAAAAAATTGGGCTTTTATCCCTTCCCTGCACATTCGACAGTGTTCATGGCACCTTTGCTCACAGTGGCAAAAGCCAGAAACAGATAAAAGGAAGTTACGGTATAGCCACTACATGGGAATTTTAGTGCTATCATGATTTCTTGTATGATATCCCATTAGGTGGTATTGTGTGTGTGTGAGTGTGTGTGTGTGTGTGTGTGTGTGTGTGTGTGTGTGTGTATGCGTAAAGAAATTAGGGAAGAATTAGATTTAGGAATATCCATGATATATTATTAACCAAAAAACAAAACAAAACAAAAAGCCATGAAGAAGAAGAAAGACACAAAGAGTTTTACAGTAATGAAAAATGCATGAGTCTCTTTCAGGGAAAAGCCAGCAAACTCAAATATAAGTATAAGCTCTTATGTATTTATCTGATTAAGGGGAAATGTGTGTACAGATATCTAGCACAGTTTTAATCTGGTTACTGCGGGAAGATGGGATTGGGTAGATGATTAGCTTTTTTCTCGTACGCCTCATATTGTATTACTTCGGGAAAATACTAAACATAGAGAATTTTAACATCAGCAGTTTTATTCCTAATAAAATGCTGCAGAGAAGATTGAGGGGGTTCCAGGAGCTCAGAGCAGAGGCACCCAGCACTGTTCCTCTAACTTCGAGAAGCATTATCCATCCAGTGGGCTGGGTAGGGAATAAAGTTCCCTTGTCCAGGAATAAAGAGGCCATGCATGGGCATGCGTAACAAGTTGTGGTCTTTGTTTTTAAGTCTAACGTGAGTGCACCTCTATGCAAGTAAGATGCCATTCACTTGAGCAGGTGCCATTTCTTAGGCTCACTGTAATTAGGGAGCGAATTGTAACGGAGGCACAGAATTTAAAGCAGAGGATATATAGTGCAGAAAAGGGTCAACTTTCAGCCCTGGGGCATCCCATTCTCCGATGCTCAAGTTTTTTCCTCTGCATGGGGGGTACCTTCCTTTTGCCCACCTTGCAGGACTGCGAGCAGGATCACATGAGGTAGACTACGCGAAAATGCCCGGCACAGAGCCTGGCACGAGGTGAACCCTCCGAATGTGCCCCTTGATCTGAACCTGCCCATTCCATCCTACAGAACCGTCACCAAGAACAAAGGAGGAACAGATGCGAGGGCCCTCTGGAGAGTGTGAGGCATGACATAAAAAAGGGAGGCATTAAGAAAGGCAGCGTGAGAGCCAGTGTTAGAACCGGGGACCTTGGCATCCACTTCGGATCTTGGATATGCTCTGTGCGCACTGTCACTGCAAAAAGTTTAACTAAGTTCGAGAAGTTGGTTGCTTGTCTAACAGCCGGGAGAATGAGGAACTGGCTGAGGTGAAGTGCTCCAAAGGAATGTCTGGCACAGAGCCCTTATTTCCAGAACTTTCCAGCACTGGCAGGTGTGAGATTGTGCAGTCACCGAGAGCCTTGCCAGGGAGATTCGGTGCTAACTGCTGAACGCGAAAGGGAAAGTCCCTTGGTGGGCCGTGTGAGCTGTGAAAGGAAAGTCGCAGAAGAGGGTACAATAAATATCAGTTCCAAAAACACTTTGCAGGCATTGAGACTCGGCCAATTACAGAGCTAGAGTGTTTTGGCCAGCTCTGAAGTGTGGGGAGAAAAACTGATGAGACAAAGCTTGTCTCCTAGCGTTCTTTTTATAATGCTCTGTGTGTACCAAGTGTCTCATAGCACAAGGTGAAAATATTTGAAAGGAAAAGGAAAAAAAAAAAGTACTGGTTTATATTCATGAAATGGAAGCCTTAGAGTATCACGTCTATCCCCTTGTATCCACCTAAAGCACGGTGAGCCTTCCAGCCTTCTTTCAGACCCAGCTCGAACTGTGCCACGCGGCTTTTTGTTGCATGCTTCGACCTTGAGGTAGAAATCTGTGTGCAAACGCTCTCTCCCTGGTCCATCTTAGAGAAGAAATGGAGGCACACAGAGGGATGGGCGCACCCACAAGTACCCCAGCTGTGGAAGGGGAACGAGACAAGGGCATCCTTGGGTCGGCACGTAGATCGGGGTCAAAGGACAAAGGTCAAAAGGGTGGGACTGTGACCAAACACATATACTTGGATTCTCAGTTCTTTTTCGTTTTGTTTTGTTTTATTTTTGAGAGAGAGACACAGAGTGCGTGTGGGGAAGGGGCAGAGCGAGAAGGACACACAGAACCCGAAGCAGGTTCCAGGCTCTGAGCGGTCAGCACAGAGCCTGACGTGGGGCTCAATCCCACAAATCGTGAGATCATGATCTGAGCCCAAGTCGGACGCTTAACCGACTGAGCCACCCGAGTGCCCCCGATTCTCCATTCTGAGGTAAAAGCCCATTCCTGGTCTGCCCCTCTCTTCCTTCTCTCTAATGTGCCCCTTTCTGGCTTGATGGCCAAATTGTCTCAAGTTAGCTCATGGTGGAAATCCTGTGAAATCACTGACCTTAGACAAATCCCTCTCCTGTTCTTGCCTCCTGTGGTCAGCAGAGGTAGGTGTAGACGGTCACTGATTAACCTTTTAGCGCTTGCTGTTTCTGTTGGCCACAAACACACAAAGCCTTCGGTATAAAAACAGCAAAACCACTAATCACAGCTCAGTAGTTTCCTGGGTTTAGGTGAGCAGACAGTCAGAAAAATTGAGGGTGCTGTGTATTCAATGCCTTTTTTTAAAAAATAACAGTCATAAGATTGCTGGAGGTGGACAGTCGGCTCCTTTGGGCACTCCTGGGCCTGCGGCTGTTTAGGGGACAAGCAGCCTTAGCTCTCGGGCCTCCTCTTTCTCACACGTAAGATGAAGACTGAGTTGGAGGACTGCTGTGATTCCTGCGGCAACAGTTTAGGATGGCCAGAGTTAGCGATATTTGGGGCATACTTACTCTAAAAACGTATTCGTTGTTTATCTGAAACTCGAATTTCACTGGGTGTTCTCTGTTGTCTCTGGGAACGCTACCCCAGTTCATATCTTGTTGGGAAGGCCCGCTAACCCGGGTTCCACTGCCTTGCTAGCGACAAGGGGACCACGGCTCCCTCCCACCCCCATGGCACGGGCCCACCCTGGCTGCAAAGCAGGAAAAGGCCCACTGTCCCAGTCAACTTGTCTCTGATCGGGGACCCTGCAAACTAAATTCTCTCCAGTTCTTCTGAGGCAGAAACCTCAAACTTACACTGGGTTTGGCCTCATTTCCCATCAGCGTTGTTTTGCGAAAACAAAAAACAGAAAACCCCCTCTCGCAGGAAGGAGACCATTTTTTTTTCTTTCTCCATGGAATTAAATTCCAACACGTGACCAAGGAGGTAGGTGGCTTCTCAGTGGAAAATCTTGGGTGTTGTATGCATTGCACTAAAATTCACTCTAGGAGGTGGCATGCGCAGCATCTCAGTGAAAATAAGAGTACTCAGAATGGAGAAGCAGGATTTGCCTTTTTTTTGTTTAATTTTTTTAATGTGTATTTATTTTTGAGAGAGAGAGAGGGAGACAGAGGGTGAGCAGGGGAGGGGCAGAGAGAGAGGGAGACCCAGAATCCGAAGCAGGTTCCAGGCTCCGAGCTGTCAGCACAGAGCCCGGCGCGGGGCTCGAACCCACGAACCGTGAGTTCGTGACCCGGGCCGAAATCAAGTCCGACGCTTGAGCGGCTGAGCCACCAGGTGCCCCAGGATTTGGCTTTAAAAAGGGATGGGAAAGGGGTGCCTGGGTGACTCAGTCAGTTAAGCATCCGACTTGATTTTGGCTCAGGTCATGATCCCACAGTTCGTGGGATCGAGCCCCACATCAGGGTCTGCGCTGACAGTGTGGAGCCTGCTTGGGGTTCTGTCTCTGCCTCTCTCCCCGCTGAAATAAACAAACATGAAAACAACCAACCAGTTTGATAAGCATTATTTCAGCAGATGAGGAGACTGTGGCTCCAGATGTTGAAATTAGAACCCAGACATTCAGGCAAGCCCTTGCTCTCTTTCTCTCCCTCCAGTGATTAGGCTGTGCTCAGCCCAGGTGGCTTGGGAAACACTCATAAAAGCTTGAATTCAGGGTAGGTAATAAAGAGGATATGGCTTAAGGAAAACAACACACACTTCTGGGGCACCTGGGTGGCTCAGTCCCAGGTTAAGCGTCTGACTCTTGGTTTGGGCTCAGGTCATGATCCCAGGGATGGTAGGATTGAGCCCCTCCTAAGCATGGAGGCTGCTTACAATTCTCCCCCCTCCCCACCCCCTCCCCTGCTCTATCGTGCACTCTCTCTCTCTCTCAAATAAAAAAGAAAAGAAAAGAAAACCAACACATACTTCTTTCTCTCTTCCCTTGCTGATATGGGAACATACCCTGTGTGTGTTTCATCAGTGACTAACAATAATTCAATTGCCATTAATCAAATTCACTTCTGTGGTTTCTGGGTGGGTAGACTAGGCTGGGTTCTACGGTAGTTTGTGCCAGGAAACTAGAAAAATGACCAGGATGCTTATTGGACAAGCTTCACTATCCTGCTCTGAAAAAAGATCAGCTAGTTTTAGGGTTTTAAATACTGAATAGCATCGTTTGCTTTTATACGGAGAGCCCACAATGCTTCCCTGTTGCATTCAAAAGTATGTGCTCTTGGGCTATCGCATTAAATTTAATTGCTAAAATTTATTTATTTAGAAAACAAATCACTTATCCCTTATATTCTGTGTATATAACATTTGTTGTACTCATTCATTCATCCATCCATTCATTTATGTTTGTTATATATTTACATTGTTTTCGGTCACTTAGGCAGAAGAAGAAATAAAAACTACTGAAACCACATTGGACGAATGACTTTAAGGAAATGCGTGCTAGCTGAGATTATGAGTGATCTTTTAGTTTCTTCTTTTACTCTCATAAATATAAAATCCTTTTTTAAAAAGTTGAGAAAAATCCTAGCAGAAAGGAAACCTTCTTGCCCAAACCTACATCTACAAACCGATCTCTCCCAACAGCCTAAAGGTCTCGTCCGCTTTCTAGCTGTTGACAAACAACACATATTAACATAATTGAGATAATTAAGGGCAGTGCCAGGTACTGTTATCATACGGGCCTCTACAGTTCAGGGACTGCCAATATCCGCTGCCTTGTAACCGCCTGAAGGCGTGGAGATTAACACCTACAAAGTGTGATGGCTTGAATATAGATGAGGGGAGGGACACAGGCTGCTTCCTTTGATTAAAACATTACCGGAATAATTATTACAATAGCGAAATGGCTTCAGCCTTCTGTTAAGATTTTTTTTTTCCTTCTCCAGTTTACCATGTATCTCGGAAACCTTTTTTTTCTCATTCCTCCATATGGCAAATGACTGTCATTGAAAATCTTATGGTACTTCAAGTCGAGAACATTTTGTATGGATTGAGTTAGTGGTCCCCAAGATGGGGTAATTTTCATTGTTGCTGAGGAGAGGAGAATATTACTTGGGGAGACTCAGCCGGCATTTTATTAAACAATTGTACCAGCTGGAAACAAATTATTGCCTTTATTTGAAACTACCATTAAGGAGTCGTACGCTCTCATTTCTGTGGGAAGTAAGTGTCGGGACCAGGCAGGGTTCTCATGTTGGTGGATTTCTTTGCAGGCCGACCTGAACCCAAATCGTGACCAACACTGAGGCTGTTGGCCGCTGTTTTTACATCAGCACTATAGTTGCTTTTAACTTAGAAACCGATGCCACTGTCACTCTTTTCTCTAAGGCTCTGGAATATTTATGATTTATGGAATATCATCTGCCACAAATAGAGGGACACACACATATTGGGTAAAATCCAAATCGGTATTAATGTACCCCTCCTTCAGCTGTGATTTCTTTGAAACAATTATGTATGGATTATTGCTGCAGCCTCTGGGTCCCATCTGTGGTATGCTATAAGAGTCAGGCACCACAGTTTTGCAAAAAAAAAAAAAAAAAAAAAAAATACTGGCCATAATGTCTAAAGGCCTTGTGATCCAGAACTTGGTTGTGCTCTTGGAAATAAAATAAAAAAAAAAACAAAAAACACAACCCACATTCTGCCAAAAGTAGCACAGGCCATGTTATCAGCTAATATCTCCACTCTGTATAGTTAGTGGGAAAATAAAGTATATCAGGACAGTGTAATTTAGAAGGGTGGAGAGAGCCACATAATTTCCAGGGCAGGGAAAAGAGTGCTCGTTGGTGCATTTTTGGTGGAACTGATCTGTTTTGGCAGTAACTTCCAGTTTCCTTTTTTTTCCTTTTTTTCTATGCCTAGTCTTTATTTATTTTATTTTTTTTTTATTTTTTTGGTAATGGAAAAATACAGCACCAGACCCTAAAAGTCAAAAAGTGACTGCTGAGAACACTGCCCATTGCTTTCTTCCTAGAATTTGCTTACAGCTGCCTTCTTGCTGGATACCTGTTTATTAGAAAAAAATCAAGTGCCTTCCTGTCACAAACTTAATTGAAATGGGCTTATTCAAACCCCGGGGGGAGGTGCCTTTTGGTCATTTCATTTCTTTCAAATCTGCTATGACTTTTGGCCTCATTGATTAAAACACAAAAAGCCTTCCATGTAATTGTGCAAGTCGGGCACCCAGATAATTTTCTCAACTGAACCATCTGCCTTGGTTCACCCAGGCTCTACCCTCACCCTGTGGTTTCTCAAGGGGGACAAAAATCCACTGTGGGTGAAACAGCAACTTATTCCAAGGTGGTGAAATGAGACACAATTGTAACAGCGCCCTAGATTGACTGGGACGAGGGGATGAGGAGGTTTGCACTCGATAAGTCAGCTCGGTGGAACCCGATCTCAGGACTCAGAAAGGAGCTGTCAACGAGGTGTCCCCAGCTGTTCTGAGCAGAGAGGGAAGGCGAATCTGAGTGTGGTGGGGTCACCTTAACTCTTTCTCTGAAACACAAGTCGAGTCCCTGGTGAACGTTCGCGACCACCTCCGGCTCCTTCGGGTGGCCCTCTGAGAAGGATCCTGTCCTTTCCTCCTGTGGATCTTTCTCCCACCTAACAGTGCTGCACTTTGCAGCCAAGGAGGATGCTTCTTGCCTGTTCCAGAGCCAAGAGAGGGGCTGAGACTGGGTCTGTGCGACGGGCCACCTGTGAGGTCTTGATCCTGGGAGGTACAGAGTTGCAGAAGCCCTATATGAGTGAATCTCTCTCTCACACACAGTCGCGCGCACACACATTTGAAATATGACACAAAATGCGTTTAAAAAATGAGTACTTTTATTCCTTTCCTGTTCCTGCTATAACAAATCACCACACTCTGGAGACTTAAAACCACAGAAATTCATTCTTTCATGGTTCTGGAGGCTACCGGTCCAAATGCAAGGTGTCCGTGAGGCTGTGTTCCCCTGAGGCTCTGGGGGAGAATCTGTCCTTCGCCTCTTCTGGTTCCTGGGACGGCTGGCTTGCCTTGGTTGCACTCAGATCCCTCTCATCTCTGCCCCCGTCTTCATATCACCTTTTCGTCTGTGTGTCTTCCCTGAGGACAACTGTCATTGGATTCAGGACCCACTTGGATAACCCATAACCATCTCTGCATCTCAACATCCACTACTTACTTCCGTCTGCAAAGACCCTCTTTTCAGATAAGATCGCCGGGACCTGGGGAAGATGGCGGTGTAGGAGGATGCTGGGCTCCCCGCGTCCTGCTGATCGCTTAGATTCCACCTACACCTGTCTAAATAACCCAGATAAGATCGCCGTCCCGGGTTCTGGGGATTAGGACCTGGACATCTCTTCTGCGGGGGAGGGGACACACCACCTTGCCACTGTAGTAGCCAAAACTGGTTGATTGCCCACAGCAAAATGTTTAGAAGTAGGTGCCTTATTGTAATATTATACGTTATACTGAATGGCATAGATGTATTTATTTCTTTGGTACACTTCACTTTGCTCCAGAGAGGTTTTGAGATGGATGCGCGAGGTCACACGTTGCTCATGAAGAGAAGTCATGTGTGTTCTGTATGTTTCTTGCGACGAGACCCTGCGGTCCCTGGGGATTGCAAGCCCTTATCGGGCACCCCCAAGCATGAGGAGCACCCGTTCACAAAAGGAGGGGGCGGGTATTTTTGCCGTCTTGCCCGCGTTCCGTCGAGGACCTCCTCATCCCAGTGGGGCCTCCCCTCCCAGCACGCTTCTCCCACGTGCTCTTTGAGAGGCAGTGACTCTCTGCCTTCGTGCAGTCACAGACCCTCATCGACTGTTTGTTGAATAGTGCTCCTGAGGACTGAAGGGGAGAGATGTCCTCAGCATTCCAGAATACTCCCTGGTGAGGTGACCGGAGATGAAGAGACAGAGGGCGTCTGGCGACAACTATTAACTTCTCTGCCTTGCAGTAGGCAGTGCGGCCAACAAGCTCCAGTGAGACTTGAAAGCCACATTCCCCTCTTCTGTGTCTCCTTGTCCCTGGTCTGAAGTTCGCAAGCCATCCCTCTCTTGCCCATCTTCTTTTACTACATGCAGCATCACTGGTAAACTGAGCCAGGATCCCTGTGAGGGCAGGCCCTGCCATGTTTTAAACTCTACCTCCTCACAAACACATCTGAGTGGATCTGATGGAAAAGGGTGAACAGAGCCCTCACTTAGACCGCGAGCCTCGGCTGTGGGCCCCAGTCCTAGTTTCACCAGAGGAAGTCAGCACTGGGGATTTGGGAGCATTGGTGCCATTATTAAGAACATAAATACGGGGGCTCCTGGGTGACTCAGTCTGTTGAGCGTCTGACTTCAGCTCAAGGCATGATTTCACAGTTTGTGAGTTTGAGCCCTGTATCCAGCTCTATGCTGACAGCTTAGAACCTGGAGCCTGCCTCAGATTCCGTGTCTCCCTCTCTCTCTGACCCTGACCCACTTGTGCGCGCGCTCTCTCTCTCTCTCTCTCTCTCTCTCTCTCAAAAATAAATAAATATTTTTAAAAGAGTTGGAGGGGCACCTGGGTGGCTCAGTCAGTTGGGTATGGGACTTCGGCTCAGGTCATCATCTCGCGGTTCATGAGTTTGAGCCCTGTGCTGACCGCTCAGAGTCTGGAGCCTGCTTTGGATTCTGTGTCTCCCTCTCTCTCTCTGCCCCTCCCCTGCTCATGCTCACTCTCGCTCTCTCTCTCACTCTCTCAAAAATAAACATTAAAAAATTTTAATAGCAATAAAAAATAACATTAATATGGATTCTTGCCCTTCATTGTTCCTTTAGTATCACTCCTTCCAGAATCCTGGAGGGCAATGGGGTGTTTGCAGACGGGGTTCAGACGTTCCTGGGTTTCTAGTCAAAATGCCTTTAAAACACCATCAAAACCTTTCTCAGGGAACACTCACTTCTATGATTGGCTCAATGAAATATTGTATTCAGTGGAACTGGCATCTGGCATCATAAAAGGGAGCATTTCTATAGAAACTATGGCCTGTACCCAAATCCCATGCTGCATCTTGACTGGGTCCCGTGCCCTCTACTCACGAGATGGCAAGGGAAAAGAGGCCCAGTTATCAACTTGGATGGTGACTAATCAGATTAGTAACCCCTCCCAGCGAGGAGAAAAAGCAGAGGCACATCTGGTGTGGGAAAAGCCAACTACATTTCCCTCCTCACTTTTCTGGTTACCTGGGTTACACCGAGCTTGAGTCCGGGGTGCAGGGGGTTCTGTTTCGTTCAGTTATCTCTGTGCTGCCCCCATGTTTGATCACAATCTAGGTCTGCCCGAAGCGGGCTGCCATGGAGCCTCACCCTGTCCCACTTCCCCATCTGACATTTCTTCTCTCTAACGTCTTCTTCTCTGTAGCTTGCATTTATGCTTCGTAAAGGATTTCCTAGACGCTGATCCAAGAAGCATGGAGTCCTAAGAGCTGCTTTGACAGGAAAATAAAAGGGGTCTGGCGTCTACTATGTTTGGAAAACTCAGCATGTTGTAATCCCCGCTTGGAAATTGATAATAAACACTAAAAGCCTCCTTAACCTCCGTTAAAGTGGAGGTTCCCAAACTTACTTGACTCCGGAATTCCTCTTTCACATAACCTGTATTAGTAGGGAGAGACGCATTCTGGAACATACTGGTGTGCTGGAAGACGTGTTGGGACTCTGAAACGATAGGCCTGGGGCTGAATCTTCTACTCTGTGACTTACTAACTATTGGCATCAGATAAGTTATTAGGGAGCCTCAACTGCCTTATAGAAAAAATGAATGTATACGGCACTGGCCTACCTGCCTGCCGGTGTAGGGAGAAATAAAGGTATCCATAAGAGCTCACCTAACATTACAGTAGGCCGTTCAAAAAGAGTTATGTGTATGTACATCTGTGACAGGAGAACGGCCCGTGGACTAACTCTGTCCCACTGCCCTTTATAAATAAAGTTTTATTGGCACACAGCCATACTTAACGTGTTTATCATCGTCCGCGTCTGCTGTCGCACTCCAATGGGGAACTGAGTAGTTGAAACAGAGACCATGGGGCTCGCAAAGCCTGAAATGTTTATTATTTGACCCTTTCCCGGAAGAAGTGTGCCGACCCCTTTTTTATTTAATGAGAAATAATTTCTGTTCAAGGACACATTGTGTCTGCGGAAGGAGAGATGGCCAGATGTGTTTCTCCTTCATTTGGGAACCTGGGCAGGGGCCCTGGCATGGATCCTTGTCTCAGGGTGCGGGTGGCCTGGCCTGCCTCACCACGTACATCAGATGGGAAGGTCTCCAGACCTAGCAGGCAGGTAGCAAAATACCCACACACAGACTTTCTCCAGATAATAACTTGGGTAATGAACCTGTCTGGACACTTGCAGCAAATCCTGGAAGACTGCCCAGTTCCACCCGAGGAGAAGGAAGGGCAGAAGAGGACGCAGCTCTGGGCCTATGGAACAGGCAGAGAGAGGCATCGTGTTTTCTAAAATCCTTAGGAACCAGAGACAGGTATTCACTTGCAAGAGTAATTCCCAGAAGGTTAACAGAGCACTGAAACGTCTAGGTGACACCGCAAACATTTCATCCTTTGGCCCCCGTGGTGGGCGAGCTGGGGTTTGGGACCACTGGGTCTCCACTCTTCGACGGTCCGGAGCACTCAGGGAGGCCAGCATTCCGAAAATCCATCTCAACGACTCTCTGGAGCTCGGCCCCCTCCACTCAGCTGCCCGGTGTTCACAGACCAGGCACGCCAACAGCCGAGCTAAAAGCCGGGAGCCGTTCCTGGGAGGAAGAATGTTCTCCACTCAGTAGGTGGGTGAGTAAGTGTGATAAGAGCCTTACCACCAGGAGCTAGATTGTGGCCGTATCGCTACAGCCCGTTTCTGGTCTTCACAGTCTCGAGCTGCTAACAGCATCTGGCATCCACGGCTCTTGGCTGAGGAACGCTTGCGGGGCTATTTGTGGAGCCTGTCTCGGAGAGCACACTTAAGACACCTCGTGCATTCCTAGCCTTGCTCCCCACCACGTGCTGCCCTTCTGTTTATGGCAGGGAGGGACGAAATGTTTGGGAGAGTCGCCGTGACATTTCAGTGCTCTGTTAATCTTTCGAGAATTGCTCTTACGAGTGACTACTTACAGCTGGTCCCTAAGGATTTTGGAAACTCATAGAAACAGAGGGTAAAAAAAAAAAAATCATCGTAACTCGGGGGCACCCTAGCTGATTATCGTTCTGCCCATTTTACCCTGCAGACCAGTCAACTTCCCTTAGTGATTTGAAGGCAAGTGGACCTCCCCCCGCTCAGGCTCCAAGACCCTCTACAATCTTGGGAGCATGTTGTTGTTCATGACTCTCTGGTCTTTTGCTGGGGGCAGGTGGCTGAATCCCTGTCCCGCAGTATTCCACCTCCCCCTCCTCTCCCCGTCCTCATATTGCCACCCTCCTGTTCGCCAAGCCCGTCTGCATGGAGCCTGTTCTCAGAACTCTGAGAACCTGAGCTCTACACTGTATTTCACATTGAATTAGATGCTATTAGTTAGGGCCCACGGAAAACATATAAATATATACACTCTCTTCCCTCTAAGAGGAACATTAGCTTCTCGAAGGCAGGGACTGTCTTACGTCACTTGAACCTGCCCCACTGATCCCAAGTCGTAGCTGGAATACGGTAGTTCATCGGTAAACGCGGTTGGAAATGAGAAATTATGAAGATAGGTTTTGAGGGGGTCTTTCTGTCTACAACATTTAGGCAGGGGGCGGGGGGCGAGGGGGAAGACATGTTTCAGAGGAAAAAAAGCAGAAGTTCTAGCTGGAGAGTGTTAGCCGTGTTCATTCTAGGACTCAGATGCATCTGGAAGGCCAGGGGTGGGCCCGCCAAGGTCCATTTGCATTTGACCCAAGGAGCCGCTGTCTTGGGAAGGAGCTCATCCTCAGGGAACAGAGGGTAAAGGGTCATGATACTCGGACAAGGCCTCTAGGCCCGTGAAAGATGGAGGGGTTTGTCTCCTTTGCTGCCTAAAGCAAAGCATCACAGAGTGGGATGTGTGAAACGACAGAAGTTGGTTTCCTTACAGCCAGAAGTCCGAAGTCAAGATGTCGGCAGGTCTGTGCTCCCTCTGAATCCTTCAGGATCCTTCCCTGCCTCTTGTAGCTTCTGGTAGCACCAAGCATTCTTGGCCTGTGGCTCCATTACTCCCAGCTCTGTCCCTGTCTTCACATACCCGTCTCTCTCTCAGAAACATACCAGTCATATTGGATTAAGGGCCCAGCCTAGGGGCGCCTGGATGGCTCAGTCAGTTAAGCGTCCGACTTCAGCTCAGGTCATGATCTCGTGGTCCGTGAGTTCGAGCCCTGCGTCAGGCTCTGTGCTGACAGCTCGGAGCCTGGAGCCTGCTTCGGATTCTGTGTCTCCCTCTTTCTCTGCCCCTTCCCTGCTCATGCTCTGTCTCTCTGTCTCTCAAAAATAAACATTAAAAAAAAAAAAAAAGGGGGCCCAGCCCAATGACCTCATCTTAACTCAATCACATCCACAAAGACCCTACTTCCAAATAAGGTCACATTCACAAGTACAGGCATTAGAACATCAGCACATCTTTTTTAGGAACACAGCTCAACCCATAACAAAGGCATCTTTAATAGAGACGTATGTGTCAGTCTTCAATATCATTCTTTTCTTTAGGCACTGAGCTAAATAAAGCCCTTGAAAAGAAAAGTCAATAGAAGTAGATTTTTTTAAAATAAAACATTGGTTTATATGCTTTGATTGTATATACATTTGTTACCTATATGTGCTTATCTGGATACGTTTATTATCTCTATGTGCTTATAATACTGTTTTGGGACTGTAAGTGAAGTACAAGAAGCTGATGGAGATTTTCTCCCTGGAGCCCAGAGCCTGATCGAACCCAACCTACAGCCCATTCTGAGTAGAGGTAGGCCCATCTACACCTGGGGCGAGACGACAGCAGGAGCAGGGGCTTGAACAGGGAAGAGAGGCCAAGGTGACCGTTCCTAAGTACCCAGAGGGAAGTCAGACCTCAGTGGAGACTGTAAGGGGCTCCTCCCTCCCTTCCTACCCGCTTTGAAGGCTCTCCTCCCACCCCCAAACCCCCAACACTTTGTTCTGCAGAACAGCTTCCTTGTTGCTTCAGTAGCCCACCTTCCCCCCTCTTCCTTGTTCCAGGAGCTGGCCAGCTCATTTTATTTAAGAGGGAAAAGAGGATTTTCTGTGTCTGTGCAGGAATGCATGGCTCTGCTCCCCTCCATACTCAGGGCATTCGTGAATCTGCCCCACCAGGGCATCCTGTTGTGGCTGTGGGTGGAAGAGGAATCCCTCCTGCCCTCGGCCTCTCCCCCTCCTGCTAAGGAGTGGAGGGTAGAGAGTCTGCGATGCTTCCAGGTGGCACTGATGCCCTCTGGCTGCAACAGCTCTGCACCACTGTCCAGAACTGTGTCCATCAGAGCCATAGGCACCTGCCTCTGCCTGAGTGAATGTTTCCATAGCCCCACTGAGGGGCGCCTAGGCGGCTCAGCCGCTTAAGCATCTGACTCTTGATTTCAGCTCAGGCCATGGAGTTTGAGCCTCACGTCGGGCTCTGCACTGATGTCACAGAGCCTGCTTGGGACTCTCTCTCTCTCTCTTCTCTCTCTGCCCCTCCCCCACTCTTGGCCTGCATGAGCTCGCTCTCTCTCCCTCTCAAAATAAATAAACATTAAAAAAATTCTTTTAAATACATACCCCACTGAGCAATCACCTCCCTTTTTTATTTGGTACGAGCATCATATTTTCCGCCATGAAAAAGGAATTAGACTAATATCTGCCTCTTGGTCTTTACACCCTAATATGGGGCCTTGGGGAAAAATGGGGGGGGGGGCATAGAATGCTGTCTCTGGTGACTGGGACCCGCCAACCCTGGGGCACCTGCCCAGGGGGCGGTCCTGAGGGAAGCCTGGATACAAGGCAAGGACACAGGCGCAGCAGGCACAGCCCCAGAAGATGATGCACAGGGGGCCTCGGGGCGGGGGCGGGGGCGGGGGGGGGGGGCTTCGGGCCGGGCATGAGGCCTTCGCTGGCCTTGCAGGCTTGTGAGGAGAGGGCAGAGGGAGCAGGGAAGGCGTGAGCTCCCCCTGCCCCTCCCTGGCCGGCCGCCTCGGCGCTGTGCCCTGGCTCACCCCTTGTCAGCCAGGCCCTCAGCAGGCGGCGCTGACAGGGCGGAAGGATGCTGCGGTCATGGGCCTGCCCGCCAGACCCCACTTGAACACTTTTTGTGGAGTGTGTAATCGGCATCAGAGGGAACTTGAACGGAAAGCACAAAGTCCTGAGTTTTGGGCCAGTTTTTCGGAACTGGAAAATCTTTGTTAACACGAGAGTGTCTACGGATGATGTGTTCCTGCATATGTTAGTGCTTACACATCTACTTACAGGGGCTTGATCATTAAATCATGTTATCCCCTAAAGATGTTCTCAGCAGCAACAAATCTCCTGGCATGACATATCACAGCAATAAAAAACTACTCGTGACAGGCAGGATGCTTCTGGAGCGCAAAAGAAATTTTTTAAAAACTAGGTTAAAACAGTAGGAGGCATGATAGTCAAGCAGAAATAGAAATGACAGGCTGAGATTGCCAAATCCCGATCTTCTGTTCCTGAATAATCGATGAACTATTTTTAGCTCTTATTTTGTTAGTGTGTAAAAGTGCTTAACGGGGCGTTTTCTCCCATTTCCTGCGCAGACCCTCTCCATGGTTCTCAAGTCAGGAATCAATATAATCTCAAAACAACAACAACAAATAAACAAAAAAAAAAGAAGAAACAAAATAAGGGGGTTCATTAATTGGTAGATTGATAAACTGATTCAAGAAACTGGGTTCAGAATAAATGACGGGAATGAGGGAGGAGGAAGGTGGCAACGAGGGATATAAGACCTGATTTCATGTCCTTAAAGAGTTTCTTGGGGCGTCTGTGTGGCTCAGTCGGTTGAGCGTCTCTTGACTTCGGCTCAGGTCATGATCTCACGGTTCGTGGGATCAAGCCCTGCATCAGTCTCTGCGCTGACAGCCTGGAGGCTGCCTGGGATTTTCTCTCTCCCTCTCTCCCTCTCAAAATAAACTAAAAAAGACAGAGTTTCTTGTCACATGACATCAGCGATGATTTTTTCGCCTGAGGTCAGTTAGTCAAGATTAATAACGATGATTTTTTTCGCCTGAGGTCACTTCGTCAAGCTTAATAACAATATTCAAAATTTGAGTGGCTGCAGTGTCTGTGGCAGCATTATATGGGCTCTCTTTCATCAGCTACTCGATCACACCATCTCCCTGTTTTACAGACGAGGAAATAGGGGCCCCCAAAGACTAGGTGGCTTGCCCGAGGTCACGTGACCGGTGGCTGTGGACATTGGCCGAGATCCCATGAAATGAGCCCGCGGAAGCATCATGTATCTCAATGCCGATGTCCTGCCTTGAGTGTTCTGTGGGCTGCTTGGCTATCTTCTGTCTTTACCACCTCCCTCCCCCAAGTAACCCCCAAAGCCTGGCTGCTTACCCAAGCCCATGGGACTGAACAAATAGACTTGTCCTGCAGGCAAATCTAGAGACCAGGACATTAGGTCAGCATGGCCAATGGAGCCACCAGTGGTCCAGTTGCCCAAAGGCCTTCATCCTGGCTGCTCTTCCTTCACAGAGGCAGATCAGAAGTGGGACGGAAGGATCGCTGTGGGGCCGGGCTGGCACCAGCTTTCCTTAGCCCCAGGGGCGTATTCATTCCACAAGCACAGCATGAGATCTACAGACGTGGGTGTTCAATCTCTACTATGGAGTGGGTAGTATGTACTTTGGGCAAGAACACCCGCCCAGAGGTGGTTCCTGGCCGTCTGTTGTCCTCTGTCCCCGTACAGACGGGCATTAAGGATGCGGCAAGCCCGGTCACTTGTACTCTTGGAATGTCATCTAGTTTGGCCCTGATTCTGTTACCTGGTACCCACTGGCAAGGAAACGTGGGCTCACAGGAGGTCAGCGTGCACACCTTGCTTCTCCTCTGCCTTCGTGACATCACACGGCAGCTTGAAGTCCACCACGAAAATGAATAGTGCCACCAATCAGGGCTTTTTCTTTCCTGTGGGAAAGCTGGTTGGCACACATTTACCTGCACACCGCTGCCTCCAGCCTCTGGAGATGTGTAGGGAATGGCCAAATTGATCTAAGAGAGTTTGCTGTATCCTTAAAATAAGTCAACCTTATCACCCCTATTTTTAGTCCCTATTGATGCGCAAGAAAGCTTTTAATTCATCTTAAAAGAACCCTAGGATTTTTTTTCTTTTTCTTTTGTTTAATGTCTGTTTGTTTTTGAGAGGGGGGAGGGGCAGAGAGAGAGGGAGACACAGAATCCAAAGCAGGCTCCAGGCTCTGAGCTGTCAGCATAGAGCCTGACACGGGGCTCAAACCCACAAGCCATGAGATCATGACCTGAGCCGAAGTCGGATGCTTAACTGGCTAAGCCACCCAGGCGCCCCTAGAATTTGTCAATATATGTGTATTTATTTACAAACAAGGTCTAAAAATGATAAAAGCAACACATATTTATTATGGGACATTAAGATACTACAGAGAAGCAAAAAAAAAGAAGCTGGGGCTTCTAGGTGGCTCTGTCGGTTAAGCATCTGACTTTGGCTCAGGTCATGATCTCATGGTTCATAAGTTCAAGCCTCGCATCGGGCTCTGTGCTGACAGCTCAGAGCCTGGATCCTGCTTCGGATTCTGTGTCTCCCTCTCTCTCTCTGCTCCTTCTCCACTCACACTCTGTCCTTCTCTGTCTCAAAAATAAATAAATGCTAACAATTTTTTTAAAAAAAGATGAAAATGTTATCTCCTTTTATTCTATCCTCCAAAAGATGATCATTTTTACTTTCTTAATAGTTTTTTAAATATTTACTTATTTTTGAAAGAGAGAGAGAGAGGAAAGAGAGCATGAGTGGGGGAGGGGCAGAGAGTCAGAGGGACAGAGGATCCGAAGCAGACTGTGTGCTGACAGCAGAGAACCCGATGCGGGGCTCAGACTCACAAACTGTGAGATCGTGACCTGAGCCGAAGTCAGACACTTAACCCACTGAGGCGCCCTAAAGATGATAATTTTTACAACTTTACAAAGTTGCTGGACCAAACTATTTTTTTATTAATTGCTTTTTTTTTTTTAATTTTAATTCAAGTTCGTTAACATACAGCGTCGTCTTGGCCTCAGGACTAGAACCCAGTGATTCATCTCTTACACAGGACAACCAGTGCTCATTCCGAAAAGTCTCCTCCTTGATGTCCGTCCCCCAGCTAGCCCATCCCCCCCACCCAGCTCCCCTCCAGTAACCCTCAGCTTGTTGTCTGTATTTAAGAGTGATCAAGCTTTATCTTTAAGAGAGCAAGCAACAAAAGCGAAGCGCTCCTCCTGATTATGTTAAAATGACCCTCATTCACTGTGGAAAAGGCCCCTTGGAAAGGTTAATTTCCATTCTTTCGTGGTCCCTTAAATGAGCCCTGATTCCGGAAAAAAGAAAAGCTGCTTTTCCACAAACTTAAAACAAGTAGCAGTGGCTCTCCTGTTGTCCTGGATTCCAGTGTCCAAAAAATTACGATTACTTTCCGGCTTAGTGTGTTAGCAGGAAGTTTAGGGGTTGCAAATACGCTGAACCGTCCTCAGAATTCTCAGTTTGTTATCCATGGGCTCCCTGAGAAAGCGTCCCCTCAAACGAGTTCAGTCTTCGGAATCATTTGACAACCAAGGCCTCTCCCAGTCGCACAGTGGGAAAGTCGGCAATAGCTGTGGTGTGTTCGAGACTCCTCAGAGAGTGACTGTCGGAGCCTGGTCGGGTTCAGAGGCACGCATCAGGGCACGTTAACTGAGATGCGTTTGCTTTGGAACGAAGACTGTTTTAGAAATAAGCTGAGGATCCAGATGTAATCGAAGAAGCAAGGACCAGGCTCTCTCTTCTTTCTCAACAACACTTAAAACTTGTTACCCACATCTTAATGCTGCCACACTGCGGGTGGGAATTGAACAGCTCGCACCGGGCCCTGCCCGAGTATCAGTGGATTCTTCTGGCTCACCGTATAACCGTATAGGGCGCCACAGACGCCCTTGTCCTGACAGCTCACGTGAATGGTGTCATGGAAACAGCCCCTGAGGGCTTGTCTAATAAAGTCATTCCTGTGACAGTTCTAGAACTTTAAGATGGGTTCATTTTTCTGTTCCAGAACTTTAAGGTCAGTTCATAGCAATAGCTATGCAGGACGTTGAAGGCAGTTGGAATTAGACCGAAGTTAGGGTTAAGGTCACTGCCCTTAGGTTGTCTGGCCTCTGATGGGGGATACAAGATTAGTTCATAAGACCTAGCAGTTCATAAGTTCATTAGTTCATAAAACCTAGCGGAGCCCAAATCACAGAGCAGGTATCATAAACCCTTTGCCAAAAGTGCTTCCGTTCACCAAGAGCAAGCCTCATGTCAACTATGGACTCTGGATAGCAATTCTGTATCCGTGTGGATCCATCACTTGTAAGAAATGTACCCCTCTGGTGTGGGATGTTGATAGTGGTAGAGACTGTGCCTACGTGGGGCAGGGGATATGTAAGAACTCCCTGTGCTTTTCGCTTAATGTTGCTGTGAACTGCTGTGAAAAACAGTCTGTTGGGGGAAGAAACAAACAAACAAACTTACAAGTTCTCAGGAAACCATTCCCATTGTGGGGAGAGTCAACTTCCAAAGCCAAAGCTATAGCGTTCCTGATGGGTACCATGAACTAATGAACTTATGAAGTATGCATTTGGGGATGCTCTGGACCTTGGGCTATTAGAAATGACTTTTTAGAAAGGTAAGAAAGAAAGAAAGAAAGGAAAGGAAGAAAAAAAATCATTTGAAAGGCTTTGTTTCCAACAAACACATCAAATGTTGATTTGTAAAAGTTTTCTGTTGAAAGCAATGAGAGGGAGATACCACACTTTCATTATGGTTCCTTCGAGAGCACTGTTTTTAGAAGATTTATTCTTCTCTTTTTTTTTTTTAAATTTAAGCTTTAGTTAACATACAATGAGATTCTGGTTTCAGGAGAAGGATTCAATGATTCATCACTTACATACAATGCCCGGTGCTCATCCCAACAGGTGCCCTCCTTAATACCCATCTCCCATTTAGCCCGTTTCCCAACCACATCCTCCATCAATCCTCAGTTCTCTATCTTTAAGAGTCTCTAATGGTTTATTTCCCTCTCTTTTCTAACCCTTGCTTCCCCTATGTTCATCTGGTTTGTTTCTTAAATTCCACATATAAGTGAAATCATATGGTATTTGTCTTTCTCTGACTGACTTATTTTGCTAGCCTAATACATTCTAGCTCCATCCACATCATTGCAAATGACAAGATCTCATTCTTTTTGATGGCTAGGTAATATTCCATTGTGTATATATATACCACATCTTCTTTATCTGTTCATTGGTCAATGGACTTTTGGGGTCTCTCCATAGTTTGGCTATTGTTGCTAATGCTGCTATAAACATTGGGGTGCAGGTATCCCTTCAAATCTGTATCTTTGTATCCTTTGGGTAAACACCTAATAATGCAATTGCTGGATCTTAGGGCAGTTCTGTTTTTAGTTTCTTGAGGAACCTCCATACTATTCTCAAGAGTGGCTGAGCCAATTTGCATTCCCACCAACAGGGCAAGAGGGTTACCCTTTCTCTGCATCCTCACTAACACCTGTTGTTCCTTTTGTTAATTTTAGTCACTCTGACTGGTATTGTGGTTTTGATTTGTATTTCTCTGATGATGAGTGATGTTGAGCATCTTTTCATGTGTCTGTTAGACATCTGGATGTCTTCCTTGGAGAAGTGTCTATTCCTGTCTCCTGCCCATTTCTTAACTGGGTTATTTGGGTTTTTTTTGGGTGTTGAGTCTGTAAGTTCCTTATAGATTTTGGATATTAACCCTTTATCAGATCTTTTCAGTGTGGTGCAATAGAGAAGAGAAATAAAGGCAGAGCAAATGAGAGAGTCAAAGGCCAGATGGTCTGCAGGGTGACTTCTTCCTGCAAATCCACAAATCTCCAGTAAGATCTGTAGAGAAAAAAAACATCATAAAGTGCCCCCTTTAAGTGGATTTATTAAAGTAATGGGAGAGCAGGCTAAGTTTCGTGTTCTGGGAGTCTTAGGGTGTAACAGGGACAACTCTTGAAGGTTTAAGAGAATGAAAGCAAGAGAGAAGCATGAAAGAGAATATGATTGTCAAGGGAAAAATAATTCTATTAGTGCTGGTTTTCTTAACTGCAATGGTCAATTTGGGGAATATCGATACAGCCAGAAGGAGCCCTCTGGCAGATATATTCTACCCCTAACCTAGGAAGTGCTGACATCAACACTAAAAACAGATGGTGGTTTCTATACTGGTTTAATAATAGAATCCAGAATTATCACACAAAGGAACTTCAACTGCTAAACCGTTTTAATCTAAAATGATGCCCAGAAGGTAAGACGGTAAAAGTCAGGATGGTTCCAGTTATGTGGGAAAAGTATCCACAATCTGTTAATCCTGGAAGATTATTGTAGAAACAGAGAAATCACCTGGGGATTGACTGTGTTTATTGTTAGAGGGTAGACTGAGTCACCCGAGGAGGAAGTCCTGCCGTCTTTGAACTTGACCAGGAAATTATATATCTCTTCTCAATGACTGCCTTCTGCAAGATGGCTTTGATAGGACTTAGTGCTTCTCAAGGTATTCATAATCAGACAAGAAAGAAGGTGGCAAGATTTTAATACAACACTCAAAGATATTTTTGGAAGAAATATACATGTGGTAACTCTCCTTCCTGCTAGGTATGGAGCAGGTCTGAAATATCCTTGTGTTGGATGCATGGAGACTGGGAAGGATGATGGGGGAATGCAGGTCCTTCTGGAGGTAGATAATTGAGCTCAGGCACATTCAGAGCCTCTGAGGTGGCAGGACCTTGGGAGTGTGGGGGTTTAACTGGAGACTAGAGTGCCATGATCCCTACTGACAAACCTGGCACTGAGGGAGTGGAGCCAACAGCCAAGCCACTTGACGTTGAAGGAATTGTGTGTGTAGACCTGGGGAGCAATAGCCAAGTGATTGCCACGTGACGACCACAGACTGGGGATCCGGCTTTCTTTTCTTTTCCTTGGCCCCAACATGTTTTATAACCAGGTTAGTTACAGTTGCTTGATCATCTATATCAAGTTTTACTTTCATCTACTTTCTCCCACTCTGTTTCCAGCCAGGTAGGATCTATTCTTGTTTTTACGTAGGATTAAGCTCTCATCGTCCATGACATGAGACCACTATGTGCCCCAGCTTGCCTTTTTAAGAAATCTTTAGCGTAAGGCTTTTCAATGCTACCTATTTTAAAGTATTTTTTTTTATTCTGCCTATTTTAAACATAAAAATACCCATGCTCCAAATTTGAACTCAGTTGTAATGGGGAATGGTTGGGTATTTAATCTGGAGTAAAACATAGCCCTGTTGATTCTAATGTTTAGCCAGAGCTGAGAATCAATGCTCACCTGAATCTACATCTGGGTTCTCTGTAGGGTTAACCTTATACTTTTGTTGTATTGACTTCTATTGAGTTGGCCTTGTGCTGACTCTCCAGTCTGCCAGGGTTTTAACCTTTGGTAACTATCTTCTTTCCCAACTTACTGCCTACTTGGCCTCTGAAACTTGCATTTTCCTATGCAAGCCTTCTTGGATATGGCTTTTCCTAGAGAAAAACCCAATCGTGTCGAAAGCATGTTAGTGGAACTTTTGATTCTAGTGACCAGGATGTGGTTTTCTGGTTCCTCCTTTAGTTTCTGGCTGTGATACATTAAACAAAGAGGACATATGGTCATGGGGAGCATCTGGGATCACAACCCCAAGGCTGTAAAAACATGTATTCAGGGTTCTTGCTGTCCTCATGACTTCTTGAGCTTAAGACCTGGGAGGAAGCTGGAAGGTGGTGTTTGTAAGGGGTCTCCAACTCTGAGACAGTAACCAGACATAGAACTCCTTGCCCCTTTGAACAGGTGGATAGATGGTGTGACCACAGTTCACACTCTGCCTTACTAAATTGTACTGCCTTATGGGGCAAATTTTCCGCATGAGGCAAAAACAAAAACAAAAACAAAAAAACAAAACACCTAGCCTCTACCGTGGGATTCCTGTGTGTTGTCTAAAATTCCTCATTTGACTATTGAGAAAACAGAAAGGACAACGTATGGCTTCTAGAATTTAGAAGTAAGGTAGAACACTTGTACACTTTTATTAGGACTTAGCCACTTTGCATCTATCCTGTATTATCCTGAGGCATGGGGTCTCCAGTGTGGCTGTTAAAGAAAAAAAAAAAAAAAAAGTGAGAACTTCCCAGATCTCAGCAGCTTTGGTTAAAACCTCCAGGAGTCCTGGTCTCTTGCAAGTGAGAGGTTAAAAAAAAAATTGTTTGCAAGTTGTGAGCTCTTCCTTTGAAATTTTCATTTTCCTTTGAACCTACTCTTTTGCCTTAAAGAAGAGAGTCACCTGTATCACCCGAAGCCAGAGCTAATTGGAAGAGATTTTCAGTTCTGCAAAGCTGACTTGGTGTTTCATAGGATTATTTCTTTGGTCTTAAGTATATTTTTGATTTCATGATTTCAAGTGATGGTTTTCCTGAGCTCAGATTCTGTGATCTGACTCACCACCCCTAGATTATCAATCTGCAATATAGCTTTAAAAACCTGCAGAAGGATGGTGGTATTTAAAACAAAAACAAAACCCAACTCTCAAATAGACTTATAAGTTAAGTTGTCCTCAAAAGGTATTGAATCATATATTTGCTAAGTTAGGCAGAGATACTGTTTAAAGCATCTTTATTCATTGAATTACTCTTTGTTCGTTATGTGAAGGACCCATAAAATTTAACAGCAGTTTTCTAAGGCTAGCCTTGCTTTGAGTTACATGTAAGTAGTGATGTTAATTTTTCAAGAAACTGGAATGGGGATTTAAAATAAAATATGGGTGTAGGCTGCCTAGTGAAATTTAGTGAAAGCAACAGCAAGCGCCTATATTTGCATACTTAGCATTGGAACTAAGGACAAGTCAACACACACACATTTCCCTGTAATGACAGTCCAAGATGTGCTTCTTAATGGGAGATACTCAACTGCACTGCAAATTTAATGAACTCTTATTTTGAAATGCAAACCAAATCCAATATCCCACAGAAAATTAACCTAGTCAATAATCTAATTTGAAGTGTTAAGCTGTGAGAACATTCCGGTGCACTGACCACATCTGCCTTTTCAGATGCTTTTGCCTTAAAGAGGAGAGTCACCTATATCACCCAAAGCCAGAGCTCATTGGAACCACAGAGCTGGTTCACCACCAGTCCCTGCATATCATACTATTGGCGAAATGCTACCACTCTTATTCTTAAGGAGGGTGCTATGGAACTTCTAGTTACCACCCGTGAAATGTTAGCCTGCATAAGACTGTGGAAAGAACAAAACAAACCCCAAACTCGCCTGACCTCATTCATATAAATGAAGGAAAGAGAAGCTCCTTTCCAGCCAGGCGCAGCCCCAGTCCCATGTGGCATCCTCTCCTCTGCCCCTCTTTGTCCCTCACTCCTCCATCAAGCCTTGGGGAGCTTCTCTCACTTTCCTTGAACCACAGAGACTCTCCCGTGGCCCCTCTGTCTCAGAAAATGGGGCTGTTTGCCCCACATCTACTCTTCAAAGTAGAGCTCCCATCCGTGAGTCCATGGTCTTTTATCCTTCAAAGGCCCCTGGAAAAAGGCCACCTGCAGAGCAGTCTTCTTTCCAGTGTAAAGCCACTTCCTGTGATTACAGGGTGCTTCGTCTCCTGTCATGCCTTTTTAGGAATGGCCTGCAGTCCGTGGGTCCAAGATGTTTTTCTGGGTCTTTTGATGAAGCACCCTTGTGCCAGGTGGGGCGGGCAGTTGAATATGTAGGTCTGGAACTTAAGAGAGAGACCACAGCTGGAGACAGGGGTTTCGGTCATCCCCACAGAGCTATTAGTTGGCAGCACGGCAGAGGGTAAGATTGTCAGCCACGGGCCTGGAAAATGGAAACAGAATCCCACGGCACCCTGAATCCTCTAGAGGTGTAGAAAAGCTCCACGGGGCCTGGTCTCCTGCACCTGAGAGAAAGAAAAAACAGAGAAGAAAGTATAGCAATTGGGAAGCTATACCATGTAGAGAATGACTATGGCACAGAAAACGGATGCTGTGCCATTTTGTGCCGCTTTTCCTAAGTTAATGAGGAATGTAAGTTATTAAGCCTTTGGAGGCTTACAAACAAAGGCAAACAAAGCCTTCTGTAGAAGTTAATTTATAACGATTTATAGACTTGGTGCTGAAGAACCGTACTTAGAGGAAATGCATCAGGGAGATGAAGAGTTGGCGGTAAGGGCCTGGGGACAGTAAGGGGCCGCCATAGTGCAGTTGGTGTGGTTTGTGGTTCACAAGCCACATGTGGTGTGCACGGTAGCATGAAGACTGGCGGTCAAGGGGAACTATTTCCGAAGCTGCATCATGTTAAAGGTTACCCTTCTCCTGCCCCCTGGTTCCTTAGAGGAAACAGGATCGGAGGCATGTGTGAACCCCACTGTGTACACTTTGTAGTTGATTTTGTACAAGTAATCACAGGGATGCATCGTAAACTGAATCTGGGTTGCCAGATTTCGCAAATAAAAATACAGGATGCCTAGCTAAATGTGAATTTCAGATCCGCAGTGAATAACTGTTTCGTGTGCATCTGTCCTGTGCAATATCTACCCTGTATCTTGCAGGACAAGTGCAAACTGAGTCTAATTCTCATTTAGAGAGTCATCCTATTCAACATTCTCAACCAAATCTGCTGTTTTCCTCATAAGGACTTGAGTTCAAGGCCGTCCAGGTGTTTCTGTGGTCCTCTGAACTGACTTAATGTCCTCAATAGCTTCGCCACATGTTTCTCCAATTTCTCTGTAAAATCTCATTCCCTTGAATCCCAGTGGCTGCAAGAAACACTCCCAGATTCCCGCCTTCCAAACCCGCTGGGTCCTTCGGGTGGTTTTCTATTCTTAACCTTTTCTTCTAGTTTTTTCCTCTTCCTTCTACCCACTCTTCCACCATTTGGCTTTTCAGATGGTTTCTTGCTTCCCAAGGCGACCCCTTCCTGTCATCTGTAGATTCCCTCTGCTTCCCAACCCACAGCTGGGAGCCAGCCTTGCCTCCTTGCAAGTAACAGCTGACTTGGGATTGAGGCCCGGATGGTTCTCTGCACCCTTCTCTGCTAATACCCCTAATAGCAAGACAGATCTGCTAGATCCTGCCTAAAGTATTCACATCAAGAATGTAGTGCCCACAGTGGCCGAGCCGAGGAGAGAAGTCCCTCTTACAGTGAGCCTCTCTAAGGCAGAGTTCTACAAGGTGCTCAGTGATGGATGCTCGGACAGGCCCTGTGGGGAGTGAGGAGTGAGCTCTTAAGCGTCATGTGGTTAAGGCAGAGGCACATCTGAGAGCATGTTTACACTGTTTTATGTTATAATACAGTACTAGGATTGGGGGGGGCGGGTAGGGGTGTCGCATAATTTCCTCAGGAGCTCTAGACTCAAGCTCAAAGCCTAATTCCAAAGAGCACTTTCATATTTATTCACCCTGAAATAAAAAAGATTTTCATTCGAGCTGACAATCTCGACATTTCATTAGCACCCAAATCATGTAAAGTCAATTCACGTCACCCGGATTGTTTATTACAGAGAATGGATAAAAATACATATATAACTGAACCGTGGCAGATTTCACCCAATGATTACGGGAGGGAGAAGATGCCTTTCTTGGCCGCAGAGGTACCGGGTTCCACCGGGTCCTCTGAAACTGGGCTCCCCGGTTACATCTCTGTGGTGACATCCGAGCATCTCTCGTGACCGAGAGCCGTCCTAAGAGTTCTCTTCCTGGTCCCCGAGTCATCTTCACCCCTGCCCAGGCTGGCAGTGGTGTCTCTTTCTACCAGAATTTCTGCCGGGCGATCTCTACCAGCTCGGTTCCTGAGGATAGTTTCTGCGATGACCCAGGGTGCGTTAGATCTGGGCAGAATTGGGGCAAGCTCCAGGAGCCACTCCCAGCTAGTTAAAACATTATTTCCATGTGAGCTAATGCCATTCCTACAGCTTTTTATGGCAACAGCTCAGCATTATCGTAGCAACATCTGGAATGACTCTCCCTCTTTTCCCCTCAAAGCGTGAACAACTCTCGGAGACTTTCACTTCGTGTGACCATTTGCCCTGTAAATGTGATTCTCGTCGTGACTGCATTCATCCACGTGGACAAATGAGTTGGTACACCGTAAGAATCTTTGAGGCCGAAGCCGAAAAAGGTCCCTTTCAGAAACACAGACCTTTGCTGCCCTTCATTCCTCCTAGCTCACAGCTATTTTTACAGCAGCACTAGAGTCTGGAGTTTTGGGAACAAGCCAGATGTGTTGGGCGTGTCTGTGCAGACTCCAAGATTTTTTTTTGGGGGGGGGGGGGGAAATAGCCGCGAAAGAAAACAGTTTTCCTCCTTTCCTTGGTTTCTAAGCATTTCTGTTCATCTGCATCATGTGTGTGCATGGTATGCTAAACTGTTTTCCATTTGGGGGAGTAAGACTGTACTTTAATGCTCTCTGTGATCTTGCTTTTTGGTCCCTCCCGAACTCTTTATTCTACTGCCAAATCACTGACCTGTCTAACCCTCTGTTGCAGGGATCCACCCTGACCTTCATGGAAATTCCAACCAACTCAGGAAAGGAAAACTTTAGCTCCAGCCAGGCCTAGAATCTTGCAATGAAGGGAAACCAAAATGAGATTTTTATTTGGAATATGCATGGTTGTTACTCCAAATGATAGTTTTAAAGAATTTCTTTTGTTAAAAACTTGGCCCCAGCATTATTATTTTGAAATACGTAGCTTTAGATGGTGCCTGGAGTTGGGCTGTAAAAAAATTAAAAAATAAACTCAGTGTTTTTTTTTATAGTGTATAGTGTCCCAAATTCAAATCCTAACACTTTATAACAATTGCTACAGCTCTTAATATCAGTAATATGAAAAACTACTTCTTGAATTATTTAGTCCTTTTCCCTGTCTTCCCATGTCCTTTCCCGATTCTGAAGCGTGTTTTCAGTCGCCAGATACATTGTGATACTGCTTTTCTAAGCCTTTAATTCCATAGGCCATGGAGGGTTAATTGAAATGAGGGCGATTGCAAGTGCCATTAAGCAAGTATTCCCTTTTCTGAAGAGGGTGTGGTGGACACTATCAAGTCATACTCTTACACTTACTTGGCAAAGTGTTGTTTGATTTCTAGAAAGAATTTACAGTCAGTCTGAGGTCCAAGTGTCTTTAGCCAATAGGAAAGATGAAACAGACGTCTGTGGCACTGGGGCGCCTGGGTGGCTCAGTCGGTTGAGCGTCCAACTTCAACTCAGGTCGTGATCTCGCGGTTTGTGAGGTCGAGCCCGACGTCGGGCTTGCTGCTGTCAGCACAAAGCCCACTTCAGATCCTCTGTCCCCCGCTCTGTGCCCTCCCCCCGCTGGCACTCTCCCCAAAAGAAATAAATATTAAAAAAAGAAGTCTGTTCAGGGTCAAGTCCGCTACTGGTACAGTGACGGTAGAACCAGCCCCGGAAGAGCACAATGGGGCCATCCTTCCATCCCAAGTCCGAGGGGCTCTGGGACATGGAGCAGAAGTCACCATTCGCTGGCCGATAAAATAAGGGGCAATAGGTTAAATGCTGTTAGCGTGAGGCCCCCCGCCCAGCCATTCTCTTACTAACATTTCATGACCCCTCTTCTGTCCATCAAAAGCAGGGGAAGCAGTGATGCACACATCCATTTGGGGCACCTCTTATACGCTGTGAGCTATTTCCAAGGGGAAAGAGTGGCTTCCTACCTTGCCACCCAGCCCCGCTAGAAAACGAAGGCACTTTCTCATGAACTCAGCCTGGCAAGAGCACGTCTACCTTCCACTGGAGAGGTTTGTGGTAGTTATGCTCTGGAATAGGACATCACGACGGTGACCGTCTCCTGGGAAGCTTATTAAAAAGTCCCTTGCACTTCACCCCCCCGAGATTCTGATGTAGTTAGTGAGATTCAGGGCCCAGGAATAGGCATTCTCATGAGCACCCATGGTTTCTGGATGCAACCAATCAAAGCTGTCATTTATACCAGGCTTCATCTGTTTAAAACCTGTGAGGCAGGAAAGACGGGCCCCAGCTAGGAAGATTCTCTCACACTCTATGCACTGAAAGATAGCCTCAGAGATATATATACACACACACACGCATATACACACATACATATATACACATACATATACACACTCTCATACATGTACACATACACACATACATGCATATATACACACGTACATATACACACCTATACATATACACACGTATACGTAGATATTGTACACTCGCATACATGTACGCATACATACATATACACATATATACGCAGACACACATATACACACATACATACACACATGCACACATACGTATACACACGTACAATATATGCACATACATACACACACATATATGCACACATACATATACATATACATATATACATATATATTACTCTCATACATATACACATATATAGACACACACATATACACGTATATATGTAGACATATACACACATACATGCACACATATATACACACATACACCTACATATACACATATACACACATATCCACATATACACACGCACACATGTATACACATACATATGTATACACGCATACACACATGTACACACCCATACACACACTGACATATATACACATACATACATGTACACATATACACACATGCATATGCACACTCACATATATACACATACATACACGGACACACATACATATGCACATATACGTATACATGCACACATATATACGCACATACATATATACATGCATGTGCATATTTTATGTACCTCCTATTTACATTTTAAATATACATATACACATGTCTGTATGAATAAAATTAAGGTACATACAGACACAATTTTCACTTAAGGCTGGAAAATATTAATGCTCCTTAGTAAAGAGTATTTTTGTATCACATGAGAATTATTTTTGGAAAAAAAATGCAGCATGGGGCTGTTCCACAAACTCTTTTAGCTGGATTCTAAAAATCACTCAAATCTGTTGTGAAGGCTTCTTGTGGCTGAACGTCCCTGTGTTATATAAGGAAATTGTGTGCAGATAGGGGATATATATTGGTTGTATGCATATAAGGGAGAGGAGAGGGAGCAGAGCTCTGAATAGCTTTAATTGGCCATTTGCTCCTCCAACGGTGCATGAAATATAATTGTTATAACTGAATGTGGGGAGAAGTTAAAACCCCTGAAAGAGGGGTGTCACATTCGTGACGCCAACAGCTCATTTCAAAAGCTCAGCGACAGAACTATTTTCAGAATTTCTAAACTGGCACAGATTTGAGGTGCCAGCTACTGAGAGCAGAATATATGAATAAACTCAGGTGCTGTGACCCAAAGGCAGTGAGACTTCAACATTATTAATAAGACCCCTGGTTTTCAAAATATGCCCCCCACACATCTCCAGCCTCCCACACCCTCCATACTAATTGGCCATGAATCCCCAACCCCCCATAGCGCCTTCCACTAAAAAATCCCTGACATATGTTAGCACGTGAACAAAAGTGCATGCTAAGTGCAAGAAATAGCCCTCCGAGCACAGTCCCTGATATCCTTATTCCGTGGGTCTGGGTGAGGCCGGGAGTTTGCAACTTGGTAAGTACCCAAGGGCTCCCTGATGGGGGTGCCACGTGGACTCCGGCATGGGCCATTCTGCATCCAGCTGTGTGTGGCCCGAGTCCGATCCTTTCTCCAGAAGAAGAGGGGTGCTGGGCAGGTACACGGCAGTAGGGCAGGGGCCATGCTTGCACGGTCCATGACAATACCTCCTTCGCGCTGTCCTCAGGGTTAGCCCTTGAGCGTCATAGATACTAGGCAGACATGTAAAATAGACAGTAAGACCTTGGATTGTGAGTAACTGGTCCTGTGAGTGTTCTGCACGATGAGCAAACATTTCTAACAAATTTTGACTTGATAAACGAGCAGTGTCTTGCACGACGAGTCGGATGTGAAGCCGAATGTCACCCGATCACAACTGAGCTGATGGTTCTTGGAATGCACTTTGATATACAAGTGCTTTGGATTACGAACATGCTTCCGGAATGAATTATGCTCTCAAACCAAGGTTTTACTGTAGAAACAAATGCCAGGGAGTAGAATAATCTTTTTGCCTTTTTTATTATTTTTTTAATGTTTATTTCTTTTGAGAGAGGCGGGGGGAGACAGAGAATTTCAAGCAGGCTCTGCACTGCCAGTACAGAGCCTGATGCAGGGCTTGAACTCACAAACTGTGAGATCATGACCTGAGCTGAAACCGAGAGAGTTGGATGCTTAACTGACTGAGCCCCCCAGGAGCCCCTCTTCGCCTTCTTAAGTACAGTGTATATAGGCTCCTAGTCTGGGACGGCTGTTTACTGGGATAGAGGGTTCAAAGCCTTTCCATTTGCAAGTCAGTGAGCAGATGTCTGCAGCATTGGATCTGGAGAGCATTCACCTGAATAACCTTCAGGATGGCCGGGGGCCACGCGCCCTCGCATCCGTCCTTCAGCAGGGTCATGTACCCCGGGAGGTCTGGGGCACGGACGCTCCGCGGTGAGGAACAGTAGGACTGAAAATGTGACCAAGGGTTTGGGAAGTCTGCCCAGGAGACCTATTAGGAACCAGATTTATTCGCAATCAGGCTTTCCTGGGGCAGCGAGGGCCTCGGAAAGACTGAGCATGTGGAGATGGGAGCAGCCCGGGTCAGCACAGGCCTCCATGGCTGAGCTGAGGAGCCCGGGAAGAACTGAAAGGCGACTGACCACCAGCGAGGAGCCACCTGGAAGAAGTTGTGGGTTTTCCCTGAAAAGCAGACAGGACACCTCAGCCAGAAGGGCCACAAGCCCAGGCAAAGGAGCCTGTCTGCTCTGCGCAGGACATGGGCTGACGCTCATAATTGTTCCTCATTGCCTGGTCGAGCGAAATTTAAGTTAATTTGGTCGAGCGAAAATTAAGTGGAGCGAAATTTACTCCCAACCCTGAGTGGCCAGTGGTTTGTATGATGCATAGGTTAGAGTTCTAGTCATGTCCAATGTCTGCTTAAAATCTGCCTGTGCTTCCCTGTTTCTCTGAGGATAAAATTCTAAGCATGCCAGGACCTGCGGGCCTGGTGCGACCTGAACCCTGTGTGCCTCGCTACCCTGACGTATCCCTCTCCTCACCCCAATATCCTCACCCCTGCCACACAGGCCTTCCCAGGTCCCCCAGTGCGCCGGGCGCATTCCCTCCCCGGGGATTTTGCACACGCTGTTCCCTGTGAACAGCCCCACTCATCCTTCTTAGGCTGCTTGGCGAAGTGGTCTCCCTCTGCCTTCCTCAGCCCGAGTCACGGCCTCTGGCCGTTTCCTTTATGGCACTTGTCACTCTGTGACACGGCGCGTGTGGTTGTGCGTCTGCTTGCTGTCCCCACTAGGCTGTGAGTGTGGGGAGCATGAAGACCACAGTGGCTGTCCTGTCCACCCCCACAAAGTGCCCTCCACACGTACAAGGAGCTCAGTATATGCTTGCTGAATGAATGAATGAATGAGCCATCTCTTGGCTCTTTGCAACAGTGCCCGGCAGCCTGGGCTCGAGAGAAAGAAAGCAGAGGATGGTGAGAGTTCCCTAGGGCTGGGAATGGTACTTGGGACCGTGCATGAGAAGCTGCGGCCGGCAGAGGGGGACCCAGCAGCTTCAAGAGAAATGCATGTATGAATCCGCTAGGACATTGAATAGACCGCCTGAGATGCAAGTACGCAAACAGGGGACAGATGCAGATACTCGTGCTTGTGTCACATTTGGGCTCCGCGCGGCAGACTGAGAGGGGTCAGGCCAAAGAGCCCACTACGCTCCCGCCCGGATTTCCCGCCCGACAGGGACTGGAACAGCAGCCTGAAAGCTACTGCTGAGTACTTGCTCCCCATCGACGCTTGCATTTTACACATTAGCTCCTTTAATCCTCCACAACAACCCTGTGCGGTTAAGTCATTTCCTGAGGATCGGCAGGGGGCAAGACGGCAGAGCCCCGGCTATACCCAGGCCTCTCTGCTTGCAGCTGCTGAGCTCTTCTGTCTCCAGCACCACGTGGCTTCCCGTTCCTGGTCACTGCTCTTAAGCAGAGGGCTCCAAAGCAGTCACGGGGAAGCGAAATGAAGGCAAGACCCTCAGAAGGTTTACAGAAGGCGTATCTTCTGCGCGCCCATGTGAGGCAAATACTCGATCCCTTGCGCAGCATCTAATTGCCAAATTACTTCCATCTTTTCTTTTGCAAACGACTGCTTAAAACGACCTTGCCCAGAAATCTCTCCTTTCGCAATGACTCGATTGGAAAACCCTCATGGAAGAACCACATATCGGATCCCATTTGGGGTCATTCTTTCTCTCCATTTTAGCACCGAATGCTCTCTTTGGCAACTTTGCAGATTGGACATAAGGTGCTGCCTTCAGGGGCATAGAGTGAAAACCATAATTTTCTGCCTGCTTCATGTTATACCCGACTTCTGTCTTTCTGTTTATAAAAATCATTAGGACCGGTTGTGCAGGGAGCAGCTTTTGTGGGGGGTGGGGGTGCGAATTTGTTGAAATTCCAGCTTGGGAGCTTGGAAGGAAAAAGTAAGATCAAAGTGAGGTAATGTGAGGAAATGTAAACATAAGGAAACAGCCTGGAGAGGATGATGAAACTCTAGTCCATCTCACTGTGTATTTCCAAGAAGAAACGTATTTGCGTGATCGGTTCACTTGTAAGTAGCCACCCGGATGGATTATTTTGGCAAAAGTGAGTTCAGAAAATCTGCCTGATGCAAGGGAAACAAAAGCAAAAATGAACTACTGGGACCTCATCAAAATAAAAAGCTTCTACACAGCGAAGGAAACAATCAGCAAAACTAAAAGGCAACCGACAGAATGGGAGAAGATATTTGCAAACGATGTATCAGATAAAGGGTTAGAATCCAAAATCTATAAAGAACTTATCAAACTCAACACCGAAAAAACAAATAATCCAGTGAAGAAATGGGCAAAAGACATGAATAGACACTTCTCCAAAGAAGACATCCAGATGGGCAACCGACACATGAAAAAATGCTCAGCATCACTCATCATCAGGGAAATACAAATCAAAAACCACAATGAGATACCACCTGACACCTGTCAGAATGGCCAACATTAACAACTCAGGCAACAACAGATGTAGGCAAGGATGCGGAGAAAGAGGATCTCTTTTGCATTGTTGGTGGGAATACAAACTGGTGCAGCCGCTCTGGAAAACAGTATGGAGGTTCCTCAAAAAAACTAAAAATAGAACTACCCTACGACCCAGCAATTGCACTGCTAGGCATTTATCCACGGGATACAGGTGTGCTGTTTCGAAGGGACACATGCACCCCCATGTTTATAGCCGCACTATCGACAATAGCCAAAGTATGGAAAGAGCCCAAATGTCCATCGATGGATGAATGGATAAAGAAGACGTGGTGTATATATATACAACGGAGTATTACTGGGAAATGAAAAAGAATGAAATCTTGCCATTTGCAACTATGTGGATGGAACTGGAGGGTATTATGCTAAGTGAAATTAGAGAAAGACAAAAATCATATGACTTCACCCATATGAGGACTTTAAGAGACAAAACAGATGAACAGATAAGGGAAGGGAAACAAAAATAATATAAAAACAGGGAGGGGGACAAAACAGAAGAGACTCTTAAATATGGAGAACAAACTGAGGGTTGCTGGAGGGGTTGTGGGAGGGGGAGTGGGCTAAATGGGTAAGGGGCATTAAGGAATCTACTCCTAAAATCATTGTTTCACTGTATGCTAATTTGGATGTAAATTTAAAAAAATAAAATTAAAAAAATAATAAATAAAACATTTGGAGAAAAAAAATCTGCTTGATAATAGCCATCCAACCTGCGTTGCTTTCCCGTTGATGCCAGTGTTTCCCAGCATAGGCAGGTGCCCCCAAGCCACAAGGAGGTGCGATCCCAGGCTGGAAGCCTTCCCACATCGGTCTGCTTTGGGTAACGTAGGCACGGTCCCACTTGGGATCTGCTGGCAATTACATTCATGAAACCGAACGAAATCAATCGGTGCTTCGGAAGATTCCCGCCTCCTTTCCTGACTCCTGCTGCGCCCTTGGTAGCTGGTCTGGTCGGTAATAGACTTCCATATAGCAAAGGGTTTAACGCAGAATCGCTGTCGCGTGGCAGAGGAAATGTGGATGTCAAGGCCCCGTCAGCTGTCTTTCCTTGGTCTTGGAGTGGGGATGGCACGTGTTGGGCAAGTTAAAGTAGCAGGAAGAATACAGTGAGGTGTTTTCATAGGAGGCGCTGGAGACGGTGATTAGGATCCCTCTCGTCTTCATCAGACCTCAGCTGTACAGGAACTAAATTCGCCTGTTAATGACCTGACCCAGGGGCGAATGACTGAGAAATGACACTCTTAATCATGGTGAAGATTCCCGTTGAGACCAGGAGAACCTCACACGTCACTCTGCAAACGCAAGACGGACTAGGGGACCTTCAGGAAGCTGTCTGAAGTGACGTGGGTGCCCACACTCTTCATGATCAGAGGGCCCTGTGTATAAATCCCGTGATTTCTTTTTTTTTCCATACAAAGACGTGCTGAGTTCTCTAGGGCTGTGGTCCAAAGGGCCACAGACCAGGTGGCTCACACAGCAGAAATTTCCTGCCTTCCAGTTCTAGAGGCTGGAAGTGCAAGATCGAGGCGTGGGGAGGGCCGGCTCCTTCTGAGGCCGGGAGTGAGAACCCGTCCCCGGCCTCTCCTTTAGCTTCTGGTGGTTGCTGGCGATCTTTGGCGTTGCTTGGCTTTGAGAAGCAGCACCCTGGCCTCGGCCTTCACTTTCACACGGCGTTCTCCTGTGTGCCTGTGTCTGTGTCCAAACTCCTGCTTTTATAAGGACACCAGTCATACTGCAGTAGGGCCTACCCTCCTCCAGTACAATATCTTAGCCAGTTATCTTTACAATGATCCCCTTTCCAAATAAGGTCCCATACGGAGGAGCTGTGCGTTAGAACATCAACATAGGAACCAGGAGGGACACAATTCAAGCCATAACAAAAGAGTTGGTCTCTTAACTTAGGAGTTTATTAAATGGTTTATAGATAATACAGGCTGTTGACCCTCTTTTCTATTTTGCTGCCAAACTGCTTATAATAAGTTAACAGGGGCACCTGAGTGGCTTAGGCCATTGAGCGTCCGACTTCGGCTCAGGTCACGATCTTGCGGTTCGTGAGTTCAGGCCCCGCGTCGGGCTCTGTCCTGACGGCTCAGAGCCTGGAGCCTGCTTCGGATTCTGTGTCTCCCTCTCTCTCTCTCTGACCCTCCCCCCACTTGCTCTCTCTCTCGTTCTCTTTCTCTCTCAAAATAAATAAATACAAACTTAATACTTTTTAAAAAGTTAATAGGGGTGCCTGGGTGGCTTAGTTAGTTGAGCATCTGACTCTTGATTTCTGCTCAAGTCATGATCCCAGGGTCATAGGATCAAGCCCTGCATCAGGCTCCATGCTATGAGCATGGAGCCTGCTCAAGACTCTTTCTCTCTCTCTCTCTCTCTCTCTCTCTCTCTCTCTCCCCCTCTCTCCCTCTCTCCCCCTCTCTCCCTCTCTCCCCCTTTCCCCCATTTATGCCCTCTCTCTCTCTCTCTCTCAAATAAAAAAAAGTTAATAAATAAAGGGGAAAACAATAAAGTTCAAGCCCCTATATCTCACTTTGTTGCACTAAAGCTCTGGTAACAGGTTGGGGGTCAAATGAGGCTTTTAGTTCACAGTGGGTATAGGTGGCTCCCCATCACAATGATGAAGAATGAGGTGGTGACCGAGTACGAAAGAGTCTTAACTAATTGTCAGTACCAACGCGGAAGGAAGCACCGTCATCCAGTTTGAAGTCAGGAGGCGCGCCTTACGTGTCATGTTCTAACGGTGCTCGCTGCCGTGGGATCTGTTTGTTTGACACCTTCACGTGTGTAGGGGGCTGCCTCTGCTCCAGGTTGACCTGAGGACGCCCTCACTCCAGGGAGCAGCCCTGTGTGGAGGCCCAGGGCCCAGGATGGGTGGTGCATTGAGCAGACGAGGGCATGAGAAGGTGGGCTTTCCTACCCACGAACAGCCCTGTTTGCAGGCCAGAAGGCAATACAGCCCTTATTTTTAAAAACCTCTGGGGACGCCTGGGTGGCTCAGTCAGTTAAGGCTCCCGCTTCAGCTCAGGTCAAGATCTCACGGTTCACGAGTTCCAGCCCCGCGTCGTGCTCTGTGCTGACAGCTCAGAGCCCGGAGCCTGCTTCGGATTATGTGTCTCCCTCTGTCTCTGCCCTTCCTCTGCTCATGCTCTGTCTCTCTCTGAAAAATAAATAAACATAAAATTTTTTTTAAATAAAATAAAAATAAAAAACCTCTTCCTCCCCACACAGCACTGCCTCCTTTGCCCCCAACCCCTTCTCAACATGTCATGTTCGACACGCTGTTTTGCCCCCATCTTTCCATCCTATTAACTTATTTTAGGGGGAAATAGTTTTAGCAGTCTCCTCCTAAGGAAATTATTCTGGAATTTCGACCACCAGAGTTTTTCCAGGGCATTTCAAAACTCAGCAGTAACTTTTTAAGGCACCGAGGAGAAGATGTTTAGAAAACGAAATTTCATTTTACTAATTGCCACGCTGCACAGCTTGCAGAGGGCTGTGGTTAGGATTACGGGAGCGAGGCACCAGAGAGGATTACAACACAGCGCTGACCTTTTACCACCCCGCCGAAGCTCCAAAAACAAAACCAAATCCCGTCTTACTAAACCGTACCTGCGTCTTTTCTGGGAAATGCCCGAGAATACAAGTTTGTTTGTTTTTTAAGATGGTTTTCCTTGCCTGGGAGAACAATCCAGAAACTGAAGTCAAGAAGGTTCTCCTAGTACGGAAGCATTTTGCCTCATCGGGTTGAGCCTGGGGCTCTTTCTTCCCCCCTTCCCTTTCTAAGGGATATCAAATGCCTTAGATCACAGTTTGTCCCGGGCAGGTTATGCAATTTTAATCTTATAAATATGAAAATTAAAAGGCATAATTAGAGCTAAAACAGGACACTTTATTTTTAAACCAAAGGAAGCAAAAACAGCAACAGAGAAGAAAAGAGTGTAATTAGGGCTGTCTCTGGGACATACTGCATATCAGCCCCGCTTCCTTCTGCTTTCCCTCTGGATGTCCTTCGTCTCCCTCCCAACACTCCCGGCCTCCTCTCCTCTCTCTTGCTGTAGCTCTCGGGTTCTCATTCCATCCCAGCTTCTTCCACTAAATACACGAACGTTTAAAAACAAATTTAAACTGGGGCGGCTGGGTGGCTCAGTGGGTTAAGCATCCAACCCTTGATCTCGGCTCAGGTCATGATCTCAGGGCTCATGGGTTCGAGCCCCCAACAGGCTCTGTGCTGACAGCTCGGAACCCGCTTGGAGTCTGTCTGTCTCTCTCTCTCTCTCTCAAAATAAATAAACATTAAAAATAAAGTTAAAAACTAATTTAATCTGTCTTCGTAACAATGCGCTTTTCCCCTCTCCAGAATTAAGGGAGTTTGGGGGACGAGGAGATGCTCGACCCAGGGAATGCATCCCTGCTGTCAAGTCAGGGTGGCACAGGTGTTTCTGGCTACTTGTATAAGCCCTACTTGTATAAGACCAGTCATGGCTCATGGTCATGAAACACGTACTACACGCTTACACGTTAAGTCGTTTGTATGTAATAATGACCCGCGATGAAATGCGCCATGATTTCATTTTACAAGGGAGGAATTGGAGGGTGAAAGAAATCACACGTTACCCAGTTCTCCTGGCAAAACTGAGATAGGAACCGGGGCCTTTCTGACCGAAACTGGAACCGTTACTATGTAATAACCAGGGGGGAAGAACCGGGAGAACAGGGAGGCGGAGATCACGGAGTGTTCTTGAAAGCAGGGTTATTCAAGATTCAGGAGCTGGGAGTGCCAGGGAAAGTCACTGAGTTCCAGTCCTTACCACGTTCCGTCAGCCTCGGGGAAGGACAGGTGTGTTCCTAGCTGCAGATGGGGCCTGGGGAGAAGTTAAAACTGTGGCTAAAAGGTCACACGTGTGCACCCAACGGAATACCATCCAGCCTCAAGGAAGGAAGGAAGCCCTGCCGAATGTGACACTATGGATGAACCTGTGCTAAGTGAAATGAGCTGGTCACAGACGAGCATCCACTGCACGAACCCACTTACACGAGGAATCTAAGCCAGTCAACCTCCTAGAAACAGGACGACGGTGGTGGCCGGGGTGGGGGAGGCATTGCTGTTCAGAAGACATAAAATTTCAGTCGTACAAGATGAGTACCTTCCGGAGATCTGTGCATCGCTGTGTCTACAGTTCACAGTGCTGTGTCGGATGCTTAAAAATCTGTTCAGGGGCGGGCGCCTGGGTGGCGCAGTCGGTTAAGCGTCCGACTTCAGCCAGGTCACGATCTCGCGGTCCGTGAGTTCGAGCCCCGCGTCGGGCTCTGGGCTGATGGCTCGGAGCCTGGAGCCTGTTTCCGATTCTGTGTCTCCCTCTCTCTCTGCCCCTCCCCCGTTCATGCTCCGTCTCTCTCTGTCCCAAAAATAAAATAAAAAACGTTGAAAAAAAAAAAAATCTGTTCAGGGGCGCCTGGGTGGCTCAGTCGGTTAAGCGTCCGACTTCAGCCAGGTCACGATCTCGCGGTCCGTGAGTTCGAGCCCCGCGTCGGGCCCCTGCGCTGACAGCTCAGAGCCCGGAGCCTGTTTCAGATTCTGTGTCTCCCTCTCTCTGACCCTTCCCCCTGTTCATGCTCTGTCTCTCTCTGTCTCAAAAATAAATAAACGTTAAAAAAAAAAAAAAAATCTGTTCAAAGGGGTGGAGCCTGAGTGGTGGGTTTGAGGGGCAGAGGGTCGGGGCCGGGGGTCACAGCGAATGGAGTGCTTCAGCAAGAGCATATGCTGGAAGGATCGAGGATCCCACACAGGGAGATGGGGGAGTCAGGCCAGCGCTCGCCTTGGCCCGATTCTCTCGGCCTTTCCCTCTTGCTGGCTGCAGCATCACTTCCACACCTCCGGCTGACGTAGCTGCGTGCAGGTAGAAGGATTTCAGAAGATTACCAGACGTGTCTGTCCCCTCCTGTCAGGAAAACCCTCTCAGATACACCCCCCCCCCCCCAGTCGGGGGCTTGTGTCTCCATAACTCGCGGTCACGCCGGGCTAAAAAGGAGACTGGGCAAACAAGCGAGTCAGCTGGCTGATGGCTCCAAGGAAGACGAGCTCGGCGAGCGAGTGACTGGCTGCTGCTGTTCACACCTTAGTAAAAATAACTGGTCAGTTTGCTTTTTGCCTGAAATCAGTTATGCTGTGAGAAAGGAATCTGGAGAGGTCCACAGACTGGAAATAGACCCAGGGCGAGGAAAAGGAAGGATGGTTTCAATGGACAGTGTGCTTTAAGAACACGGGTTTGGGGGCGCCTGGGTGGCTCAGTCGGTTAAGCGTCAGACTTCAACTCAGGTCACGATCTCACGGTCCATGAGTTCGAGCCCCGCGTCGGGCTCTGGGCTGATGGCTCAGAGCCTGGAGCCTGCTTCCGATTCTGTGTCTCCCTCTCTGCCCCTCCCCCATTCATGCTCTGTCTCTCTCTGTCTCAAAACTAAATAAACGTTAAAAAAAAAAAAATTAAAAAAAAAAAAAAAGAACATGGGTTTGGGGCACCTGGGTGGCTCAGGCGATTAAGTGCCAGGCTCTTGGTTTCTGCTCAGGTCATGATCTCATGGCTTGTAAGATTAAGCCCCACATTGGGCTCTATGCTGACAGCATGGAGTCTGCTTGGGATTCTCTCTCTCTCTGTGCCAAAATAAATATATAAGCTTAATTTAAAAAAATAATTAAAAAACACACAAGAAAATGGTTTTCTGAGGAGTTCAAAGTGCAGATTGCTGTGTAGACAGAAAACAGCCAGACAGTTGGAGGCCCCGAGGTAGAAATAGGCCCCCAGCATCCAACAGGGGTAATAAAAGCAGAAAGGAATGGCAACAATGATGAACCCAATTTATTTTGTAATTGTCCCAGAATTGACAATCTTTCTGGTACACTAGTTTATAAAAATATTCTCCAGTGCCTTTCTTTCCTTTCTTTTCTTTTTTTTTTTTTTTAAGTTTACTTATCCATTTTGAGAGACACAGAGACAGCACAAGTAGAGGAGGGGCAGAGAGAGAGAGGGAGAGAGGGAATCCCAAGCAGGCTCCACGCCGTCAGCACAGAGCCCGATGTGGGGCTCGAACCCACGGGACCCTGAGATCATGACCTGAGCCATCAGTTTTATCTCAGAAGTTCCCGCGGCTGCAGAGGCATGGGTTCCCTCCGCCCCCACCCCTTGAGGTCAAGGCCCTGGGCTTGGGGAGGACTTTTACCTTCTTGGGCTCCCAGTGGATACAGCTGCTGGCAACTCTCAAAAGGCAGACAGGGACATGGACCCCGCAGCGGGTGACTCTCCAGAGGAAAGCTGCCATCCTCGGGACATCCGGCTGACCCCACAGCCCGCAGGAAGCCCAGGGAAGGGTTTGCACTTTGGTGTGAAGTCTCTCCACCTTAAGCCTCTGGCATCAAATTGCTGGAAGATGGTTTAAAGAGATTGCAATGACTGGTCATTCCCTGGCTGCCGGGTCACTTTCCCAACGTACGAGTGAGGGTGATCTCTGTAAGAGGTTTTCATCTCCTGAAATTGTGACTCTTGCTCATTCTCGGGGCGCCCAGGGGGCTCAGCCGGTTGAGCGTCCCACTTCAGCTCAGGTCACGATCTCATGGTTCGCGAGTTCGAGCCCTGTGTCGGGCTCTGTGCTGACAGCCCGGAGCCTGGAGCCTGCTTCGGATTCTGTGTCTCCCTCTCTCCCTGCCCCTCCCCTGCTCTCTCTCTCTCTCTGTCAGAAGTAAATAAACATTAAAAATATTTTGAACATTTGTGTTTATTTTCCTCCTGTGTCCTCAGGAGTGAGCTCTGATTGTGTCGATCACCACTGGCCTCTGTAACGTCAAGGTCTCCCCAACCCCAAAGCCAGGTTTCCATACCTGATAACTCGATATTACACTCTTGATATTACTACATGTAAAACAACATTTTTTTTTAAAAATCGAATAAAATATTCATTATTTGGGGAAAGTTGAATAATGAAGACTGTTCTATTTATTTTAGAATTTTGATAGTCTGGTGAAATTAATAGGCTAAAACAGGTTAATTACTCTTCTCAATTACCAACTGGATTTATCAAGTGCCAGTGCTACAGGGGCTCTGTTAGGCATCGTATAAAGAAAAAAAAAATACGTAATCTGCTGGGAAGTCATTTTCAATCTAGGGAATGAATTGATATTTTCTATTCAAGTCCACAAGTTAATTGCAAAGTGATTTGAAAATTAATTGTTGTACAATTGACGGTTTTTAGGTTCAACTTTCTTTCCTCTGTGGTCTCACAGGTCTTTGGAGATCTCTCCACTGTTTCGTGTTTCATACTGAATTTCAGCTGTACCTTTATTTGCCAGTAAGCTACTAAATAATTTGGGCTGAATAAATACATGGTGATAGGAAGGACAGTAAAATTGAACAATCAATACTGACTTAAAGAAGTTTGGGGCACCTGGGTGGCTCAGTTGGTTAAACATCAGACTTCGGCTCAGGTCATGATTTCACAGTCCGTGGGTTCGAGCCACACGTCAGGCTCTGTGCTGACAGCTCGGAGCCTAGAACCTGCTTGGGATTCTGTGTCACCCTCTCTCTGCCCCTCCCCCAGTCGTGAAATAAACATTTTTTAAAAATGTTGTATAGCCTTCCTTTCGGCCGGAACCTCCATCTTCCAGTAATTCGCCAAAATGACCAATACAAAGGGAAAGAGGAGAGGTACTCGCTGTATGTTCTCTAGGCCTTTTAGAAAACATGGAGTTGTTCCTTTGGCAACATACATGCGAATCTACAAGAAAGGTGATATTGTGGACATCAAGGGAATGGGCACTGTTCAAAAAGGAATGCCCCACAAATGTTACCACGGCAAAACTGGAAGAGTCTACAGTGTTACCCAGCATACTGTTGGCATTGTTGTAAACAAACAAGTTAAGGGCAAGATTCTTGCTAAGAGAATTAATGTACGTATCGAGCACATTAAGCACTCAAAGAGCCGAGACAGCTTCCTGAAGTGCGTGAAGGAAAATGATCAGAAAAAGAAGGAAGCCAAGGAGAAAGGTACTTGGGTTCAACTGAAGCGCCAGCCTGCCCCACCCAGAGAAGCACGCTTTGTGAGAACCAATGGAAAGGAGCCTGAGCTGTTGGAACCCATTCCCTATGAATTCATGGCGTGATAAATGTAAAAAAAATAAAAGACATCAAGACTGTACAAATGTTTCTTTTAATTGAGTAGCAGCGTGGTATTGTCTTCCCCAAAGAAGTATTTAAAGCAAACTTTATATCCGAATTCACTGGGGGATGGCTTTATTCAAATTTTGTGGGTTTTGAGGCACCTGGATGACTCAGTTAAGCATCCTACTTTGGGTCAGGTCATGATCTTGCAGTCCATGAGTTTGAGCCCCGCGTCAGGCTCTGTGCTGACAGCTTAGAGCCTGGATCCTGCTTTGGATTCTGTGTCTCCCTCTCTCTCTGCCCTCCCCTGTTTGTGCTCTCTCTAGAGTCTCAAAAATAAACGTTAAAATATGATGGGGTTTTTGTTTTTGCTGAAAGATGTGGTTTATTGTACAATATACTCAATTGATTAGGAACTGCCAGATAGTACCTATAACATATTTTATAGTAGTTTGAAAATAGTTCCTCTAAATCACTAAGAAAAAAGATTTTTTTAAAAACAAATGAAAGGTTATCTGTTGAGATTGCATTTAAGCACAGGAAGTTGAGTACTTGTAATTGTATTAAGTCATAAGTAGCTATGTTTTAAGGATAAAGAACTTCCATTTGAAGCCCATTACTTAAAAAGATTGTTTAAAACATTCTGGTTCCCACTAAATTGTTTTCCTTGTCATTTCCTGTTAAGTGTTTTTCTATATGGAGATAGGAAAAATTTGTTTATTGGAAACGCTCTTTGTTGCCCCAGGTCCTTTGCACTTGCCTTTGCCCAAGACTGCCTGTGCTTTCTAAAGTTGGTGAATTTCTGATTGTCCTTTGTTCACCTTGCATGTCATAAGTGAACCTTCCCTAATGTATTTTAAGGAGAAAGGAGAGGAATGAAACTGGAATCAAAGGAGAAAATCTGCTTTGGGATGATAGAATTAAATCCCTTATTATCTATTACCACGAAAAAAAAAATGTTGTATAAAGGGTGGCCACTGCTGGAACAGAAATGCAGGGTGGAAGGCACAGACTTACTAAGATAGCAGAACAAAACCACACAGAAATGTTTGCATCTATTCCCCCAAATGTAGCCAGGATCCTTCTGGCACCGGAGACTAGCAAGAGCGAGCATGGAAGTTTCTTTTCAGACCATCAGTCTTTGCTTTTCTATCCTCCTCCGAGAGCCCTTACCCTCATTCACACTCTCTACCTCCAGCGGGTCCTACTCAAACAGGCTTCAAGTTTCACATCCCTGACCCCTGTCCAAAGCGCAGGTCTGAATGGCATCCCTCCCCTAAAAGCCACGTGGTGCCTCATCGTCATCTTAACAGAAAAGAAACTCTGGCCTTTCATCAGGATCTACCTGCTGGGCTCCCTCACAGCACCCACTCTCCGCCCGTCACCAAGTTGACCATATACATCAGTCATGGTAAATTTCTTGCAGCTCTTGAACTTCCTATGTTGTTTCCCACCCCTGTGCTTCCCTCTGCATGGACTGTCCCTCCTCCTGTGGTCTTCCTTCATTTCCAAACTCAGTGCTCCAAACTCAGCCCAAGGGCTGTGGCCACTGAGGACCCTTCCTTCCACCTGTCTCTTCCTCTGTGACTGACTTTCTCTGCTTTGATGATTACACCTCTCATTCCACTGGTGTTATTTTGTTTACGTGCTGGTCTCCTGTGCACTTGCAGAAACTGGGCAGAGCCCATCCATGTGTCCTGGGCTCCCACATAGTATCTGTTACGTGGTGGGTGCCTAAGTCCTACCCGTGGGGACGACTGAGTGAAGGAATGCAGGTAGACTTCATTAAAGGGGTAGACTTTCAAGTGCTGGCTATGACAGGTGTAGAAATGGTCTTGACTTCCATAGGGTACTTGGGTGGATAAGAGCAAATACCGTATACAGGTTTCTCCCATGATCCGAAAGTAGACTGTTCCTGTGAAACTTTCTGTAGGTGGTGTAAAACAAAGAAGCAATTACCATTAATTTATCAAGAAAGTTTTTCTGAGCATTCTCAGACCTCCACCTGTTAGGCTTTTCTGACACCTTGGGACACACCTTGCTAGCAGGTGCACAGAATAAACCGAGACGAGACGCAGATGCTCACAGACGCGGTTCAGAGCCCTGGGGACTTGATGCTGAGCACATTTTTCGGGAAAGGGGCTCCGTGAGGTCTCTCTCACTTCTCGGGGCACTCTGCCTCTTCTAGAAGGGGCTCCCTGCAAAACACACGCTGAATGCTATTTACGCTTTTTGCGTAAAAGTGAAAATCCTCTTAGGATTTCTTTCAGTGAGTGAAAATAGGTCTTTCGTAAAAGCGAAGTGACATAATGCAAACTTTTGGGAAAAGTGGATACCTGTATTATTTTTAAGGAAGCCTCCTTTTTTGTTCCAGAGCCGTGGTTTTCAGAGTAGGGTCCCCAGACCAGCAGCATCACGGTGACCAGAAGCAATGTCAGAAATGCAAATTCTTGGGGGCGCCTGGGTGACTCAGTCAGTTGAGCGTCCAACTATTGATTTCGGCTCAGGTCGTGATCTCACAGTCCTGTGAGTTCGAGTCCCACACTGGACTCTTGTGCTGACAGTGTGGAGGCTGCTTGAGATTCTCTCTCTTTCTCTCTCTCTCAAAATAAATAAAACTAAACTTAAAAAAAAGACGAAGAATTGTAAATTCTTGGGCCTCACCCGAGACCTACTAAGGCAGAAACTCTGGGGCTGTGGCCGGGACCCAGCAATTTGTTTTACAAGCCCTCCAGGTGATTCTGAAGCACACTTAAATTTGAGAACTACTGCCCTAGGGAGTGAGAAAGTCAGCATTCCACAATATGCTGGTGTCCCAGCTTGAATTCAGGACAGATTAATGAGTTTACACAGGCCCACTGGTGGGAGGAAAATCGCTGGTGACTGTCTTCAGTTGGCCTGAGTACCTAAGAGGCCCTCATCCCCCACCCCCATTCAGATCTCCTTACCTCTCTTACAGCGGCTTTCCCACACCCCTCGGTTTCTAATGCCAAAACAGAGAGTTCTAGGTGATAAGATCTAGAACTTTGGATTAACATGAAAAGATATATCTGGAATGAAAAGGGCCTGCTTATGTTAGGCTCCGGATGTGTCGTGCCTTGTTGGGGAGAGAGAAGGAGAGAGTGGCAGGTAATGGAACTGATCTTGGACTCGAAGTTGGGAATGCCTGGGGGAGAATCCTACCCGCACTGCTTGGAAGCTGACAAACTCCTTGACTTTCCTGGGCTTTAGTTCCATCCAAGTGAAAGGGGTGTTGTAGCCCCTATCCCGTGGGGGTGTTGGGGGGGATCACATGGGACACAATGTGTACGGGGGCTCAGCAAATGATAGTCCCCCTCCTTTCTCCCACCCCCCTGGTAAAAGGACTCCCCGGGGCCACACTCACAAATCAATCTTTGTTGTTCTCTGAAGCCAGGCTACCCTGAGATGTTCTCACAAGTTTTGGTGACAGAGGGTTGCCAGATAAAATACAGTGCATTCAATTAAATTTGAATTTCAGCTAAACGATGAATATTTTTTTTAGTTGCTATTAATGTGCCCCGTGCAACATTTAGGACATACTCGTGGTAAAATATATATGTATTTTCGTCATTTATCCGAAATTCAGATTTAACTGGCTGTCTTGTATTTTTATTTGCTAAATCTGTCAACCTAGGATCATCCGACGGCAGAAGCAAGTTCGGTGGGTTGGCTTTTCTGCTCCCTGCCTGATGCTTTAATAAAGGCTGTTTCTGAGTGGAACATGCTGGGTGCACCTAGGAAGGACACTCAGCACCGGAAGACACCGGACGATGTGGGGCCCGAGGGGGGGGAGGCCCATCTCTTCATCTTGGGGACATGGGGGAGGGAAGGAAGGAGGGGCGAGAGCTCACATGGAGGTGGCTGCACCTCAGATCCTTGCCTCTACCAGCACAAGGACCAGGAGCCACCTCTCCCCCTTCCTGCACCACCAGGCATCTCTGGAGGTGAAGTTGTGTTCAATGGCCCATTTCTGTGCACTTGCTGCACCACTGGAAGTCAGAGAAGGTATTAAAAGCGGTAAGCATCCTTTTTTTAGGATTCCGTGGTGCTTATTTTTATTCTCCAATCTGGTGTCGGTACGGTAACGAGGCTTTACTAAATCTAGCAAACGAGTCGGATCTTAAGCGCTTGCTTAGTTCCACCCCTTTGAAAATGTTTAGCAGTTGAATTATTTAAAGGAGAAAAAGATGAGGGAGTTTGAAGGGAGGGCTGCCTGCCTCAGGCACAGCCCGGGGAGGGTGCTAAATGTGGTTATCAAGAGATCAAAGAACCAAGGAGAGACTCCTTTGATCTGATGCTTGTCAGAGTCGAAATTAGATCTTTGAGACTCTGCTCAGGTCCACACCCCGCACCCCCGCCCCCCTTCCCTCACATTTCTTCTCTTTCATGGGCACCTGGAAGTGTTAGACCAAGGCATGCCCTAGAAAAAGCCTGTGTGGCTATGGGAAATGTGAGCGCGCCCTAGGACACGAGAGACATAATCTCCGCTGGAGGAAAACCCCTTTTCTAACTACGGTTGCTTTCATTCATTATTTTTGAGGGGAAAAGGGGTAAATGTGAAATCCCCACCCCGCGCCACCCCCACTCAGTTGTACCTGCAGACACACGTCCCAGTGTGGGAACTGATATTCATCATCCTGTGGTTTCAATGCTTTTCCTTTGATACAAACAGGAAAGGTACCAATTGGCTGGGACTATCTTTTGGTTGCCTGGATTTTCCAAATGTTTGGGGGCAAGGGGTCCCCAGGGGAGGTCTGTCAAATCTGAGCAAAGCCTGCTGCATACCCAAGCCAAATGCTACCTCTTTTGATTCCTGTGAGCTTTATTTTCTAAATAACACAACCGCATTTAGAGCCCTGCTCTGTCTTCCCTTTGCCCCGAAAAGCTGCTTATCAGGGGCTTTAAGATCTTATTTACGGCAGTCCTGTAAGCAACCTAGGGCTCATTCTGAGAATTTTTTCCACAACTTATACTACTCCATATAAAGTGCAAGAATTAACGGGGTACATTTCCACAGATGAGTCGAACGGTTCATCCCTATCAGTCCATGAGAGATGCAGAATGTCTGTGGGTTCAGCGTTTCCTTAATGGACAAGATTTGATGTGTGTGTTTCCTAATCCCAAGCTATTGAAATATTGATTCTCATCCTGACCTGGCCTCCTGGGAACAGAGCCAGAATATCTACATCTCTGCACTCCACATTTAGACTGTTTTCCTGCTGGCCGAGCCTGTGAACACCAGGATGAGATTAGATTTGTTTGGGGTGGAGAATGTAAATCCCAATGAAATAGCCGTCTGGCCTCGTTTCTGTTTGACCGAATGGGGAAGCCATTCCCGACATTTTTGGTCAATGTTATCATGTGTTTACCTTCATATCCTCTTTGCTGCTTTTTTTCCTGTTTCATTTAAATGTCTGTAGGCTGTCCGGTGAAAATAATATGAAAAGAAATCCTAGTTAAAGATTCCTTGGAGCTTCTGAATAGGATTGTCTGAAAAATGTAAAATACCTTATAAGGAATTCCAGAAAGGTGAATAATTTTCACCAGGTCAAAAATGTTTCCTGACGTGGAAAATATTGGAAGCCTTTCCATCATGTGTGTGATCTTTGAATGTAGATCAAAGGTGGTTTGGAATCATGCCGTCGCAGCCTGGTGCTGGGCACAGTGTCTGGTCAGTGGTAATGCCATCGTATTTGAAGATGAAGGGGTGGGGAATGTGGGGGCCAAGGGACCATTTATCATCATCAGCTCAATCCCTTTGCACCATGATAATATTTAGGAAGCAGAACAAAGGTGAACCCTGAGGACACTAACAGGCCTTCTCATAACGTGTTTAAGGTCTTCTAAACTTTGTTTCTCTCCCTTCCTCCCTTCCTGTCTCCTCCACCATTTCCCCAGTTTGGACTGACACAGTCATTCACCTGGACGGGGGATGATGACTTCCTACCGCACCTTCCTTCTCTCAGTCTTGTGGCTTCTGGTATTCATCCTCCGTACTATTGCCAGACGGAAGTTTCGAAAATACCTACTTGTTCAGAATCCTCTAGAGGCTCCCCGTCACCCAGAGTCCCATGCCCCTTTGCTAACATACCTAGTCACCGTGATCTGATCCACTTCCCTCTACAGACTGGGCTTCCTTCCAAATGCACCTTTAACTTCACCTTCCAGAAATTCTGAAATGCAGTTTTCCAGGTTTGCCTTTATCCCTGTAGTTCATTTTTCTTGGAAGTCCATTCCTTTCTCTTTCCCTCTTAGAGACTCCCCTTGAGGACATCTCCAGGAGTCTTTCGAATTTGCTGTCTCTCCATCCCTCGGCTACCCTTCCTGTACTTCGTTAGCAATACCCACGTTGGCCGCCATCACTCACCATGTTTACTGGTTTGTTTGTTTGTTTTGCCCATCCATCTCCGTGACTACACTGTAAACTCCTTGAAAGTAGGCGCATCCCTTTACTCAACTTCGTATCCGTGGTAACTTAGTCGATGGTGGAGCAGAGAAGGTACTCATGAGGGTTTTAGACCGAATTTAAGGGAGGACGCTGGGAATATAGACAGGAACAATAAAGACCAAAAGAAATGAGCAACGGTAACATTTTGTTTTTCGTAACAACCCTTTGAGGAAGGATTATCATCTCTGTTTTTCTGAAGAAGAAACTAAGGGTCACAGAGATCAAGTTTGGGATTAATCTCTTAAGATTAAGATCAAGAGATAGTTTCAGCAGGAACATCCCAGAGCAGTCCCAGGAAAGGATCTGTAAGGATCAAAAACATTTGTTGAATTGAACTCCTTCTAGAATATCTGCAAGCATTACTCTTGAGTAGGTTCATCATCAAATCACATGTGGGAAGAGGTTCTTTAAAGACCATCCTTGTTGCTTCTTTTTGTAAGGTTTTACCTTAACATCACCAAATTTGATATAGTAAAATGAGTCCCCTGGATTTGAAATATTCATTCACAGTTCCTTCAGCAGGCATTTGTCACGTACCTAAGATATGCCAGGCACTGTGCTAACACAAAGGGGTGTAATTTAGGGCAAGAAAACCTTCCCCAAGGAAGCTTTTATGGAAAAAAAGTCTGCCTGGAAAAATCTAATAACATGGAATGAATGTACCATTGACTCACCTGTGGATGAGAGATTTTATCAGCCAGACTCCTACAAATCATACACGCTTGTAGTCCCAAATCCTGGAAGCCAGAAGCATTTGTGACTCACCAAAGAGTTCTGGATCTTTGGGGTTTGTTAGTGGCAACAGAAAAGACTAAGCAGAAAAGGAATTTATTGAAAAGATTAGTTGCTGTAGAGAACCACTAGAACAGCTGGAGGACCAGATTTGGGAACTGGACAGAAACAGAAGGAGACGATAGCTCAGACCCTTGGCTAACGTCTGTATGCAGAATATTCCAGTGGAGACACTGCTCCTGACCCCCTCCTTCTGCCCCCTGGTCACTGTGGTCCACGTGACCACTGGTGCTGAATTCTGAGGCTACTGGTGCCATCAGTGCCACCAGAGAAGAACTGCCCTCCTGTTTCTAAACCTTACTATCATCAGCTCCCAATTCCTTATGGGCGTATGTAATGAGTGGGCCCTGTGCACCCACAAGTCTGTCTGCAAGGGATACTGACCAGGTGGGTAGCCCACATCTGCAGCTGTTGTAGACAGTCAAGGGTTCTCCTTCCCCCAAAGGCTGACATACGGGGCAATTCTCCAAACATAGGAAGGGCATCTGGACAGCGAAAAACATGACCAATGTCCACTATAGTCACTAAGATTAATTTTAAATCTTAAGATGGAGGTATCTCACCAACAGCCACATAGTACAATATGAGAATGAATAATATTTGTCTTTTCTTTTTTAATGTTTATTTTTGAGAGAGAGAGAGTGTGTGTGTATGAGTGAGTGAGTGGGGGAGGGGCAGAGAAGGAGGGAGGGAGAGAGAATCCCACACAGGCTCCACACTTTCAGCATAGAGCCAGATGCGGGTCTCGAACTCACAGACTGTGAGATCATGACCTGAGCCAAAATCAAGGTTCAGACACTTAACTGACTAAGCCACCCGGTGCCCCAATATTTATCTTTCCTAATACTACTAATTGAATTCCTGGACTTCCTTGAGTAATTAGCTTCAGTGTTTTATAGAAATAGTGGTCAAAGTTTTACCACATGCCTTTTTTTCTGGAAATAAAAAATGGAACAATATTATATTGTGACATAAATTCTCCCTCCCTCCCCTCCTTCCTTCCTTTCTCCATCCTAAAAACACTATCAAATGCCTACTATATGCCAGGAACTGTGTTTGGTCCTAGAAAATCAAAGATAAATAAGATATGCTCTTTACCATCAAGTGGTCCCCAACATCCTGGGGGAGAGACAGAAATTAAACAAATAATTGTCTACAGTGTTAGAGGTGCCAAGATAGAAATCTAAATGTGGTTCCATCTGGGCACACAAGGCGGAATGTTCATCTTTACCCTGAGGAACTGAGAGGTTAGAGAAATCTCCATGGAGATAGTGGCACCTGAATTGAGTCTTCAAACATGTAAGTGGTCATCAGGTGAAAAGGTAGAGGGACATTCCCCAGTGAGGATGAACTCACAATGAGAGAATGGGGGCCATGAAAAAGAGGTGGCTGGCCAGAGAAACTCCGAGAGCTTGGAGTAGCCAGCTCGTAGGGTCTTGGGAGCATGGTACAGGGGGAGGCTGGTGGACTGGGTGGAAGAAGGCCTAGATGAAATAAAGTAGAAGGTGGGTCGTGGGGGGACCTTGGCACACACGAAGGGGTTTGGAGCTTTTCTGAATGGATTACAGAGCCATCGAAAGAATAACATGATCAGACTTAGCGGTTATGAAAAAATCGCATTGGTGGCAGTGAGGTAGAAGATCTGGAATGGGATCAAAACCCAGGGACCAGGTAGGAAATTACTGCAGTCCACATAGCAGGTGGTAAGAACTGCAGCAGCATTGGGAATGGAAAAGAGGAAATAGAATAACTCTTCAGGATCTGGAATCTGTGGGACTTTGTATGGCTGAGGGGAAAGCTGGTGGATGCTCTTCCCCAAACAGAGAACTCAGGATGAGCAATAGGATTTTATCTGGAGGAGAAGGGGCTGGTTGGGTGGCACTTAAAATACACATTAGGCCTTAACCATGCTGGTTATCTAGGTGGTTACACATAAAACACCAGAGCTGGGGCACCTGGCTGGCTCAGTCAGTGGAGCATGCAACTCTTGATGTCAGCGTGATGAGTTTAAGCCCCAAGTTGGGGGCAGAGATAACTTAAAAATAAAATCTTTAAAAAAATAAATAAATATCAAGAAAACTTAAAGGCAACCTATGGAATGGGAGAAGATATTTGTAAATGACATATCGGGTAAAGGGTTAGTATCCAAAATCTATAAGGAACTTATCAAGCTCAACACCCAAAAAAACAAATAATCCAGTGAAGAAATGGGCAAAACACATGAACAGACACTTTTCCGAAGAAGACATCCAGATGTGTAACAGACACATGAAAATATGCTCAACATCACTCATCATCAGGGAAATACAAATCAAAACTACAATGAGATACCACCTCACACCTGTGAGAATGGCTAAAATTAACTCAGGAAACAACAGATGTTGGCAAGGATGTGGAGAAAGGGGAATGCTTTTGTACTGGTGGTGAGAATGCAAACTGGTGTAGCCACTCTGGAGAACGGTATAGAGGTTCCTCAAAAAATTAAAAATAGAGCTACACTACAACCAGAAATTACACTACTAGGTATATATCCAAAGTTTACAAAAATGCTGATTCGAAGGAGCACATGCACCCCAATGTTTATAGCAGCACTATCAACAATAGTCAAATTATGGAACGAGCACAAATGTCCATCTGCTGATGAATGGATAAAGAAGATGTGGTATATATACACGATGGACTATTACTCAGCAATCAAAAAGAATGAAATCCTGCCATTTGCAACAACGTGGATGGAATTGGAGTGTATTATGCTATGTGAAATAAGTCAGGCAGAGAAAGACAAATATCATATGATTTCACTCGTGTGGAATTTAAGAAACAACAGATGAACATAGGGGAAGGGAAGGAAAAATAAGATAAAAACAGAGGGAGACAAACTATAAGAGACTCTTAAATACAGAGAACAAACTGAGGGAGAGGAGGTGGGTGGGGGAATGGAGTAAATGGGTGATGGGCATTAAGGAGGGCACTTGTTGGGATGAGCCCTGGGTGTCATATGTAAGTGACGAATCACTAAATTCTACTCCTGAAACCATTATTATACTATATGTTAACTAACTTGGATTCAAATAAAATTATAAATACATACATACAGACATACATAAAATAAAATAAAGGACCAGAGCTCCAGGATTAGGGTAAAAATTAAGAGGTGCATCTCTGTCGTTATCTCACCAACCAAGTGGTAAGGCCCTCCTAGTGGCTACTAAAACCTAATAACATACATACCAATGTGTGAAACTGGAGAATCCAGTCTTTGCCACTAAATTCCAGAGTAGGAGCTAAAGTTTGCACCCTCCTAAATCTCAGATGGTTTAAAGAAACCGTACTGCGTCTAGGGAGAGTTAACAAGTTTTGACCATGGCAAAGACCCTGGGTGGCAGTCAGCAATGTGTCTCCTATCCAAATTCTACCCATTACTTGCTTGGTGATGGGGTAAAGGGATCTGCACTTGATCAGTTCTTCTCTGCAAAACGAGAGCTAATGATCTCTGAGGTCCTTGTTCGGTTCTAAATAAGCCTGTATGACCGGAGTCCCACCTTGGGTACCTGTGAAGCCACATTCTCTTGTCTTTCAAATTAAGTCTAACTTGGGTCTCCAGAGCTTGGCAGGATATCCAGTCCCTCTGTCTACATTCCGTTCTGGTAATAAGCGCCTTTTGGAGAGAGAACTGCCACGGATGACCAGCCCGCTACATAGCCCATTTGTGGTTGCTTCTGCTCCGTCGCTGCCTCACTGTAGACCTGCAGAGTCACAGCTCAGTGTCCCCATCTTGTCCTGTAACGAAGCCATTGCTGGCCCAGATCTTTGTGCTGAGTGGGTCTTTAAGGCAGGACGATGGCCACACTGTCGAGGCGCACAGCTCTTGGTTTGCGTTTGCTCATCTGCACCCCTGTGTCGCCACACACCCACCTTGTCCCCCCTACCCTAGAACCACCTCTCCCTCACCCCCTGGCTGTAGAGTTCGAGTACATTTCTAGACCTTTCCTTTGCCGTCATGGTGAGTCCCCGTTGGTGGCCCTTGGCATGTTTTCCCGACGGCAGACCTCGGTCAGTCTACTGCAGTCCACCAGAGACTATTGTGCAGACTTACCCGTTTGCATTAAAGTTGTTCTCAGAGCCAGGAGACCCCCAAGGGGACTTGCCATCTCTAGGATAGAGAAGTGGCTTGCAAATTTTAGATAACTACCTAGTTCCATTGAAGAAGAAACGTTAACAATGCTGATTAACCAGGTACCCATTTAATATTATATGTCTCTATAAAATGACAAACAGCAGTAGGAGAAAGGGAGTCACTGGAGGAGGGACCAGGAAAGAACTCTGTGAAACTTTTGTCAGTCAGCATCCCATTAAGTAGATACAGTCGCTGGTTGGAAATCATCTGCCGGGATCCAGCTTTTCAACTGAGGCTGTGGGAAATTCTTGTGGTGTGTGTGTGTGGGGGGGGTGTCCATCATCACGATAGAAGGGATGGCCAGCACACCACCACCCACCCAGCCCTCAGCCCCTCCACATATGGTGGCCACGTGCGGTGAACCGCCCTTCCTGCTTCTCCCAACTTGGATATGAAAGTGAGGGCCACCACGACCGCCTGGCGGGTGGAGGTCGGGCTGGGGGGTGAGAATGCCCCTCCCCCAGCATTACAGGAGAGTGGGCGGGGCTGCGCCAGCAAGTGGGGAGGCCTCTGGGAATAGCTGAGTGATTTTCAAGAGGAAGGTCAGCTCCGCAGGGCGGCACAGGGAATGCAAGCTGGATTCACGCATCAGGAGGCAAAAACAAACTGGAAAAACACTGCCATTTCTTGCACAATCAACCGCTGAATATGGGTCGTCATCAAACACGAGATCGTCCTCACCTGGCAGTAATGCAGCTGAAACAGATCATTTCAGCAGTGTCTCACTGTTCCTGAACCCAGTGTGACTTTGCCCGATAACCACCCCATAACAAGAACCCTGGCTGAATAGTCTGAAGTGCAAGAAAAGTTTATTTTCTTCCTCATCAGACAAAAATGTTGTGGGTTCAGAGCCAGAGAGCACGCTTGTATTGGATGTGTTCTGGTGACTTCAAGTTAAACAGCTGTATTTTTTTTTTATTTGTTTTTTTACAATCACTGCAGCATCCTAGTAAACCTTGTGGGATGAAACGAGGGACTTGGGTTTTATGGGGAAATCTACATTCATCTTAAAGATAGTACATCAACACCATGTCCTCTGGGGCACTTGGGTGGCTCAGTCGGTTAAGCATCTGACTCTTGGTTTCAGCTCAAGTCATGATCCCCTGGTTCATGAGTTCGAGCCCTGCCTCGGGCTCTGCGCTGACAGTGCAGAGCCTGCTTGGGATTCTCTCTGTCTCTTCCCCTGTCTCTCTCTGCCCCTCCGCTGCTTGTGCTATCATTCTCTCTCTCAAAATAAATAAACTAAAAAATATATATATGGTACACAATATCCTCAACTTTGTTATTCTCTGAAGATGAGTTCTCTGAGAATCAGGATCCTGTTTTCACTTCATCCTCATCCTGTGTGTCAGGCAAATTTCAAAGACAGAACCCCACAGATCGACTTCAGCCACAGCGGACTGATGCACAGAGCACGGAACATGCGGTGTGTGTATGGTTCCAGGACCCTGCATCCCATCTAATGAAAACCTAGGAAAGTGACTCGCTGATCCCTGGTTTTGTAATTAGAAGTCTGCAGGAACAGAGCAAGTCAAGAAAGGAGGTACAGTTTTATAACTAGTGGTTGTATAATTAAAGTTATTAGTTAAGGAAGGGCTGTTACTCGGGGCAAAACAATCAGAAGGAAGTTTGAGCAATTAAGTCAAATTCACTGTGGTTATAAGGATTCCACCCCCACCATACCCCCCCTCCCCTGCTTTCTTTCTTTCTGGAAGTCAGAACAGCCTCGGGCAAGCGTTCTGTACTTCTCAAAGAGCATCTTGACTCTAGAGTGGCTGGAGAGCAAACAGCACAGTGAACTGTGCTGTTGACTCTAGCAGCAGGTTAATTAAGAAAGCTGTTAGTGATGATTAAAAAAAAAAAAAAAAAAAGCCGGCACATTTTCAGTTGGTATGGACAAAAATCCATGACCTAGGTAGAGTGGATGTTTGTTCAATGCTAGGAAGATGTGCTAGAGGCATTTAAGGGAAAAGCCCAACAAAGAAAGCTTAAAGCTCAGTACAAGATGTCCCTTATTTATACTGTTAGCAGAGTCGATCGTTTGAAATTTTACCTACTTGTTCCTCTCATATAAATTATGTAAGCACAAGTGTTCAGGGCTTCAGATTCACCCTGTAGAGGCCCAGGTGGTTCCTAATGGGCCTAATTACAAGGGGATAGGGGTCTGGCCGTTGGGAGACTGGGTTGTAAGTCCTGGGTCTGGAACTAAAGTGCTGTGTGGTTTGGGACAATGGGTTCGATTCTCTGGGTTTCCATTTCTAGGCCACGTGTACCACAGGTACACACGAGTCCCAGCCACACAATAAACCTGCTTTGCCCAGGTAACATCTTCCACTGGGGGGAATCTGTTCAAAACCCTAATAGCAGATGATGGTAGGAACGCATTGCCCCGGGACGGTGGCACCGAGTGGGACCATCCTTCTTGGAAACAGAGTCCCTCCCATGCTCCTTCTGTTGCCGGTGGGCTGGCCAAAGGCTGATGAGGACTTAGAGAGGAGGCAGTATTGGGGATTGTTCTACATTTGCAAATCCTGAAGTCAGACCTTGATGGGAGGGAAAAGCTCCTAGTTCCCTAGTTAAGCTTCTGTTTCACTGACCTTGGGTTTAGCTGTCCTGCTTCTCTTCCATGGCCATCACTCATTCCCAGTCTCCCTTGGAGACTCCCTTAGTCCCTTGGAAACACCGAGAAGCACTTCCTCATACTACTAACAGTAACATGAGTACTGATGTCATTGCTTAGGGGACGTGGAAAAGGAGTACAAGGGTTCCCACTAGACCTGGCACTGGCCTTCACTCTCTGCTTCCTTTCTTTCCAAGCGAAGACACCACTGGTGAGTTCCCACTGGAGACTGGCCCAGGACGGGAGCCATTGGAGAAAAGAAAGCACCCAAGAGAAGGGACTCCCCTTACGTGTCTCTAGGATGTAAAGGGGATACCAAAGTCAGAAGCACTTGAAATGTTATTTGAACATACATAGTTACTCACCACCTCAAAGATGAGTTACCGACTTCATTTCTCGAGGCCTTTTCTGTCTCTTTATATTTGAGCATTTTTAGTGACCTAACCTCTAAATTTTATTATTTTGGACCCTTTTAAAGTCTGGAGGTAAAAGATAAAAATATTGACTCCTAAAGATGAGTTCAGAGATATGATTAAGAAGTAAAAATACATTTTTTGGTATTTATTCATTTTGAGGAAGGGGAGAAGGACCAAGAAAGAGGGAGAGAAAGAGAAGCCCATGCAGGCTCTGCACTGTCCATGTGGAGCCCAACATGGGGCTCAATCCCATGACCCTGGGATCATGACCTGAGCTGAAATTAAGAGTCAGACACCTAGGGGCGCCTGGGTGGCTCGGTCGGTTAAGCATCCGACTTCGGCTCGGGTCATGATCTGGCAGTTTGTGAGTTCGAGCCCCGCGTCGGGCTCTGTGCTGACAGCTCGGAGCCTGGAGCCTGCTTCAGATTCTGCGTCTCCTCCTCTCTCTGCCCCTCCCATGCTCGTATCCTGTCTCTCTCTGTCTCTTAATAATAAAGAAATGTTTAAGAAAATATATAATAAATTATTATATAAAAAAAAAGAGACACCTAAATGGAATGAGCCACCCTGGTGCCCCAGAAGTACAAAAACAAAACAAAACATTTATTTAAATAACCTCACTCCCTCTGGTGCACACAGGAGCAAGGATGTGGTGTGTCTGGCTTCAGTGACAAGATGGCATATGGAGAACCCCAAATGAGAAGAAGGGGAGAGACCTGATGTGGCAGGACCACAGGCCATCCCTGGGGAAGTCTTAATAGCAAGAGTAGAAGAAGGGGGTTGATGAGAGATGGAATGAAGGAAGTTGTTGGAAGAACTGAGCTCAGAAACTTTGGAGGGTCGTGGAAGTTGAACTCGGGGTAACTGAATACCCCACAAAGTAGATAAAAGAATCTCGGAACTCGAATCTGTGCCAGAGGCAGAGAAAGGTACTGGTTTTGCTTGGAAACAATGCCAATCAGAGTAGCATGGAACTTTATGGGTTATATTCTGTCCCCTTCCATTTGCCCCTCAGATTTTCTTCCTATGATGGTAAAGCTGAACATGTACAGTTGAACTGACCAGATGCCACGTGGGAGGATGCGGGGGGTTGGGGGGCATTGCTACTAGGGATGGAGGCTAAAGAAAGCTAGTGAAAATCTGACGTCATATTTTTTGACAAAGAGCTGAACCACTTTTGGGTACATATGCGTTCTCTCCATTTCTCACAAATTCTTTCTTCTGAGTCTCTAAATACCATGACCTGGCTATATCGCTTCCCTGTTCAAAATCCTGTAAGTCATTTTATGTCTGTGGAATAAAGTCCAGATAGCTCAGCCTGGTACTTGCAAAAGCGCTTCGATACCTAGATCCACACACAGGTTAAACTAAAATGTATAGCAAGCCCCGGGCTGTGCACAGAGGGCATGCATGTGACAACTCTTGGTCCCCATAGTGGATATAATGGTTTCCATCCAAATTCCATCTTTTCCTCCTTCCTTTATCTTAAGAGAGCCATTATTTTGCTCAGATCTCCATTTATCCCACACTTAGAGATATATCTCAGGGGGAGAGGAAGGCCCTGATTCATCTAAGAATAATCCGAATCCCCTCACCAGTGACCACTTCGGGGATGCGCTGGTAACTCAGTTCTGGCCAAGGAGATGTGCGCAGAAGTGTGTTAGAAGCCTCTGGAAAAACTTCCTTGCTCATTAGAGAGTCTCGGGTAGAGGCAGAGTCTGTCTTTGGGTGTTGCATGTTTGGCTACGATTCCTGGAAATAAGCCAACCCCAAGGATGGAGGAACAGAGAGATGGTAAGAACCCGGGTCCTTAAGGCATCCCCAGGCTGCCGAAGCGACTAAGTCTCAAGTCTGCTCTGCCTCTGGAGATGCTGTGACATGATTTGATACGATGACGTGATAGATGAGATGAGATGAGATGATACAACTTCTCATTTTAAATCAGAGTCAGCTTTTCAACTACTTGCAGCTAAAAGCATCATGCACAACTTTGCACTCTCATTTTCTGATCCAGCCTAACTCCAAGCTGGATCTTTACACCTCAGGATCCTTAGCCAGGTGCACCTATGCTTCTCCATAAATGCCCCCCATAACTCCCTCCATCTGCCCAGCTACTGAGATCCTAGCTCTTAAAAGCCTTAGTAAAAATGTCTTCTGATAACCCACACTGTCCTCCCAGGTGCCAGAAAGTGCTTGGTCCTTTGAATCCAAAAGCCCTTTACTTGTACATTCCTTCAGGCATCATAGTTATTTGTGTGAACCACATGTCTTTTTCTAACTGGAAGGTCTTGGAGAATAGGGGCTCTATCATACATATCTCCCGCATGGAATAGAGTGTGTGTTTAACAAAAAGCGCTGAGAGTTTGTTGGGAAAAAATCAGATATTGCTAGACTGATTTACCACCCACCCTCTGAGAACTCAGCAAACACTAATTGGTGTAGTCATAGAGTAAGAACACTAATTATGCAGTTGATTTTTTAAAATGTCACCTCCATGTGAGAAATGTACAAAAAATGAAATCTTAAGGATCCGGTCCCTCTGGTAGGTCCAATTGAGTGAAATTTAATGATAACAATGGAATGACATTGTAAACAAAGTATCAATTCGCTTGGCAAGTTCTTTGCATTTAAAACGGAAAAGTAGGGGCGCCTGGGTGGCTCAGTCGGTTGAGCGTCCGACTTCAGCTCAGGTCACGATCTCGTGGTCCGTGGGTTCGAGCCCCGCGTCGCGCTCTGGGCTGATGGCTCAGAGCCTGGAGCCTGCTTCTGATTCTGTGTCTCCCTCTCTCTCTGCCCCTCCCCCGTTCATGCTCTGTCTCTCTCTCTGTCTCAAAAATAAATAAATGTTAAAAAAAAAAATTAATAAAACGGAAAAGTAAATCACCCAGAGGGCTTGGTGTTGGTTTTTCAATTGAATGAGACAGTCAGATACTCAAATTCCAAGGGCAAATTGACAGCCAAAAAAAAGACAGGGCAGAAATTGTTTTACCAACCCATCCGATAAAACTCTCTTAACCAACCCAGCCGATAAAACATTGGCTCATAAAATTTAGGACACTATGATAAACCTAACAAATTAGGAAGTTGCCATCTTGGGTTGAGACAAAGGTTATATTCCACACTGGGAAGTGGCCACAGAATAATGACTTTTCACTTGCAGAAATCATGGGTCATGAAACCTGAAGTTCTCTTTTCTTGAGTCTTTTAAAACAACGGCATCATGACTCAAGTCTCACTGTAAACATACAACTAAGGTTGGAGAGGTATTTTAAACATCATATTATATTCATTTCAATTTAATTTGAAATATGTTATACACGCAGAAATTCAAAGAAGATGGATTTTAGACACCCCGTATACCTAGCTTCCTGACGTGATAACATTTTGCCACATTTGCAATATTTACCACAATTCGCATTGTGATACTCAGGATAAATTTCTGCTCAAGCTCTGAATTCAGTAATTTATTAAGATTTTTTAAGTTTTATTTTTAATTTAGGCAACATTTGGAGAGTAAAATGTACAATGAGTAAGTGTAAATCCAGTGATTTCTTTTTTTGAAATGTATTTATTTTGAGAGAGCGAGAGAGAATCCCAAGCAGGCTCTGCACTCTCAGTGCACGGTCCGACGTGGGACTTGATCCCATGAACTGTGAGACCGTGACCTGAGCTAAAACCGAGAGTCAGACACTTAACTGACTGACCCACCCAAGCGCCCAAGTCCAGTGACTTCTGACAGATATATACACCTGTGTAAACAACATCGCAATAGAAATGTTCATTTTCATCACCCTATAGAGTTCATTTGTGCCATGTTGCAGTCAAATTGCCCTTCGAAAAGCAAATCCTGTTCTATCACAATTATTTTTGCCTGCTCATAAGTGTCATTTAAATGAATTCGTATGGTGTGCACTGCTTTGTGTCTGACAACATAACGGGTTTAAGATTCATCCATGTTGTTGCACATTGGTAGTGGTCTTTATGTTGCTTAGTAGTTTTCAACTTATGAATGTATCACAACGGCTTTACCCATTCTCCTCCTGGTGGACTTTAGAATTGCTTTCAGTTTGAGATTATTATGAATAAAGTTGGGATGAATATTCTCATGCAAAGTCTTTTTGTGGACATGTTTTTTTTTTTTTTTTTTAATTTGAGTATAGTTGGCACACAATGTTAGATTACCTTCAGATGTACACCTTAGTGGTCTGACAACCTCATACGTTGTGCCTTGCTCACCGCCAAGTGTAACTCCCACCTGTCCTGTCACATCCCTGTTACAATATCATTGACTGTATTCCTTATGCTGTGCCTTTTATTCCCATAACTTATTCATTCCATAACCGGAAGCCTATGTCTACCACTCACCTTCACCCATTTTGCCCAATCCCCCTGGCCTCCTCCCCTCTGGCAACCATCAGTTTGTTCTTTGTATTCATAGGTCCGATTCTGTTTTCTGTTTGTTGATTGGCTTGCTTGTTTTGTTTTGTTTTAAGTTCCACTTATGAGTGGACTCATATGGTATCTGTCTTTCTCATTCTGGCTTATTTCACTTAGCATAACACCCTCGAGGCTCATGTTGTCTCAAATGGCACAATCTCAACCTTTTTTACGGCCATGTAATATTCCATAATTGTGTGTGTGTGTGTGTGTGTGTGTGTGTGTGTGTGTGTGTGTGTGTGCTTTCCATATCCATTTTCCTTATCCATTTGTCTACTTATGGACACATAGGTTTCTTCCATGTCTTGGCTATTACAAATAATGCTGCAATAATTATAAGGGTGCATATATCTTTTTGAGTTAGTGTTTTTATTTTCTTTGGGTAAATACCCAGTAGTGGAATTATTGTATCACATGGTATCTCTATTTTTAATTTTTTGAGGAACTTTCATACCGTTTTCCACAGTGACTATACCAATTTACATTCCTACCAATGGTGCATGAGGGTTCCTTTTTCTCCACATCCTCACCAACACTTGTTATTTCTTGTCCTTTTGATTTTATCCATCCTAATTGGTGTAAGGTGATATCTCGTTGTGGTTTTGATTTGCATTTTCCTGATGATAAGTGATACTGAGCATCTTTTCATGTGTCTGCTAGCCATCTGTATGTCTTCTTCGGAGAAATATCTATTCAGATCCTCTGCCCATTTTTGATTGGATTATTTGGGGGTTTTTGGTGTAGAGTTGTAGATGTTCTTTATATATTTTGGATATTAAGCCCTTATCAGATATATTATTTGCAATTATCTACTCCCATTTGATAGGTTGCATTTTGGTTTTGTTGATGGTTCCTTCACTGTGAAAGCTTTCTATTTTCGTGTAGTTCCAATAGTTTACTTTCGCTTTTGTTTTGCTTTCCTGAGAAGATATATCTAGAAAAATGTTGCTAAGGCCAGGGTCAAAGAAATTACTGCTTATGTTTTCTTCTAGGAGTTTTATGGTTTCAAATCTCACATTGGATCTTTAATCTATTTTGAACTTATTTTTGTGTATAGTGTTAGAAAGTGGCCCAGTTTCATTCCTTTACATATAGCTACCCAGTTTTCCCAGCACCATTTATTTAAAAGACTGTCTTTTTCCCATTGTATATTCTTCCCGCCTTTGTCATAGATTAATTGATCGTAAAAGTATGGGATTATTTCTGGGGTCTCTATTCTGTTCTGTTGATCTATGTGTCTAGTTTTGTGCCAGTACTATACTGTTTTGATTACTACTCCTTTGTAGTGTATATTGAAATCTGACTCCACCTCTGTTCTTCTTTCTCAGGATTTCTTTGGCTATTTGGGGACTCCTGTAGTTACATACACATTTTAGTATTATTTGTTCTAGTTCTGTGAAAAATGCTTTTGCTATTTTGATAGCGATTGCATTGAATCTGTAGATTGTTTTGGATAATATGGAAATTTTAATAGCATTAATTCTTACAATTCATGAGTACAGAATACCTTTCCATTTGTTTGTAATCTTCAATTTCTTTCATCAGTGTTTTATGATTTTGGGAATATAGATCTTTCAACTCTTCGGTTAAGCTTATTCCTAGGTATTTCTTTTTCCTTTTTTTTTTTTTTTTTTTGGCACGATTGTAAATGGTGTTGTTTTCTTAAATTCTCTCTTTCTGCTACTTCATTATTAGTGTATAGAAACACTGCAAATTTCTGGTTATTAATTTTGTACTCTGCCACTTTTCTGAATTTGTTTATTACTTCTAGTGGTTTTTTGGTGGAGTCATTAGGATTTTCTATGTATAGTATCATGTCATCTGCAAATAGTGACAGTTTAACTTCTTCTTTACCAATATGGATGCCTCTTATTTATTTTTCTTATCTGATTGCTGTGGCTAGGACTTCCAGTACTATGTTGAATAAAAGTGGTGAGAGTGGACATCCTTGTCTGGTTCCTGACCTTAGAGGGAAAGTTCTCAGTTTTTTTACCATTGAGTATGTTAGCTCTGGGTTTTTCATATATGGCCTTTCTTATGGTGAGATATGTTCCCTGTTTTAATCGTGAATGGATGTTGAATCTTTTCAAATGCTTTTTCTGCATCTGTTGAGGTGGTCATATGATTTTATCCCGTTTTGTTGATGTGGTGTATGACCTTGATTGACTTGCAAATATTGGACCATCCTCACATTCCCTGAATAAATCCCATCTGATCATGGTGAATGATCTTTTTAATGTATTGTTATATGAGGTTTGCTAATATTTTGTTGAGTATTTTTACATTTATGTTTATCAGGAATATTGCCCTGTACTTTTCTTTTTCTTGTTGTGTCTTTGTCTGGTTTTGGTATGAGGGTGATGCTGGCCTTGTAGAATATATTTGGAAGCTTTCCTTCCTCTTCCATTTTTTGGAATAGTTGAAGGCGAATAGGTATTACTACTCTTTAAATGTCTGGTAGAATTCACCTGTGAATCAACCTGGTCCTGGACTTTTATTTTTTGGTAGTTTTTTGATTACTGATTCAATTTTGTTACTTGTAATTGATCTGTCCAGATTTCCTATTTCTTCCTGGTTTGGTTTTGGAAGATTGTATGTTTCCAGGTATTTATCCATTTCTTCAAGGTTTTCCAGTTTGTTGGCTTATATTTTTTTGTAGTATTCTCTTATAGTTATTTGTATTTCTGTGGTATCAGTTGTTACTTTTCCTCTCTCATTTCTGATTTTATTTGGGCTCTTTGTTTTTTTCTTGGTTAGTGTGGCTAAGGGTTTTCAATTTTGTTTACCTTTTCAAAGAACCCGCTGTTGGTTTCATTGATTTTTTTTCTTTATGTCATTTATTTCTGCTCTGGTCTTTATTATTTTCTTTCATCTAATCACCATGAGCTTTATGTGTTCTTTGTTTCTGGTTCCTTTAGGTGTAAGGTTAGATTGTTTATTTGAGCTCTTTCTTGTTTCTTGAGGTAGGCCATATATTTCCTGCTTAGAACTGCTTTCACTGTGTCCCAAAGATTTTGGACCATTGTGATTTCATTTTCATTTGTCTCCATGTATTTTTTTAAATTTCTTCTCTGATTGCTTTGTTGACCCTTTGGTTGTTAAGTATCATGTTGCTTATTCTCCACATGTTTGTTTTTTCCAGTTTTGTTTTTCTTGTGATTTATTTCTCATTTCATGCCATTGTCATCAGAAAAGATGCATGGTATGAGTCCCATCTTCTTACATTTATTGAGGTTTGTTTTATGGCCTAATATGGATCTATTCTGGAATATGTTCCATATGCACTTGAAAAGAATTTGTATTCTGTTGTTTTGGATGGAATGTTCTGTATATATCTGTTATGTCCATCAGCTCCAATATATCATTCAAAGACATTGTTTCTTTTTTGATTTTATGTCTGGATGATCTAGCCATTGATATAAGTAGGGTGTTAAATTCCCCTACTATTATTGTATTACTCTCAATTTCTCTCTTTGTCTATTAATATTTGCTTTATGTATTTAAGTGCTCCAGTGTTACATATGTACTTATGTACAATTGTTATATCCTCTTGTTGGATTGATCTTTTTACCATCATGTGATGCCTTCCTTTGTCTCTTGTTACAGTCTTTGTTTTAAAGTCTATTGTGTCTGATATAAGCATTGCTACCCTAGCTTTTTTGTCACTTCCATTGGCATAGTGAATGTTTTCAATTTCTATACTTTCAGTCTATATGTCTTTAGGTCCAAGGTGAGTCTCTTGCAGGCAACATACAGATGAGTCTTGTTGTTTTATGACTTTTGCCACTCTATGTTTTTTGATTGGAGCATTTAGGCCATTCACATTTAATGTAATTATTGATAGGTAAAATTGCCATTTAAAAAATCTGTTTTCTGGTTGTTTTTGTAGTTCTTCTATGTCTCTTTCTCCTCTTCCTTTCTTTGTGATTGATAAGTTTCTATAGTGTTGGCTTTCTTTCTCTTTATTTTTTGTGTATCTGTCATAGGTTTTGGGTTTGTGGTTATCATGATGTTCATATAACATCCTAAATAAATAGAAGTCTATATTAATTTTGTGGTCATTTAAGTTCAAACACATTCTAGACAAGAAAAGGAAAAAAAAACTTCTTTCTTTTTATTTTCCCCCTTCTCTTCCCTTTTTACTTTCTTCTCCATATTTTATGTATATGTATTAATATTTTACATCTTTTTATCATAGTTTTCTTTTATTTTTTTACATTTTTTTATTTATTTTGAGAGAGAGAGAGAGAGAGAGCGAGCACACAGAGGAGAGGCAGAGAGAGAGGGAGAGAGAGAATCCCAAGCAGGCTCCACTCTGTCATTGTATAGCCATGTGGGGCTCAACCCCATGAACTGTGAGATCATGACCTGAACCAAAATCAAGAGTTGGACACTTAACTGACTGAGCTACCCAGATGCCCTATATTTTTCTTTTATTAATGTTTGTTTATTTATTTTGAGAGAGAAAGAGTGCATGCAAACAGGGGAGGGGTAGAGAGAGGGGGAGAAAGAGAATCCCAAGTAGGCTCCATGCTGTCAGCACAGAGCCTGACATAGTGCTCGATCGCATGAACTGTAAGATTCTGACTGAGCCAAAGTCAAGAATCAGACAGTTAACCACCTGAGCCACCCAGATGCCCTATTCATAGTTTTCTTATGTCTAATTTTGGCCATTTCTTTTCCACTTAAAGTTCCTTTAACATTTCCTATAAGGCTGGTTTAGTGGTGATAAACTCCTTTATCTTTTGTTTGGGAAATTCTTTACCTCTCCTTTAAACTTGAATGATAATCTTGCCAGGTGGAGTATTCTTGGTTGAAGGTTTTCTTTTGAACACTTTGAATATTTCATGCCTCACCCTTCTGGCTTGCAAAATTTCTGCTGAAAAATCACCTGATAGCCTAATGGCGTTTCCCTTTTATGTAACTTTTTGTTTCTCTCTTGCTGCTTTCAGGATTCTCTTTATCTTTAACCTTTGACATTTTAATTGTTATGTGCTGTGGTGTGGACCTCTTCGTGTTCATCTTGTTTGGAATTCTGTGTGCTTCTTGGACTTGGATGTCTATTTCCTTCCCTACTTCCCTAATTGCCTTCCCTGCTGAAATTTTCAGTCATTATTTCTTCAGATAAGTTTTCTACACCTTTCTCTCTCTTCTTTGTCTTCTGGGACCCCTATAATGTGAATATTTCTTTGCTTGATGTAGTCCAAAAGATCTCTTAATCTATCCTCATTAAAAAAAAAATTCTTTTCTCTTTTTGCTCTTCAGCTTGTGTGCTGTGCTGTACATTACCCTGTCTTCCAAATTGCTGATGTGTTCTGGATCATCTTATCAATTGTTCATTCCTCTAGGGTGTTTTTTATTCCAGTTATTGTTTTCTTCAACTCTGATTAGTCCTTTTAAATATTTTCTATCTCTTTTTTTTTAATGTTTATTTATTTTTGAGAGAGACACAGACAGAATGTGAGTGGGTTAGGGGCAGAGAGAGAGGGAGACACAGAATCCGAAGCAGGCTCCAGGCTCCGAGCTGTCAGCACAGAGCCCGACGGGGGGCTCGAACCCACGAGCTGTGGGATCGTGACCTGAGCCGAAGTCGGCCGCTCTACCGACTGAGCTACCCAGACGCCCCTATTTTCTATGTCTTTATTGAAGGTCTCACTGAGTTCTCCCACTCTTTTTACCAGTCCAGTGAGTACCCGTACAGTCATTACTTTAAGTTCTTTATCCAGCATATTGCTTATTTCTGTTTCATTTAGTTTCTTTTCTGAGTTGTTTTTTTTCTTATTCTTCCTCTTGGTGCATATTCCTCTCTCCCCATTTTGCTTGACTATGTGTTTTTTCCATGGATTAGGTAGAATGGCTACTTCTCCTAAATTTAACAGAATGGTCCTGTGTATGGTGTCCCCTCCGTAGACAATGTGTGCATGGTGATGTTTGCTGACTGGCTAGAGCTGTGGCTGTATATGCTAGTTACTCTTGTAAACCACAGTTTTGGGTGTTTTGTTTGTTTGCTTGCTTGTTTATAGAGAAAAGAGAATAATAATTTAAAAAATTAAAGAAAAAAGTAAAAAAGAGAAAAAAAGAGAAAAAAGAAATGAGAGAAAAATAAAAGGAAAAACCAAAAAGAACAAAGACAAGTAAAGACAAGTAAAGACAAAGACAAATAAAAACAAGAGAAAGAAAATAAAATTAATTAAAATTTTTAAAATTAAGTCTTTTTTAATAATAATTAAAAAAAGACAGCTTATTTTCTATGACCCAGCACCCCTGGGGCCAGTGTGGGCTTGCAGATCCTTGTCTTGGGAAGGTCACAAGCTCACTGTGATGACCAGACCCACTGGTTACGGCATCCATACCCTGCTCTGTTCTGGGCTTTTAAAGTGAGGGGGAGAGAACATTACTGCAGCTCCTCTACTCAGCCCTTTTAAGCCTTGGCTTTTTTTTTTTTTTTTTTTTTTTTTTTCTCATGCCCCAGTGCTACTGGGGCTGGTGTGGGCATGTGGCCACTGGGCTAGCTGAGGTCACAAGCTCACTGTGAAGACCAGTCTCACCTATTACAACGTCCAGATGCTGCTCTGATCAAGGTTTTTAGGGTGGGGTGGGAGCATTAATGTGTAATTCTCCAGTCCCTCTGACCTGGAGAGCTTCCCTGCAGCTCTGCTTGGCAGAGTTCTAGAGTTGTCTCTTTTATATGCTGGTTGCTCTTTTAAGCCATGGGTTGTTTTGTTTGTTTGGTTTTGTTTTGTTTCTGTGCCCAAGGACAGAGGGATCTGCTCCTGGTCCCTCAATGCTGAAGTTCCCCACTCTAGTTCACAGTGTCACAGGTGGGGGTTCCCCATGTCACTGTGTCTCTGTCATTCTTGCTGTTCTGTCTTTGGTTGTTCACAAGCTGTTCAGTCATTCCTCAGTTCTTCTTCTGGAGGCACTGTTCTCTTAACAGGTGTAATTCGGTGTGTTCTGTGGAGGAGGTGAGTTCAGGGTCTTCCTACCTGGCCTTCTCCTTTTTTTTTTTTTTTTTTAACATTTGTTCCTTTTTGAGAGACAGAGGCAGAGTGCTAGTGGGGGAAGGGTAGAGAGAGAGGGAGGCCCAGAATCTGAATCAGGCTCCAGGCTCTGCACTGTCAGCACAGGGGCCCACGTGGGGCTCAAACTCACAAACCAGGGGATCATGACCTGAGCCGGAGTCAGAAGCTCAACCAACTGAGCCACCCAGGTGACTCCCTTTCTCACCATCTTGGAATGGAGCTGTGGATATCTGTTTTTGTGGGGTTTTTTTGTTTTTCATTTTTGGGGTTCGTTGTTGATGGTTATAGTTAAATACTTAAAATGGAATTGCTGAGTCATAGGGAGGTACATAGTTAACTTTATAAGATACTGACAAATTTTTTCCATAGTACTTGAACCATTTTGTATTCCTAGCAATGTATGAGAGTGCCAGTACAGCACATTCTTGCCAACATTTGAGGTCGTAGACTTTTCAGTGGAAATGAAGTAGTATCTCATGGTGGTTTTAATTTGTATTTGCATTTGACGAAGAATATTGACCACCTTTTCATGTCTTTTGACCATTTTAATCTACCTTGGTGTCTATTTAAGTACTTTTGCCCATTTGAAATGAGCTTTCTTTTCTTAAAATATTGATTTATACAAAATTTTACATATTCTGGATTCAAACCATCTATCTATCTATCTATCGAAAGAGAAAGAGATCTTCTCCTCCTATCATTTGCCTTTGTATTAATGGTATATTTTGATTAGTACAAATATTTAATTTTCATTTCTCCTTTCTGCTTTCTTTTGGGTTAATAAAATATATTTTAGTATTGGGGCGCCTAGGTGGCTCAGTCAGTTGAGTGTCTGACTCTTGATTTTGGTTCAGGTCATGATCTCATGGTGGTGACACTGAGCCCTACCTTGGGCTCTGGGCTGGGCACAGAGCCTGCCTGGGATTCTCTCTCTCCCTCCCTCTGCCCTTCTCCCACTGTCTCTCTCTCAAAATAAATACACTTAAAATATATTTTATATATACGTATACACACACATATAATTAGTATTCTATTTTATTTTTTCTTTTAGCATTTTTTAAAAACAGCTTTATTAAAGCATAGTTGACAACAGGTCAACTACACACATTTAAAGTATACAATTTGATAACTTTTGTCACATGTATACACTTGTAAAACCATTACCATAACCAATATAATAAGCATACCCATCACTTTCAAAAGAAGTTTTCTTGATGCTTCTTTGTAATCTTTTTTCCCCCATTTCTTCTCCTCCCCACCCCCACCCCACCTTTTTAAAAATTCCCACACAGTAACTACTTATCCACTTTCTGTCACTGTAGATTATTTAGATTTTTTTAGACTTTTAGACGAATGGAATCATACCGTACATACCCTTTTTAATCTAGCTTCTTTCCTCAGCATAATGAATTTTGGCTCATGCTTCGGGTGCATGTCAGTAGTTCATTCCTTTCTATTACAGAGAAGTATTCTATTTGTTTACCCATTCACCTACTGATGGACATTTGGATCGTGTTCAAATTTTGGCTACTCCTAGTAAAACTTCTATGAATATTTGTGCACAAGTCTTTGTGTCGACACATGCTTTCTTTTCTCTTGGGTTCATATCTGGTAGCAGGATGGCTAGATCCTATGGCTGGTGTATATTTAACATTTTATGAAACTGTCAGACTGTTTTCCCAAGAGGTCATGTCATTTTATATTGCCATCAGCAGGGTATGAATGTTTCATTTGCTGTACATTTCCACTGACACTGATATGGTCATTGTAATTTTAGCCATTGTAATAGATGTTTGATGGCATCTCATTGTGGTTTTAATTTGCATTTCCTTAATGACTAAGATGAGCATTTTAAAAAATCTGCTTATTTGCTGTCTGTATATCTTCTTTGGTGATGGGAATATTCAAATTTTGACCATTTTTAAAAATTGGGTTGTTGTTTTCTTATTAAAATCCATATTGAATTTTGAATATTTGATTTTGAATTCTCAATTGAATTTGTATTTTCTGGACACGGGTCTTTTTATCAGATACATGATTTGCAAGTGCTTTCCCCCAGGTTGTAGCCAGTCTTTTTCCACTCTTCATTTTCTCCCTATATATGGCAGAAATTTCTATTTCTGATTACGTCTAATTTATTAGCTTGTTCTTTTATGAGTCTCTTTTTTAGTGTCTTATCTAGGAATCCTTTGCCTTACCCAAGGTCACAGATATTTTCTCCTTTTTTTCTTCTATCAGTTTTAGATTTCGGGCTTTGATATTTATGTCTGTGATCCACTTTGAGTGGATATGTGTGTAGGTATTGTGGATATGTGTATATGTGTGAGGTATTGATTGAAGCTCTTTTTTTTTTTTACATATGGATTTCCAATTGTGAGAGCAACATTTATTGATCATCTGTTAACATAACCTAAAATGTATACTTCTTTGTAATTTTTTTAATTGTTGCCCTTAGGTTCACATTATGCATTCTTAATTTGTCACAGTCCACTTAAATTAATATTATACCATGTAAACCATGTAAACTGTGAGAATCTTGCAGTGGTATGATTCCATACACTTCTATTACATCCTTTACAAATTGACATATATTTTACTTCTATATATATTATAAAATTCACAACCCAGTGTTATTATAAAGAGTCAATTTTCTTTTAAAGAAATTTTTTAAATTTCAAAAGGCAGGTGTTTTTTTTTTAATTTACCACCATATTTACTATGTCTGGTAGTGTTGATTTCTCTCTGTATAACTAAGTTTCCATCTGTTACCATTTCCCTTTAGTCTGAAGAACTTCCTTTAGCATTTCTTGGAGTGAAGATCTGCTGGTTATAAATTCTCTCAGCTTTCTTTTTTCTAGCAATTTTTTCAAACCTCATTTATTAAAGGATATGTTCACTGGCTGTAGAATTCTAGGTTGCCGGTTTTTCCTCTGTGTTTTATAGATATCATTCCATTGTTTTTTGACCTTTACCGTTTTCCAGAAGGAATACTCATACATAATTTTTATCTCTGTCCCCTAGTAGACAATGTGTCTTTCTTTTCTCTCTGAATGCTTTACAGTTTTATCTTTGATTTTCAGTTCTTTGACTATGATATACCTAGGTTTGATTTTCTTGATGATCAATGTGTTTTATTCAGTTTTCAAAAATTCTCAGCTACTATTGCTTAATTTTTTGTTTCCTATTCTTTCCCCTCTCCTTCTATATCTTCAGTTACACTCTGTTAGATCACTTTATATTGTCCTACAGGTCACTGATGCTTTGTTTATTTTTATTTCAATCTTCTTTTTCTGTGTTCATCAATTTGGAAAATTTCTGTTGGGCTTTTTTTCAAGGTTATTGGTACTTTTTTCTGTAGTGTCCAATCTGCTGTTAAGCTTATCCAGGGGATCTTTTATTTTAGACATTGTATTTTTCAGCTTAGTGTTTCCATTGGCTCTTTTTTATAGATTTTATCTTTACTATGATTCCTCATCTCTTACTTCACGTTTATTCATGTTCAATTTCACATCCTTAAGCATATTATAATAGGTGTTTTTAAATCCTCATCTGCTAATCCTAACATCGGAGTCATTTCCGGATCTGTTCCCATTTTTTTTCCCATTTTACTTCTTTGCAAGTCTAGTAATCTTTGATCGCATGTTAGACATTGTAAATGATACATCATAGGGAGAACTGATTATTTGTCTTCTTTTAAAGGTTATTGAGTTTTGTTTTGGTAGTAGTTACATAATTGGTTGATCTTGATCTAGTCAGACTTTGCTGAGGCTTTCTGAAGGTGGTCTATTGCTATTTTTATTCTGTGTTCTAGGGCATGGCCCTGACTCTAGGATATAGATTTTACTCATAAGATTTGGCTTTCTAGGGTCTCGATCTAAAGAATGCCTTTTGTTTTCATTGAGGATTCTCCACTCTGATTGGGCCACAGTCCCAGTATCTTCAAGCTCGGTGTGATCTCTGATATCTCTGTTTAGCCCTCAGCCTCCCACCAGCAGGATTCACAGAGTCAAGACTAATCCATGCACCTCTCAGCTCCTGGCCCAGGATCTGAGGGGAATCTCCATGCGGGTTTCTTGGGCCCCAGTTCTGTGTAACTCCCTCCTTTTTCTGGCCATGCTCCCATTAATTCTAGCTGCCTCCAAAACACTTTTTGAACTATAGCAGTAATATTGGGCAGCTCTTTCTTGTTTCTGGTTTTAACAAGAATTTCTTTAATAATTCATTATTTGTTATTTTCCAATAAATATGCTATCTTGTTTCGGAATCTTCTTCCATTTTCATTTTACCTAGAGATTTTACCATAAATGCCTACTGAATTATATCAATTTCTCTTATCACGTAATAGTATAATCCTGTATTTTCCCCCTAAGGTATTAATGGAATAAATTGTGTTGATAAAAGTCCTAATGCTCAGCCCTTCCTTGATTCCTATAATAAATTTTTATTTTATATAATATTAGGTATGCTTTTCAAATTTTCATGACCTTAACATTCAAATTGCTAAAGTAGAATAATAATCTTTAAAATAGAGCATGCTTGGGGCGCCTGGGTGGCTCAGTCGGTTAAGCGTCCGACTTCGGCTCAGGTCATGATCTCGCAGTCTGTGAGTTCAAGCCCCGCGTCGGGCTCTGTGCTGACTGCTCGGAGCCTGGAGCCTGTTTCAGATTCTGTGTCTCCCTCTCTCTCTGACCCTCCCCCATTCATGCTCTGTCTCTCTCTGTCTCAAAAATAAATAAACGTTAAAAAAAATTTTTTTAAATAAATAAAATAGAGCATGCTTTTAAAAAAAAAAGCAAAACCACTTGTTTCAGTCACTTTGTTTTTCTTAAATGCACAAAGGCAAGTTGATTATTAACAGTGAAAAGAAGTTTGTGCTGCATTTCTGACCTCGTGCTTTTAAGGCAATTGCATGTTTTATTGAAGTACACTTGTTGACAATTGTACATTAAAGACTGAGCTGATACTGTTGACATGAACAGAATTTAGAATCCTAAGCTCTGTCACTTGTGAACCAAGGGACCTTGTTTAAGTCATTTACCCTCTCATTATTTCAGTCACCTTCTTTGTGAAATGGAGGTGAAATCATATCTACCCTGCAAGGTTATAGTTATTCTACAGCGTGAGCGACTATATATTTTTTTTCCAGAACTGCTCCACTTTCAGTATTTCTTCCCTCTCCCCCTTCTTTTCCTTAAAACAATTAAGATTATGTTTTTTTGCAAAGCAGTTTAAGGTTCGCCGCAAAGTTGAGAAAAAGGTGCAGAGATTTCCCGTATACCCCTGCCCCCACACACGTACAGTCTTCCCTATAATCATCATCCCCCCCCCCCCAGAGTGGCACATTTGTTACAACTGATGAATCTTCCGTGACACCTTATGATCACCCAAAGTCCATAGTTTACATTAGGGTTCATTCTTGGTGTTGTACATCCTGTGAATTTGGACAAATGTTTAATGACATGTATCCACCATTACGATATCATACAGGGTATTTTTACCGCTCAAAAAATCCTCTCTGCTCTGTCTTTTCATCCGTCCCTCCCAAACCTCTGACAACCACTGATCTTTTTACTGTCGTCATAGTTTTGCCACTGCTATTCTTTATTACCAATGGTCCCTAAGGACTACATGGCTGACATCAGATATTCCCTTTTTAGGAATGGGCTGTGGGAAGATTGTCTCTTGACCCCGCTGTCATTGTTCACAATTGGATTCACTGTTCCTGCCGCTAGGCAGTACCCTCCGAGGGTCCTGTTGTTAGGTGAAGAGACATGAGCGGGAAGGAGAAATCCACTCTAATTCCCTGGGAAAGAGTTAAAGTGGGAAAGGGAGGAGAAAACTCATCTGTCCTTGAGTGGAAAAGGAGGAGAGAGATGGAAGGGAAATTCAACTCTGGAGACTGGAGCTGTATTTAGAGCAGAGTTCTCAGCCTGCTTTCAAAATTCATTAGGACCAGTTCATTGTTTTTCCCAAAGAAACAATTGGGAACGACTTTAACACTCCAATTCAGCTGCCTTGAAGTTTAAATAAATTTTCAGAGGACTGACCTAGAAACCTAACCACCCAAAGAATTCTATTTTTCAGAAAAAGCAAATGCATTCTGGATTTAAAACAAAAACAGAGGAAAACCTTGCAAAGATATTTCTAGCCAGATCCTTCATATGCATCTCATCAGCCCAAGCACAAAACGACTTAACACATGACAGCAATACTTAGGAAGGGTTCTATGTGGAAAGGGAGCTTTTGAATGCCTAAAACATGATGATCGAACACCAGGATACATAGCAGAAGAAAGCATCTCTTCAGTTTTGGAGAGCCATCGAAATGCTTTCACATGGCCTTTTAGGAACGGTCACCTGCAGGTGGATGTTAAATAGTCAAGGCTCCCCCGACACCAGACAATACAAATGAGGGAAAGTTGCGAGAGATCTGAGAGCATTTTTAAAGAAAACCCCAAAAGTCTGTTCTTGGATAAGTGGCCCCAGTTTTACATGCACCCAGACATACTAATTAAACAAATGTGTGCATACGCCCTCAACTTGAGATCCCAGACATGGAACTATTAAGTGGCGATATTAAGATTTAAGTACATTCACTTGAACTAACTGAACTTCTGTTTCAGATAACGGGGCCACAAAATTCCTGGAATTTACCTTTTCTTCTTATTTTTCTTTCTTCTGAACTTAAACCCCAGTTCACCTAGAGGTTTCAGGATTCTGGGAGATCTGATTTGCCTAAAAATGAGGTCAAGAGAAGCTCTCTCTGTTTACAACCAGAAAGAGCACGTTCACTGGTGAGAGAAAGATCTTCATGGTTCAGCTCTACGACACCCATGGCAAATGAAAGGGAAGTTGGTGGCACAATGTACTTAGGAGATCTGCTTTGGATGTGTACTATTATCTTCTTGGTTGGTAGCCTAGTTTGTGGTTTTTCAGGAAAAGTACTGTAAAGATCAATATCTGCTTCCACGTTGCTACTCCTTTGGTTTCCACAATCCAGGATACAGGCCTGCCTGTTTCTCTGTTTGTCTCCTTTGGGAGACTCAAACTTCATTTATTAAGTTCGATCGGCCTGGGTTGACGCAAAGAAATGTCCAAGTCTACTCAAAAATAGTGATGGAAAAAGCATTAAAGAAAGAAATCAACAAAAATAGTGGGAGAAAAGAAAAAAAAATAAGGAAGTAAGGAAAAGGAATGATTAGTGTCAATATGCTATTTTAACTGAGAATTTTAAAGGGGGTGAAACATTGAGAACTCAACGTAATGGCCTGGAAAATAAACTCAGATTAAGAAATGTCAGATTGGAGGGTAATCTTGATGGGGTGGACGTAAGAGAAGCAGTGCCCTTCCCCCACCCCCGTGGAGCATTGCAGAACTCCTCAGATGAATACTTTTTCATTCCTTCCACAAGCCAGATCTTAATTTCCCTAAAGCCTGATGCTTTGACCAGTAATCTGTATTTTATACGTAAAATGAGAAATCCTTGCAGGAGAAAGGCAAATGTCTTAACTTCCTCTGGCCTCTGATGATTTTTTGCTTCTGTGGAGAAGCTGACACAGCCACCACTTTGATTGTTTCGATTTCAGAGAGCTTAAACCCAAGTTATTAGGAGTTCTAAACATTATGAGTCCAACGCTTATCTAGCTGACGCTAGTTATCATATTTAAAGGATATACTTCCTTAAACTGTTATCTTTATCGGCACAAGACTATGCCGAATCAAAAGAATTTTTGAGTAGAAAGGGGGAAAACGTCTTGGAGAAGAAATGAGATGCAAGACATTTTCTTCATTCATGATCCTACCTGGAGATTCCCAGAATCCTCCTGGAGTTGCTGTGGGTGGAGGGCCTTTTATCAATGGGATTTTTCATGGACTGTTTACATCCCGTGAATAACAGATAACAGTAATTGAGCATTTGTTCTCAATGCCAAACACCATTCTAGGTGCTTTATATGTACAAATTCAATTAGTCTTCCCTACAATCAAAGGTGGAGCTATTCTTATTATCCCCATTTTAAAGATGAGACCAGCAAGGCTAGGTCACTGCCTGAGGTCACACACCTCTTAACAAGAGAGGCAGGATTCATATCTGAGTTATTCTGACTCCAGAATCCACGCTCAACAACCACAATACTGTGGTGGTCCCATTATATGAAGATACCGGAGTTTTTTAAATAATCTATTTCTGGCCATTGGTGGGAAGATATATTCATTTACCGGGGGAATAGTTGTGTTAGCAGGAGGAAGTCTCTTCTCTGTTCCCCATTCATTTCGTAAAATGAGTTTCAATACAAACCAAGTCAGTCTTCACACTGCCAAAAAGATTGCAGTAAGGTGTGGGGAGGGTGAGGAAGAAAAGCACGCGTTGAGAAGAGACTGTGTTATCTCCCTGGTCCGACACGGATCAAGTATATGTTCCTTACGAGAAAAAAAAAAAAAAAAATGGAAATAAAATTTAAGGAACTGGTTTTTATTTTTTTCATTCATTTTCTTCTCTGCGACATAATGGCTGGTTTAATTTACCCAGCGGCGGGGAGTGATAAAAAAGAAATACTTTAACAAAGAGCGCGGAAGAAACGTGTTTTGAACCCCGAAGTCAGAAGGTGTGAGCGGCTCCTGTGTACCAAGAGCAAGCTGCCCAGAGAGGAGAAGAACGAGCTGGTCGCCACACTCAGAGCAAAGGGAAGCACTGTGTCTCTTGACGTGATGGATGTCCCCGCACCACGGGGTTAGAAGTAGCATCTGTTTCTGCCACCCAAAGAATGATTTACACAGCCTGTCCACATGGTTGTGACCTAGCCGGTGTTCCTTGAAGGGTAGAGAGTGCAGGTGGGCAGACGGGAGAGGAGGTTGAAGCAAAGAGGAAGAGATTCGCTGTCCCCTCCTCTAACCCCAGTAAAGTGGAGCGTTGTGCAGAATCAGGGACCCAGTAAAGGAATAAAAGAAGAAGCCTGGGAATGGCCACCTCCAACCCAACTGCTGTTAACACCCCTCCCTTTCTCCTTCCCGCTTTGCAAGGTACCACGTTTGCCGTAAAAATGGAAGAAAATGCCCTGGTGATTCTGAAAGCCCTAACTGGTGAGGGGGGAGGGTACCTAAAGTAATCACAGAAGTAAGAGCTTGGAAAAAAATATTAAAAGCCATGGAATCCCACAAGAACGGCAACGGCTGTGCATCTTGGATGCCGTCACTTAGGGTCCAAGGAGAGCTTAGCTTAGATCTCTACTTTCTACGTCGATATGAGGGAAAGGTATGGTTTTTTCTCTTTTTACACTAGTTTCTGGCTATGTGAGAAGAACTCCTCGCAATCTTGCATGAGGAGAAATGGCTTACATAACTTCGGATGTTACCTCTGCTGGGAGGAGACAGTGCGCTTGCAATTTTTTTAAGGTATTTACTTGTGAGGTCACAGGTTAAACCCATGTTTGCCGAGAATCGTGGGAGAGGAAAATACGGCCGTGCCGTGATTCTTACGGTGGGCTAAGAATCCAGATTATGTACCTAGAGACACGGGCACGGCCGGTACAAGGCCTCCCCGCAGATATCTCTGTTTGTGAAATGCAGCAACATTTGCAGATGCTTTCCAGCAGTGGGGATTCATGGGACAGTGGTGTTGACCGTTCCTTCAGCACCGACACAGCACCAGGCTTGACGGCCTGCATGTAGGGATTTGAGACTTTTATTTATTTATTTATTTATTTTAATTTTTTTTTTAACGTTTATTTATTTTGAGACAGAGACAGAGCATGAATGGGGGAGAGGCAGAGAGAGAGGGAGACACAGAATCTGAAACAGGCTCCAGGCTCTGAGCGGTCAGCACAGAGCCCGACGCGGGGCTCAAACTCACGGACCGCGAGATCATGACCTGAGCGAAGTCGGACGCTTAACCGACTGAGCCACCCAGGCGCCCCAAGGGATTGGAGACTTTTAGATGCTGCAGAGTGCAAACCATTATTACCCCTTGTCATTTTTTAAGTTATGGGATTACACAGAGCAGCCCTTATGGCGGATTGCACACAAAGCCTCCCAAAGGCATTTTATTTCATGCTTTACAGTATAGTAAGATTATGATCAACTCTATGTAAATCCCAAGAAAGAGTAGAACTTTGTTTCGTGCGAGACACGAGGTTGCCTCTAGCTTCTGCTCTGGCCGGTACCATGCCAACGGACCGCAGGGGGTGAGGAATTAAAATTCCAAAGATTTCAATTTTTGCAAGGTGTGTTCAGCCTATAGTTTCCAAAAGTACACGTTTCATGATTTTATCATTAAATTAACGCCCATTCATTAAAATATAGGGAAAATAGGAACGAATACAAATTTCTTTTAAAGAGTCAAGGACCTCAACCAGTTCTTCAAGTAGTCACAGGCAGAAGTCAAGTTAGGAATCCACAGACTCTGATTTCAAAGCTAATGTTTTCACTGGATCATACCTTAGAGTTTAACTATTTTAACATTTTGCTTTTTTTTCATTTAACATTGTGCCAAAAGGATGTTTGATGTAAAACTTCCTTAGAGGGAGGCATAACATTCTATCTCATACTCCAGAAGTGTTTCTGGACTTCTAAAAGTGATGTCTTGTGGAACACCATTGTCGAAGGTGAAGGTCAAGGATGCAGGGGACTCCACTGTGGCATCTGGTCCCTGCTGGAAACACAGCTTTTGTGCAAGGACCCGCTCTCCTCAACCTGGGCTAGGGTTTTGCAGAGTCAGTAGGAGGGGCAAGGACCACACCTGTCTTTCTTTATAGGAAGTCAGAGGATGATTTAGTAGGTTTTGGTTGGGAGGGAGGAGACAGCATTCTTGACCGAATGTTTAAATAATAAGGGAAAGAAATGGAAACTCATTTCCTTGGGGATCTCTGAAGACAGGAGAAAGTCTCATCCATCCAGCAAGATTAAAGTGTGTCTCCACTCAGATGAGTAGATAAGAGTGTCAATTAGTTGTTCCTAAGCTTTAGATCTATAGGAAATGGAAAGCAAGTAAAAACAAACAAACAAACAAAGCAAAGCGAACAGGGTAACTCAGCCTAATACTCTGAAAAGCCAAAGTTGAGTAACACTAGCACCCGGGTTATCCTAGGATGTGGATTTCACGATGGAAGGACTGGAAACCCTTCATTCTTCCTAGGCTTCCATCCACCTCCTTCTCGGATGGGTGTCTCCCCGCCTGGTGCTCCTCTCTCCCCTCCGGAAGCTGTCTGTCTGTTCCTTCAGCCCCTGTTTCTGTACTGCCCAATTTCCTTCCAGGAAATCACTTCGCTCCAAGAAAGACAGACGGTTTCCTTGTCATGGATACACCTCACATGTAGATTCACTCTGAAGTATCAGACTCATTTTACAGCTCGTAAATTAATTTCAAATTCAGTCTCTGGCAAAGCTTTTGCGGCCAAGAGCGGCAGCTCAGATCACGTGCCCCCAGTCGCCCCCTCCTCTGCGCCCATCAGCGAGATCTATTTTCTCTACAGAAGCACATGCATTGCCCCATGCTGACAGTCACTTGTTTTAGCATTGGCTAATCACCAATATGTTCTGTTAAGTGAGATTCATAGATGCTGATTACATTTATTGCATAAATTACTTCATTATTAAAATCAGGTCATTTGAGCCCCCAAACCATTAACATGAAGGTTATTAACATAATTTCATAAGCTAATAAATCAAGCACAGGAAAGGAATTAAAGGGTTCTTAGTGATAAGTGTTTCTTCAGAGATTAAGGAACACAATTTTCTTATGCATATATTAACATTTTATGAGTGGATTCGTGCAAGAGCAGTTTTTTTCTGTCTGCACACATGACTCACAGTTCGTCTTCATGCTCGCCCTCTGAAGCTCATTTTCAAAATTAAGGTGTTTTTTTTTTTCCTTTCAAATAACTGTAGAGCAGTTTTCAACTGAATCCATTAGCCGTCTGTAATATGCACTACCTACGAAATTCTTATCTTCTCGCACTCCTTAGCCTGCAAAATCTTTGGAGTGAGGGTGGGGGGAGGCAAGGTAAAGGTGGAAGGAAAAATAACTTGGATTGGTGTTAGATAATGCGATTTTCATTCTAGGTGAATTTCAAATGGATTCCTCGTCTTCAGACGTTCTACTGAAGTTCTAATTATCTCTCTAATTACAACACATACTGAGGTTAAGTGTTCTTATCAAATGGTGCATTAAAAATGGGTTTTATTCCCAGGCTGGATCTAATAGTTTGAGATACTGGCCTGAACACACAGAAATTGGTTCCTTCGTTCATTCCACTTACCAGATTGTGAAAGATTCTGAGGGTCGGAGCCATCGTTATCCAGTGCGATGATGTTGCCTAGAAACGGAGATAAGTTCCAATGTAAATTAGACTATAACAACTTTATCCTTTGTGCAATTTGTGTAATGTTTTTAGCAAATAGCAACTGATGGGTCATAATTGAAATACGTGGAATGCTGTTAGCAAGCCTTGGCTGTGATTTTACAGGAGAGTTTGTGAGATGGGTGGGACTTGACAGTTCTAAGAACAAATGAAAGGAAAAAAAATAAAGAACAAATGTAGTGGCCATGCCATACCTTTCCTCTAAATCTTAAGTGACTACAGATATTCCCTTGAACAAGGTACGAACTTCCCTGGACCTCCTCCTCCCTGCCTGCTTAAAAAAAAACAAAACAAAACAAAAACAAACAAAAAAAAACCCCTCATTGCTCTTGGGATAGAAAAACTTTTCTCAGCATGGTCTACAACCCCCACATGGTCGGGTCTGCCTAGCCTATTGGTCCAGCCCTCTTCATAGCTGGCTCGCTATGGTGCTTGCTTTTCATTTTTCATAAGCAGTTTGTGAGTTCAAGCCCCACATTGGGCTCTGTGCTGACAGCTCAGAGCCTGGAACCTGCTTCGGATTCTGTGTCTCCCTCTCGCTCTGCCCCTCCCCTGCTCGCGCTCGGTCTCTTTCAAAAAATAAGTAACATTAAAAAGATTTAAATATTTGTCACAGTTGACATTTTTAAGAAAAAACAATTTTTAATTTTTAATGTGTTTTCATGGTTACAAAAATTAAAATGAAATAAAAAGGTTTATACTAGGCTGTCTTGCTTTGATCCCCATTCTCATATATTCCATTACATCTCCCGTTAGAGGTAAACTTTTTTTTATTAGTTTCTTATTTATCTTTCCAATATTTTTTTTTGCAAGGACAAATGCAAATGTATATCCTAAATATATATCTTGTTTTCCTCCTTTCTAACACAAAAGATAACATACTTTGCACTTGGTCTGTGTCATGCTTTTTCCTCCCTGACAAGATACTCTGGAGCTTATTCTGTGTTGAGACATAAAGAACCTTTCTCCTTCTTTTTATAGCTGCATAGAATTCCGCTGTGTAACTCTTCCATTGTTTATGGAACCAGTTCCTTATGCTGGCAGTTAAATTGTTTTTGGTTTTTTACTGTTACACGTAGTGCTGCAGTTAATAACCCCTTGTGTGCACGCATGTGTCTCCCTGTTATGCGTATGCAGGTTCCTTCTGGAGCAAAGACCCACAAGTAGGATTGCCGGGTCAAGGATAAACGCATCAGTAATTTTGGTGGCTCTCAGCGTACCACCCTCCCTGTGAGCTGCGAGCGGTTTCCTGTTGTGGCTTCATCAGTAGAACAGGATTGTCCATTTCTCCCCACAGCTTCACAGTCATGTTGTCCAACTTTGTGATTGGGAGGTGAGAAGGGGTGCCCGGTGCTGTTTTAATGTGCATCTTTCTGATTTTGAGTAAGGCCGACCATCTTTCCAGGTGCTTCGGGACCATTGGTAGGGTTTCTGTGCAGAAAGTGCGTCTTCAGGTTCCCCGCCCATTTTCTATTGGGGTGATTAATCTTTTCCTTCCTGTTATCTGGGTGCCTTTTCTTACAGAGATTAGCCATTTCTCTGTGATATGTATTGCCAATATTTCTCCCAGTTTGTCATTCATATGACTTTCCCTATGGGGATTTGGGATAGTTAGTATTTACTTCCCCTGCAAAGACCCTAATACTGGGGGCAGGGGGCAAGTCCCACATCTCTTTTGGTGTCACTATTAGCGTCACAAAACATTAGTTTTTAATCTGTTAAAAAAAAATGTGAGCTGTGTTATAGGTGGTCTCCAGAGCCCCCTTGTCTCTGCAAGTCTCCAGTACTATTTTCTTACATTCTGGTTTGCTAAGTTTCCTCTGCCTTCCCCTCCCTCTGCCTCCCTGAGCTCCGGCTCTGGGGCACACATCCATTGGGAAGTGTGGGGCCTAACATAATGTTACCCGGGAAGTACCGAGAAAGGCTCCATTCCCCAAGTATTCCACCTAATTTTCATTTGAAATTTCACCATCAGTGATACATTTTTTAAAATATATATGTGTGTGCACACACACACACACACACACACACACACATATATATATATAACTTGAGAGAGAGAGAGTAAGCCAGGGAGGGGCAGAGAGAGGGAGAGAGCAATCCCAAGCATTCTCCACATTGCCAATGCAGAGCCTGATGCGGGGCTCAAACTCACAAACTGTGAGATCATGACCTGAGCTGAAAGCAAGAGTTGGACGCTTAACCGACTGAGCCACCTAGGCACCCGCCATCAGTGATAAATTCACATTCTGTCTTAATTTCCACTAACTTTGTTCAAGTCTTCTGTCTCCAAGTTTGTCTGCCTGGATCCTGTCTCTCCAACCTCCAGCCCATAGGCTGCCTCCAGATGACATTTCTTATAGAATAGTCTCGATCAGGGCCCTTTCTCATCTAACTTTCTTGTATTGCCTGTTTCGTTCAATGTTAAGTTTTCAGGTCCCTTCCAGACAAGGTCTCAAATGCATCTCATTATGCTCTCGCTGCTACCTTTCGTTCCATCACGTGGACTCCTTGCTTCATCCACCTCGACGCCCTTCTCAGGCTGCTCTTTCGACATGGCATGTCCTCCTTCTATCCCATCTAATTGTCCCTACAAAGTATTTCCCGTTTCTCACCATCCTTCTCTGCAGCTGGGATTGAACTCTGCTTCCCTAAAACCCTCACAATACTTTACGAAGAAAAAAGGTCATCTCCTGTGTTTTTCTTGGAAGGTATGTGCATGGCTCTCTGTCTACCGGAGAGTATGATCTCTTTGAGGGCAGAAAGGTATTCTTTTTCATCCTCCGAGGGTTCTGTATGAAATAGTCTCTAAGGCATTTGTCAGCTAGAAGTGAAGCAATACTGACTCCCGGGATGGGGTAGCAATTTATGACGTACGTAGGTAAGAGTTAGTTTAGCAGAGTTGGTTTTTCCTCAAATTACGGTTCATGGAAACATTGTGTACGTCTGTGCGTGCGCATGCGTGTGTATGTGTGAGAGAGGACATGCTCGTGGGAGGGGAACAATATTGAGAGGGAGGGAATGTGTAGAGGTTAGAATTGAGGGGCACCCAGGAGAACACCTTCCACCTGACATTTTGCCAAAAAGCATCTCTGCTCATTTCTGAAGTAGTCTGCCTCATTGTCCTTCCAAATTATATCTTTCCCATCTTTCTGATTTTGGATAAAATTTACCCATGAAAACTTTTCTAGTGAACTCACCACCACCAGCCACCTGGCATCACTCTGATAGGTTAATATGTTCTGTGTGGGCGTGTGAAGGCATTATTGATGCAGTCTAATACAGCGCGAGGCTGTCTTTTGTCCATCTCATCTCCTCTTTGGATTGTCCCTTCTGATAGAATTTCCTATTTAATCTTGTAGCCTTTCTAGAGAAATAGCTCACGAATATTTGATCGTGAAAGAATTCTTCAGGCTATGTGAACAGGGCAGAGCCCGCCTCCCCCATGACCGCCTGGAATGGAGACTACATCTCCCAGGCTTCCTTATGTCTAGGTACGGCCATGTGACTAAGTTCTGGTCAAGGAGATGTAAACCCAAATGGCTTTTGAGGTCAGAAGTTTCGCCCTTTTGGACCCTTTCTCCTTCCAGCCAAGGGGGATGCCAAGGTGAAGCTTGAGCAACCATCTTAGATGCTGAGGCGGAATCCCTATGCTAAAAATGACCGTGGAACGAGATACAAAGAGCCTGAGTCTATGATGACTTTCTGAAGATGCACTTCCAGACTACGTACCTCCAGATTTTTTTTTAAGTTTATCTATTTATTTTGAGAGAGACAGAGACAGCACACGTGCAGGAGGGGCAGAGAAAGAGGGAGACAGAGAATCCCAAGCAGGCTCTATACTGTCCGTGCCGAGCCCGATGCGGGGCTTGAACCCACGAAACCGTCAGATCATGACCTGAGACGAAGCCAAGAGTCAGCCACTTAACCGATTGAGCCAGCCGCGTGCCCCCTGCCTCCAGACTTCTCACACATGAAAGAGAAGGAAGGCTTCTGCGTGTTGTGTAGGTCTTCATGATTTAGGGCTTCATTATTCACAGCCAAACCTAATCCCAATTGAATATAGTCATAGGAAAGAGCAGAGGCTAGAGAATTACAAAGAACCCTTGAGCAAGACCCAAATTGATGCTCCACCCAGATAATAACATACAAATATACATTACATACAAATATACAAATATACAAATCATTACAAGGGAGAGGAAGAAGATCAAAAATCGTGTGCTAAAGGGCATCTTCCCTTCTCCTTGGTGAGAGCAGAGAATGTGCCCCCAGTGCAGTTCTAATACTCTGGAAGGGCAGGGAATACCAGAGAACTGACGTGTGAGCAAGAGGAAAACCGGAAGGTACTCAGGAAGCCAGAATGTAATGTGTACTGGCCTTTTAGGCTACCGGGAGGAGACTTCAACACATAGGAGACGGAGATTTTGATCACATGGTCCCTTCATTCCTCAACTACAGAACTAATAATTTTGTTTATGGCAATTAACATACCAATATAAGTTTTTAGTGGGGCACCTGGGTGGCTCAGTGGTTTGAGCGTCCGACTTCAGCTCAGGTGATGATCTTGTGGTTCCGGAGTTCGAGACCCGCCCCGCCCCCCCTTCCCCCTGTCGGGCTCTGTGCTGACAGGGTGGAGCCCATTTCCGATCTTGTGTCCTTCTCTGTCTGACCTTCCCCCACTGCTTCTTTCTCTCCATCTCTCTCTCTCTCTCTTAAAATAAATTTTAAAAATAAGTTTTTGATAATAATACCTCTACTTATTTAAGCCATTCCCAGAAGTTTTAAAGAAGAAAACAAAATAAAAATAAATAAATAAATAAATAAATAAATAAATAAATAAATAAAAATTTAAAAAAAGAAGGAAGAAAACAAAAAATTCCAGCCTGGCATTATTCCACAGAGCAAACTCTGCTCACAGAAACTCTTTCCAACAGTGTAGAGACATGGGCGTTATGTTCCGGTAGAGAAACCGAGGTCCAGAAAGGAAAGTGATTTACCCTAAACCAGCCACCTGCTTCATTAATAACAGGATTAGGCTCTAAACTCCCCCCTCGAGGCTCCTAAGCCAGTTCTCGTCAGTACCATTTTATCAGCCCCTAATTCCCTGTCCAACAGGAATATCGGTTGTGCCATGGAAAACCGGGGGGAAGTGGAATGGAACATTCCTCTTTGCCATAAGGTCACGGGTGACCAAACACGGAACTCTCATCTACCACCCACAAAAGAGAAGGTTGGCTTTCAAAACGTTTGTCGTTTTGAAATGGAGTCGGCTGCAAGAAATCCTATGGAACGGGAGATACGCTTCTTCCCAGGCTCTCTGCCCCAGCGCTTCAGGAAAAGTGGTCCGTCTCAGAATCTCAGGTTTTTAACACTGAAAGAAACCTCTTAGTTCAATATATAAATAATCCAATCCCCTCATTTGTAAATGAGGAAAATTGAGGTCTTGAGAGAAGGAAGATTGTGCCCAAGGTCGCAAAGCTGGTTGAGGTTTTAATAAGTATCTCTTCCATTCCTTTCATGTCTTCGCAGGACAGATTAAAAAGAAATATTTTTTCCTCCCCTTCTGTTTTCCCAGCCACCAGGCATTCCAGATGAGGCCCCCATGGTTGGAATCATAAATATGGCATAACAAAGTACCACTATATACAATTTATCAACTGATGATTTTTTTTTTATTTTTTTTTACCCTGTAGGAACAGAATGTATCACAACCACTCATTCTTTTGCCCTTTTGTTGTCAGCTTTTTATGCATGGGTTGAACTGGCTGTTCTTTGCACTGAGGTGTGTGTTTGAAGATGTCATGTGTTAATGGCTAATTAGTAGCATTTCAGAGCAGAAGTAGACCTTGCTAACACAACCAAGTTTCTGTGTCGCCGTGATGCAGGGTACAGCTGCTGCTTTTAGGCGTCAACAAAGCCCAACACAGTGGAGACATTACCCAGGCCTGGGAGAAGTCTCCTGAGAGAGGCCAGCGACTCATCTGGAGCCTGCCAAGTCGCTGTGTTGGCCACTGGTCTGAGCAAAGCACTAGATGCCTGAAGGCCCCTGGTCACCCAGCACAAGCTCCCAACACCTCGGACAGTTATTCACATGGAACAAACGGCAGGCACTGAAAGAGACAGCAAGTACTTGTGAAAAGAACCATAGAGCCAAGAGAAAGAAACTGAATTGTCGCCACCACTCCACCTGCAGCGGGGGGGATGTCCCCACCCCATCCCCCTGCACTGTCAGTATTGTATTTGGCCGGGCTTTTCGTTCCTGGGATGGAAGTCATCAGGCAAGAGTGCAACGAGTAATGAAATAGCATGCTTTGCGGGGAGGAGGAGAGATACTGTGGAATTAATGTAAGATAACGAGGAGGTGATCAAATCCACATCGTGGCTGCATAATCTATCTGATGCACTACTATGGGATCACCGGCACATCAGATATCAAAGTTCCCTTTGATCATCCCAGGGAATTCAATATGTTACCTTCACTGAAATTGATTAGAATGTAGCTGCTTTCACTTTTCGTTTTAGACGCTGAGAATGAGCAATGAGCTTGCTTCTCGAGCTTTACCTCAGAAAAACACCCCGTATTTATTCAGCACCAGCTCAACAGGCACGGGCCTGTGCTCAGATTCGGGGACGAGAGTTTGCACCTGCACGATTCTTGGAGTACGTTTAAGGCATCGTGCAAATTCATACAAATGCCCCATTGAGGACCAATTCTGGTCCAGGCGAAGAAGGCAGTTTTGACATTCGTATTTTGAGATTGCCACTTGGTAATTGCCACCTTCACTCCATTTTTTCTTTTTTTTTTTTTTCCTTCACAGGAATACAAAAATTTCTGAACTCTTGTCACTAGTGTTTAATGAAAACTAATAGAAATGGACTGTGATGCAGAACACAATATAATTGGTTTCACAATTACTTAATGCTCCTAAAAAACAAACCATAGGGACTTGTAGTTAAACGTGGCAGATGGAAAAAAAAAAATGACTATACGTCCAATCCCTCTCAAACTCCCACTAAGATGACAGTAACAGAAAGAAAAGGCAAACATCAATAAGGACTATGCGAACAAAAGAGGAAATGCGATATTTTGAAAGCCAGAGAGCGGGATATGTAATGACTGACTGACCAGGGCAAGCGAAAGCCGGAGGGTGAGCGCCAGGAGGGGTGAAGTCAAACTCCAGGATTGATGGGGCCGCAGACGTCTGGAGAGGCTCAGCAATATGGCACTGGCCGCCTCGGAAGGGTCGCGGGCAGGACTGGAACCGGGAGGAGAGGTGAAAAGTCTGTTTAAGGGGTAGATCCACCTAGATCCCCTAGAGTGTCCCTTCCCTACCTCGTGTAAGACAGGAGGTTCACTCTCAAAAGAGGTTGAGCAAGAAGTTCCTGGAGTGGGGACCACTGGGCACAGCTGGCACCCCAGGAGACCGAGGGGGCGTGTGCAGACCAAACACTGGCATCACCAGCACCACTGTGCTCCTGCTCCTGGATTGCGGGCAGCCGGGCACATGCACTGGCAGGAGAAAGGAGGCTTCCTTTTGAATAAGCTAATCTTCCCAGGAGAAAGTGTCTACAGATACCGTGGCAACTAGGGTGAGCAGAATAGTGTCCGCTTCCTAGTCCCCGAAGCCAGTGAGTGTGTTAATTACATGGCAAAGAAGAATTAAGGTGGCCAATCAGCCGCCTTTGACGTACGGGGTGTCCTGGGTGACCTAGGGGGACCCAGCGTAATCACCAGGTTCTTAAAAGTAAAAGAGGGAGGCAGAAGGGGTCGGAGTGATGTGACGTGAAAGGCATGGACCTACCGTTGATGGCTTTGAAGATGGAGGAAGGGACCCAAACCCAAAGAATACGAATGGCTTCTAGAGCTGGGAAAAGGATTCTTCCCGAGAGGCTCCAGAAAGGAATGCAGTCCTCCCGACACCCTAGTTTTAGCCCAGCGAGACTGCGTTAAACTTCTGACCTCCAGAACTGTGAGATAATTAAAATGGGTGGCTTAAAAAAATTTTTTTTAAGTTTATTTATTTTGAGAGAGAGAGAAAGAGAGCACAAGCAGGGGAGGGACAGAGAAGGAGAGGGAGAATCCCAGGCAGATGCCACGCGATCAGCGCAGAGCCCAATGTGGGGCTTGAGCCCACAAACTGCGATCACGACCTAAGCCAAAATCAAGAGTTGGAGTGGGGCGCCTGGGTGGCGCAGTCGGTTAAGCGTCCGACTTCAGCCAGGTCACGATCTCGCGGTCCGTGAGTTCGAGCCCCGCGTCGGGCTCTGGGCTGATGGCTCGGAGCCTGGAGCCTGTTTCTGATTCTGTGTCTCCCTCTCTCTCTGCCCCTCCCCCGTTCATGCTCTGTCTCTCTCTGTCCCAAAAATAAATAAAAACGTTGAAAAAAAAAATTTTTTTAAAAATAAAATAAAAAAGAGTTGGAGGCTTAGGGGCACCTGGGAGGCTCAGTCGGTTAAGCATCTGACTTAGGCTCAGGTCATGATCTCATGGTTTATGAGTTTGAGCCCCAAGCCAGACTCTGCGCTGACAGCACGGAGCCTGCTTCTGATCCTGTGTCTCCTTCTCTCTCTGCCCCTCCCCATTCATCCTTTCTCTTTCTCTCGCTCAAAAATAAATAAATAAATAAATAAACATTAAAAAAGAGTCGGACATTTAACCGACTGCATCACCCGGGCACCCCAAATGTGTTGCTTTAAGGGGCCGAATCACTGGGGGCTTCCTACGCTGCAATAGAAAACTAATGCAGATACTGACTAAGGGGGGGCTCCCAATACCAGATCAGTGAATCCCATCAGTTGCAAATCCCACCCATATTCTCTGGGCTGCCGTTAGCTTTTTAGAACATCCAAGGAATAATGGATATGTGAAGGAAATATCGAACATTAAAGGCAAAACAACGAGGAAAGCACTGATGGTCAACCTGGTACTTTCACCTGCTGCTGGAATGCAGGCCTCACCAGAACTGCTCCCGGAAATAGTTTTGGAGGCCCTCACAGTACTGCGGGATTCCCTGGTTGTGATTCAGAAAGCAGGGAATTCAGTGCAGAAGTACGTTGAAAGCACACTATGGGTCCAGTTATTGCAGATGACATGTGTCCCCTATTAGAAGGGAACAAAGATTCTTAAGGAAACAATTCTGTCGCTACGTAAAGAGCAGCAGAGACTCCAGACACGGTGGGAGATGTGCACAAGACAGCTCATACTATTGTATGAGAGAATCCCTATGATGGGAGAGTCCATGAGAAGAAGCCTAAGAAAGAAGTTCCAAAGAAGAGGTACAAGTCTTCCAAAGTACCTCTGGCTCAGAAGAGAGATCATGAACCTCAGCGGGCACGCTTCCTCAGAGCTCAGGAGCCAGCCAAACCACAATTTTCTGGGAAGATTGTTCAGATAAAGGCAAACTTATTGACCAAGCAGCTAAGTAAAAAGAACAAGGAAAAAGGAAAAAAGAAAAGAAAGAAAAGCCTTCATAAAACAGTTTTAAAAATAAGAGAAAAGTAAGAAAATAAGTGTCTCTGTAAAGGATACCCAACAGGTGTCCCAGAATAAGGTGGAAAATTTATTGGACTCAGCGTCTACAAGCCTACAGCAGGAACAGAAGACCCCCAATGAGATACATCATTGTATTTTTTCAGAAGTCCAGTAATACAGATGATTCCTCTGGAAACTTCTCAAGAAGAAAACCTGATGAGGGACCAAGGATCGGGCATCAGATCCCAGAGGCTTAAAAACACCTGAACACTTCTGAAGAAAGTAGTTTCCCCATGGAATTTCCATCCAAGTAGGAGAGCTTCTTCAGCCATTCAAAGTCTCAAAAAGTTGCCTCCCATGCACTTGTTTTTCAGGAATCTACTAGACGTGATGTTCCTCCAAGAAAGAAGACATTCTTAGCCAAGAAACAGGGTATTCTAAATAAAAAAGTAGCCAAGGGAAGGTCAGAATGATTACTATGTAGCAGGCCCAAAGAACACCCAGTCCAGATTGGCATAGAAGGACAGAGAGCTCAGAAGGGATGACTCCAAGGGGGTGGTGGAGGGAGAGGCATCCGACAGTTCATCTGTTTCGCTTGCCCTTAGGAGATGCATACTTACTGAAGAGAGTTTCCTTGGAGCTGAATTAGTGGTAAGCACCTTGGAAGACTAAGCAAACAACTCAAAACAAGACAATTATTTACTCTGAGGATCAGAGCAGAAATCCGTACATGTAAAAGAAAATGTAATCCTAGTTTGGTATGAGATCTAGTGAAACGTCCAGCGTGACAATAGGGCAAATACTGAACACCGATTTAATCCCAGGTGATGATGCCTGATATGCTCATGGCTGTGGAAAGAGAACAGTGGTGAGGGGCGCAGATGTGTGTATATTCCATTTGTCGCGCTAGATTGCGAGAGTGACCGCAATTGTCTTCTCCCTGTGTCCTTCACAGCGTGAGGCATAGCATCTCCGTCAAGAGGTGGAGTCTATTTTTCCTGCCCTCAAACCCAACTGGCCTTCTGTCGGAATGCAGTGGGGACTACCAGTTCTGAGCCTGGTCCTCAAGAAGCTTCGTGGGCACCTGCACCTGGGAGCCCTGACCGTCCTCTGTGTGAGCGAGCCCGGCACAGCCTGCCAGGGGATAAGAGGCCCCAGTGGAGTGCGGGAGAGCGACCCCAGCTGAGGCCACTCACGCCGGCCGGCCCCCAGCCAGCCCAGTAACGGGCCACAGCTGCATGAATGAGCTCAGCCAAGTCCAGAAGGATTGCCCAGCCCCGCCCAGCCCAGCCCAGCCCAGCCTGGTTCAACTGCTGATCCTCGGCATTGTAAGTACATACATGGGTGCTTTAAGCCACTATGTTTCGAAGTGCTTGGTTGCACGGTAAAAACTAATTGATATTTTGCGTATGTGCGTGTGTGTCTACGGGAAGCCGTTAATGCACAGACTAAGTTTTTGTGTTCTGTAACGGGTAATCACTACATCTGCCTAAGTCTGGAAAATCAAGCCATACAGTGGAAGCAGGTCATTTAGGAACACGGGGACAAAACAGTGAGTAGATTCTCAAGTGGATATCCGAGGGATGTCAGGAGGGGCCAAGCAGAGGACTGTGCTTTTTCATCAGAGGCTTTTTAGAATGGTTTGAGTTTTGAAAATTATGTACACATTTCACTTGGATAAAACTGCCAACCAAGTGGAAACAGAAAAGGAACTGAACTCCCAAGTTATTGATAGTCAGCTGGTGTAGAGCGTTCGCCATTGCCAGCGATAGTCATGTGTTCAACACATGCCCTGGTGGCTAGAGGAATTTCCTGCTAAGACATTCCCACAACCAGCCCCATTTTCCCTTTTGATTAGTATTCAGTCTTCGTGCTCACATACTTGTGGTTAGTACACAGCGGGAGAATTGAAAACAGCACATGGAAAAGTTGGACGCAGGGTCTCAGACACTGCAGGTGTTCTCCAAGCTGGTAGTCTCCATTCTAATGGACGCAACTAAGGACCGCAAACATCAAAAATAATGGAGTGCTGGCCGCCGCCAAAATCAGGGCCTGGAAAAATCGGTCATTAAAAATTATTCTGTGGTTTAAAAAAAAAAAAGATTATTCTGTGGTAACACTGTTGAATTGGCATGATTAAAAAGTGGAGCAAATCACCATTATTCAACATGGAGCAGCGGTGCTGTAAAAAACAAACACTCCATACACACACATGCACGCGTGTGCGCACACACACACACACACACACACTGTGGCAGCAGAAATGGCTGTCGTCAGATGATCACGCTCTTCTTCCCTGATACTACTCTCTTGCCTTACGTGTATTTTTCTCTTTGCAATTCTTATTATCACGTGTGTTTATGAAATTCTCTCTCCTGTGTTAGGTTGGGAAGAATTAAGCGATACCTAGAAAAGATACACAGAAGGTAAAAGCAAGAGACTAAATACCACGCGATGTGTTTACCAGTCAGAACGGGCTAGGGAATGTCGTAGCAGCGGAAACCCCCAAACCTCTGTGACTTAACATCTCAGGCTGCATACCCAACGTTGAGTCTTCAGGAGGACCCTCGTTGTGCAAGTCACTCAGGGATCCGTGCTGATCTGTGCTGGCCGTGATCGCTTCCCCTCAAAGCTGACCGGAAGTGATGTTCATCGTATGTCATTTGCCGTCTTCACAGGGCTCTCTCTGTATTCGAAAGAGGGAGAAAATGCCATTCCGCCATGTGCCCAGAAGGAGAAGTGGAGCATTTGGGACACATTCCAACTCAATCTGGGATTCTTCCTGCTAGTCAACATTTTCATACCTCACCTGGAATATAAACTAGTTATGTTTATTTTTATCCAAAGTATAGGAACTTTCCCTAGACATGGTTTACCCCAGAAAATTATTGTACTTTGAAGGCAGGATCATGAAGCTGGCTAAAGAGGGAGGGCCTGGGAGGTTATATGAGGTACGAAAGTTATGTAAAGTAATGTGGTTTCCTTTTTCTTCTTCTTGCGGTTTAATGGCACAGCACAGGATTTACAGACCAATACCAGTCTTCCTTAAGTGGTTTCTATAACAAGATAATTTTATTTCACCTAATCACTAACCCATTTACTCTTGCTTCCAAGTGCAGCCTTCTTTTTGCCCAATTTCTGAAGATTGTGAATTTAAGCAAACACCACTTTCTGCCCAGGAAATGACCCAAGGTGGTCTGGAAGTAGAAATGCTAATGCATGAACGAGAAAAACGTATTCATCTAAATCTCAGGGCAACAGTTGTGCTGCCAGCAGGAGAGGTTAAGGTGAGCAGGGCCTATCGATCTAGAGGATCTAAGTACAGTCTTCAGATGAGACATGTGGAACGGGGAAGGAGCAGAGTATGTGTGCACCTCTGGGGACTAAGGAAGGAAACCTATTTTCCAGCAGTTATTTGGGAAGAACCGCAGTGACAGCACTGGGCTTCTCTCTTGCAGAAAGATGGAAACAGAGAAGCAGGGGTTCCAGATACTTAGCCACAGACCCAAAGCCGTTTGATCTTGCAGCTGCAAATATGTTGTGCATCATATCCAAGTCTGGTTACACCTCTTTGCTGAAAATCCAAATAAGCAGAAGGCTGAAATAATCAGAACTCGTTACTGCATTGGAGGAAGAAAACACGCATGGCAAGTAAACCAGTTGAAATCAGGAACACGTTCAGAAGAAAGGCAGATCCAGAACGTTACAGGGTTGGGACTGATTTCAGCCCATTTCTTAACCTCTCTAAAACACATGGCACATTCAGGCAGGAATAAACTCCACCAGGATGAACCACTTACCTGACTTCGCTCATTTTGAAATCTGAAATCCGTATTCTAGAAGGTTCCAACTCGCCTGAATTATAAGTAACGTCGTCTTCAACGTGGGACCTAATGAGATCTGTTGTGAAGATTTGTTGGGAACATTCATACCCGCGAGTATATGCCGTAAACTTCCAACCATCTATTATGGGTCCTGAGAGCACCTTTCATTCCTCCCTCATTAACATGCTGGTGACATAAGACAACCAGGATGCTATTGACCTCAGCCCCCTTATTTTATTTTTATTTATTTATTTATTTATTTATTTATTTATTTATTTATTTATATGTTTTACTTAAATTTTCATTTTGTTTTTTTTAAGTTTATCTTATTTATTTATTTTGAGAGAGAGACAGCATGAGTGGCAGAGGGGAAGAGAGAGAGGGAGAGAGACAGAACCCCAGGCAGGTTCCACACTGCCGGCGCAGAGCCTGATGCGGGACTCGAACTCACAAGCTGTGAGATCGTAACCTGAGTCAAAACCGAGAGTCAGATACTTAACCCACTGAGCCACCCAGGCGCCCCCAGATAAGTGTACTCCTCATCCCTTTCCCCTGTTTCACCCATCTCCCCCAACAACCTTCCCTCTGGGAACCATCTATGTGTTCTCTGTAGTCAAGATGCTTCTGGCCTCAGGCCCTTTATATTGCAAATGGCAGCTTACTGCTTGTAGATTACTATATCATATATATGCCATCATATAGATATAGATTTGTCACTTGTTCACTTTAAGCTCCTTTTATACTTGTTTAATTGATTTTTTAGATCAGGGTTTGTCAACCATGGTGCTAGACATTTTGGATGGGTAATTCTTTGTAATGGAGTGGAGGCTGTCCTATGGGTGAGAAGATGTTCAGCAGCATCCCAGGCCTCTACCAAGCAGATGTCAGCGATGCCAGTGTGACAAACAAAAATGCCTCCAGACATTGCCAATGTCCCTTGGGGGCCAAAATCACTCCCATTTTTTTTTTAAATTGCCAGCATTTTTTTGGAGTGAATATTTTTTTTAATGTTCACCTATTCCTTTTGAGAGAGAGAGAGCATGCGCGCATGTGCAGGGGAGGGGCAGAAGGAGAGAGAGAATCCCAAGCAGGCTCCACACTGAGCCCTACATGGGACTTGATCCCACAAACCATGAGACCATGACCTGAGCCAAAATCAAGAGTCAGACACTTAACCAACTGAGCCACCCAGGTGCCCCGCCAAAATCACTCTCATTTGAGAACCACCAGGCTAGACCACTTCTGTCCAACAGAAACATAATGCAATTCGTAAGTGTGAGCCTCAGAAGTGATTTTATTTATTTTTAAAAATTTTTTAAGGTTTATTTATTTATGTATTTTATATTATTTATTTTTGAGAGAGAGACAGCACGAGCAGGGAAGGAGCAGAGAGAGAGGGAGACACAGACGCCGAAGCAGGCTCTAGGCTCTGAGCTGTCAGCATGGAGCCCGATGTGGGGCTCGAACTCATGAACCATGAGATCATGACCTGAGCCGAAGTGAGACATTTAACCGACTGAGCCACCCAGGCACCCCCTTAGAAGTAATTTTAAATTTGCTAGTGGCTACATTAAACAAAAGCAAGAGTGTGCCCCTCCCCCACTCGTGTGCTCTCACTCTCTTGTGTCTCTCTCTCAAAATAAATAAACATTAAAAAAAGTAAAAAGAAATTAGCAAAATGAATTGTAATGATTTTTAATTTAACCATATATATTCAAAATATTATCTTAATATGTAACAATGTAAAAATTATTCATGACATCTTTTCCATGGTTGTTTTTCTCTATTTTCTTACCAAATCTGTGAAATTTGGTGTGGATTTTGTACTCACATCACACCTCAACTTGGACAAGTGCTCAGTTGTCACATGTGGCTAGTGGCTGTCTACCAACAGGACAGCACAGGACTAGATGGCTGTTATGGACTGTGAGTTTGTGTCCCTCCAAGATTCCTATGTTGAGGATGCAGTTTAGGATGGCAGCATAGGAAGCTCCTGAACTCACTTCTTCCCGTGGACATGAAACATCTACAGCCACATATAGAACATTTCCTTCTGGAAAGAACCTGAGAACTAGCTGAATGGCTACTCCACAATGAAGGATAAAAGGGCCACATCGAGACCAGTAAAAAAGACAGAGATGCACTTTTACCAAAAACCCGAACCCCTACTGCAGCAACCCACCGACAGAGGGGCCTTACAAATATGGAACTCCCCCTTGAAGAGTTCTTTGTGGCCCACGTCAAGCACACCCAACCCTTGGGACATGCACTAGAGAGGCAAACCCCCAAAGTCTGGCTTTGAAAACCAATGGGACTTATTATATCCAGGAGAACCACAGGGCTATAGCAAATGATGTGCCCACTCTTAACTCATATGCAGACTCATTTGTCCCAGGACGCAGTGCAAAAGCAGCAGTTTGAAAAGAGCCCAGACCATATGCGAAGGAGATTCATTTGGCATCTGCCAGAGGAGCAAAAGCCTGTTGGGAAACTCTTCAGGATTGGATAGCTGACAGGCACTATTTTTACAGTCTCTCTCTACCTTGCTAGGACCCATGTTGGCAGGCACCATTGTTACAGTTTCCCTTTACCTTGCTAGTGCCCATGCTGGAGGGAGCCATTTTTGCGTGCTCACTCTAATTTGCTAGCACCTGCTAGCACCTGCTTGTGGTAGCATCAGAGGTAGTGGGTAAGTTCCCCTCTACTGCACTGCTGCCCAGGTTCCCAGTGGGCAAACACGCCACCTTCCCGGAGCCAGCAGGCATATGCAGCTCACACAGGGGATGCCTCCTGATTGTGAGGGCCTGGTAGCCATGGAAGATTGTGTTTCTGGGCCCCACACATGTGAAAAATTGGACAGATGATTGGAGAGACAATCAAGAATTTGGGCAAGGTTAAATGATAAGGTTCATCATCCATACAGGGCCACCCCTTCAAGACTGGGAAAGATGGCTGTTTTGCCTAACACATACAAATAAACACAGAGAGTCAAGCAAAATGAAGGAAAAAAGCAATACCTGCCAAATGAAAGAATAAGATAAAACCCCAGGAAAAAAAATACCTTGGATGTGGAGTGTCTGGGTTGCTCAGTTGGCTAAGCGTCCAACTCCTGATTTTGGCTCAGGTCATGATCTCAGGATCATGAGATAAAGCTCCATGATGGGTGTGAAGCCTGCTCAAGATTCTCTCTCTCCCTCTACTGCTGGTGCTCTCTTTCTAAAAAAAACAAACAAAAATGAAAACCTCGATGAAACACATAAATTAATCTACATGATATAGAATACAAAGTAATGGTCATAAAGATGCTCACTAAATTGGGGGAAAGAATGGACGGACACAGAGAGAACTTCAACAAAGAGTTAGAAAATATATTAAAGTACCAAAGATAAGTCACAGAGCTGAAGAATACAATAACTGAACTGAAATATACACTAGAGGGGTTCAACAGCAGACTAGAAGAAGCAGAAGAAAGAATCAATGATCTGGAAGACAGGGAAGTGGAATTCACCCAAATAGAGCAACAAAAAGGACAACAACAACAAAAAAATTAAAAAGTTCAGATACCTTAAAGGACCTTCAGGACAACATCGAGTAGGTAATATTTGCATTAAAGGAGTCCCAGAAGGAGGAGAGAGAATGGGGCAGAAAACTCATTTGAAGAAATAATGGCTGAAAACTTCCCTAACCTGGAGAAGGAAACAGACATTCAGATTCAGTAATCCTAGAGAGTTCCAAAAAAGATGAATCCAAAAAGACCTACACCAAGACATATTACAATTAAAATGTCCAAAGATAAAGAAAAAACCTTAAAGGCAGCAAGAGAAAAATAACTTATTACATACAAGGGAACCCCTGTAAGACTGTCATTAGATTTTTCAGCAGAAACTTTTCAGGCCAGAAGGGAGTGGCATGATACATTAAAGTACTGAAAGGAAAAAAACTTCCAACCAAGAGAACTTTACCTGGCAAAGTTATCATTCAGAATTGAAGGGCAGACAAAGAGTTTTCCAGACAGGCAAAAGCTAAAAAGAGTTCATCATCACTAAACCAGCCTTACAAGAAATGTTAGAACTTCTTTAAGCAGAAAAAAAAGGGCACTGGTTGGTAATAAGAAAAAATACGAAAGTAAAAATCTCATTGGCAAAGGCAAATATCTATATTTAAAGGAAAGGAGGTTAATTTAACGTTACTATGAAATTTAAAGGACAAAGTAGTAAAAATAAAGTTAACTATAGTAATTAGCTCAAGGATACACAAATTTAAAAAGATGTAAAATGTGAAATCAAAAACAGAACATGGGATGGGGAGGGTAAAAATATAGAGCTTTAAAATGCATTCAAAGTTAACTTGATATCAACTTAAAATAGATTGATCTGTGTGTATATTGGCATACACACACACACACACACACACACACACACACATATATACACACACATATACGTGAGCCTCATGGTAACCACAAATCCATAACCTATAATAGATACACAAAAGATAGGGGCACCTGGGTGGCTCAGTCGGTTAAGTGGCAGACTTCAGCTCAGGTCATGATTTCACATTTCGTGAGTTTGAGCCCCATGTTGGGCTCTGTGCTGACAGTTCAGAGTTTAGATGGAGCCTGCTTCAGATTCTGTGTCTCCCTGTCTCTCTCTGCCCCTCCCCTGCTCATGCTCTGTCTCTCTCTGTCTCTATCTCTCAAAAATAAATAAAAATTTTAAAAAAAGATCTGTGCAAACTATATATGTTTAGAACAAAAACAAAAAAAAGATAAAGAGAAAGGGGTGCCTGGGTGATTCAGTCAGTTGAGTGTCTGACTCTTGATTTCAGCTCAGATCATGATTCCAGGGTCATGGGATTGAGCCCCACATCAGGCTCCGTACTGAGAATGGAACCTGCTTAGGATTCTCTCTCTCTCTCTCTCTCTTTCTCTTTCTCTCTCCCTCTTTTCCTCTCTCCCACTTGTGCTCTCTCTCTCTAAACAAAAATGATAATGAGAGAAGAACCTAAGCACAACAGTACAGAAAGCCATCAAACCACAGGGGAAGAAAGCAAGAGAAGAAAAAAGGAACAGAGTAGCTCCACAAAATAGCCATAAAGTAACTATCAATAATTATTTTAATTATTATTATTAAATTATTAAATTAATTATTAAACTAAATTATTAAAATAATTATCAATAATGAGTTTAAGTGTAAAAGGACTAAATTCTCCAATCAAAAGTCATAGAGTGGCTGAATAGATAAAAAATACAAGCCTCATCTATATGTAATTTACAAGAGGACACACACACAGGCTAAAAGTGAAGGGATGGAAAAAGATGTTTCATGCAAATGGAAACCAAAAGATGGCTGGGGTAGCTAAATTTATATCAGACAAAGTACACTTTAAAGCAAAAGCTGTAGGGGTGCCTGGGTGGCTCAGTCAGTTAGACATCTGACTTTGGCTCAGATCATGATCTCACAGTTCACTGGTTCGAGCCCCACATCAAGCTCTGTGCTGACAGCTCAGAGCCTGGAGCCTGCATCAGGCACAATTCCATGTCTCCCTCTCTCTCTGCCCCTCCCCCACTCATGTTCTGTCTCTCTCTGTCTCTCAAAAATAAATTTTAAAAAAACATTAAATTTTAAAGCAAAGGCTATAATAAAAGACATAGATGGGCATTACGTAACAAAAAGGAGTTAATCCAACAAGAGATATTACATTTGGAAATACTTATGCATCCAACATAGGATCATCAAAACATATATAAGCAAATCTTAGCAGACCTAAAGGGAAAAAAATGACAGCAATACAATAATAGTAGGAAACTTAAATACCCTACTCACATTAATGTATAGATCATCTAAACAGAAAATCAATAAGGAAACATCAGTCTTAAATGACACATTAGACCAGATGGACTTAATAGATATATATAAAACATCCCATCCAAAGCAGCAGAATATACATTCTTCTTAAGTGCACATGGAATGTTCTCTAGAATAAATCACATGCTAGGCCACGAAACAAGTCTTGATAAATTTAAGAATACTGAAATCATATTAAGCATCTTTTCTGACTACAATGGTATGGAACTAGAAATCAATTATAAAAAGAAGACTGGAAAAATCATGAATATGTGGAGATTAAGCTGCATGCTGCTGAACAAGCAATAGATCAAGAAATCAAAGGAGAAAAGAAAAAAAAACAAAACAAAAACCTTGAGACAAATGAAAATGGAAATAGAATATATCAGAGTCTATGAGATGAAGCAAAAGCAATTCTAAGAGAGAAGTTCATAGTGATACAGGCCTACCTCAAGAAACAAGAGAAATCTCAAATGAACTTGATACCTAAAAGAATTAGATAAAGAAGAACAAATGAATCCCCATGTTAGTAGAAGGAAGGAAATAATGAAGTTCAGTGTGGAAATAAATGAAATAGAGACGAAAAGGACAATTAAAAAGATCAGTGAAACTAAGAGCTAGTTCTTTGAAAAGATAAACAAAATGGGAAAATCTTTAGCCAGATTCACAAAGAGAAAGAGAGAGGGCTTGAATAAAATCAGAAATTAGAGAGGAGAGATTACAACTGATACCACAGAAGTGCAAAGGATTGTAAAAGACCTATGAAAAATTATAAGCCAACAAATTGGACAATGTAGAAGAAATGGATAAATCCCTGGAAACATACAGTCTTCCAAAAGAGAATAATGAAGAAAGAGAAAAACGAAATAAACCAATTGCTAGTGAGGAGACTGAATCTGTAATCAATATTCTCCCAAAAAAACATTAGTCCAGGACCAAGACAGGACCAAGTCATCAGTGAATTCTACCAAAAATTCAAAGAAGGTTAATACCTATCATTCTCAAACTCTTCTAAAAAACTGAAGAGGTAGGAATGCTCCCAAATGCATTTTATGAAATCAGCATTACACTGATACCCAAACCAGAAAAGGATACCACAATAAGAGAAAATTACAGGCCAATATCCCTTAGAAACACATATGTAAAAATCCTCAACAAGATCTTAGCAAACCAAATTCAACAAATACATCAGAACAAATGGTATTCAACAAATACACCATGATTAAGTCGGATTTATTCCAGGAATACAAGGATGGTTCAACATCTGCAAATCCATCAACATGATACACCGCATTAACAAAGGGTGAAAATTCTAGGATCATCTCAGTAGCTGCACAAAATTAATATGGTGAAACTCTAACCCATGAGGAATGGTATTAGCCAGTGAGTTTGGGAGGTAATTATGTTTAAACGAGGCCATGAGGATGAAGGCCCCATGAAGGGGATTAGTGTCCTTCCAGGGAGGGACTGGAGCTTGCTCTGTCAGCCATGTGAGGGTACAACAAGAAGACTGCTATTTGCAAACACAAGGAGTGCTCCTACCAGACATCCAAAAGCCTTAATCTTGGACGTCAGCCTCCAGAACTGTGAGAAATAAATGTTTGTTGTGTAGGTCACCAGTGGCTTAGACAAATATGTGTGCACCCATGCATGATGCCTTCTCCCCATTGACTGTGTCTTCTGACACGTTGTCATGATGGAAAGGCAGAGAGGACTCACGTATTCCCATTTAGTCACTTCATGCCAATTTTGTGTGCGTGCATTTGCACTTCAAGAATTGGCACAATGAGAACTAAAGTCATGACTGACCATCCACCATGCTCTTTGGTTTATCACAAAAAAAATTATATTCAGGCTGTGTTTACTGTTAAATACATTATATGAAATGGTAAACATCCTAATTACCCGCGTATCACAATGCTAGATTAATTAAAGTTCTCTACCAAACATCCTGGAGGAATATTAAGTTTGTGATTTTGTTGTTTTTTGCCGTTGTATTTGGTTTTCAGAGGAATCCTATTATAACAGTGGTTAATAGAACCGTGTGCAGCAAAGAAGATAAAAGAAACTTCTTTGATAGCCATTCTTCCCTGTAGGGAGCCTTTTTTCATTCAAGACTACCATTACAGAGAATGGAAACAGGCCTCAGAGTAAGACTTGAATATTGAGCTAGCGTAGCTGGGTCTGTTTCTTCCAGGGTAAGAACGATCTCCTCTTTGTATATATTTCCCTTTGTGTTGTTTCATTCACGAATCTTCTTGCCCTGACAACCATCTCCATAAACGCTGCTGAGATGATGACTAAGACACCCGCAGCCCAAATTATTTCCCTTTAATTTTTTTCATTCTAAAACAGAGTGTTCTTGAGACCTTTTAGTAGTAGTTGCTGCTTTCGAAACCTGCAAGATTATCAAAATCCTTTGGAGGGAGCTTTTTAAAAGACTAAGGGCCCAGAAAATGTAGAAAATTTATATATTTACTTATAATTTATATTTAATATAAATAAATAAAAATAAGAGGGTGATGAGAAACAGGAAATAAAAAGCAATACAGAAGTGTGTCAGGCAGTTGATTAGTAAACATATGTTATTTTTCTGGAAAAAGAAGTCTGAAAAGACTCCACCCCCAGAGGTTATATTTCACTAGCTCTAGTGTGGGCCCTGATCGTTGCATGTTTTTAAACCTCATGGGCGATTTTTAATGATCAACCATATTTGGGAACCAGTGGTTTAATTTCCTGTATGAATCAAAAGAGGTGGTATATGCTCTGGTTTCCCTTCAGATCGTATAAATCTTTCGCCCCTTACAAAAGAGGTGGTATATGATAGGGAGTCTTATCCTAAGATCCTTTGTTTTCCTTCTGTGAGCCTTTCTCTGGGCTAAGATCTTGTCCAGTGGTAGGTGGTACATGAGGTCAATGAGAAGTACTTTGAGCTCGAAGTGAAGACAGCCAGATTTGATTTTATCTGTTAGTAACAATCCCTTTTCAAACGCCTCGTCTATTCTTGCGATGAGTTTTTTTCTGCCTACAAAATAGATTTTGTAAGCAATGATCCTTCATGTTGGTTGCAAATGTGATTTGAAATGTATTTAGGCTGCAGGGGGTACATGGATGAAAACCGCTATGGTTATTCATTGGCATATAAAACAAAAGATCAAATTTGCTTCTCAGTACTTTCCCCCAAACATGTTTTTGCTACTTTATTCACTGATAGAAGATCCCTTGTCTTGTTCCCATAAGAAGTCATCCTAAGACTGAGTTGATGGAGATACAGACCCAGTAGGACCACAGCTATATAATATATACAATAAAGATAGGCGCAAATACACATGGTTTCTCTGATCGCCAGTAAAATCTCAAATTAATGTAAAATTCATCCCATAAAGTCATTTCTTATTGTTTCATAGTGTATTTTCAAATATGTCTTTTTTTCTTATTTGGATAATATTTCATATTTAACGCACAGAAATTTAAAGCATTCTTTCATCAATATTTTCTAAATAATAAGACTAATTTCAATGAGACATAAAAAGAAAACTGTGGTTAATAACTAAGTATGAAAACATGGCTAGCTAGAATTAATCTGCATATGTAAACTTAATTAACATTTATTTTATTCAAATCGAGTAATTTGCATAAATTTTGAAGGGAATTTACTTTCTGGCATATTTTCATTTCGTGAAAGCTCAGATGCTTTATGAATATGACAATGGCTTCAAACAGTTATTATTCTGAGATAATCAGGATGTTATGATAGCTCAATTTTTGTGGTGAATTTATTTTCATGGATAGCCATTATTATGTAATCCATCCAGTAACGTTTAAGATTTGTCTTCAGAGACAACTTTTCTATCCATACAAAATCTTGATGATCTAGAAAGATGGAACGTAGTATCACCCAACGTCGAGTTGTGTTGCCAAGAGGATACTTCTCTGATTAGTTTCTTATCTGTCATGAGCAGTGGCACACACGTGGAAACCATCTCAGCTCTAAGCCAGCTCCATATGCATCTTGTAAAATACCACCCTCTGAGGCAGTGGAGAAAAGCTCTCCATTCCCATCTCCACCCTGTTTCCTGCAACTTCTGTGAAGTCACAGAACTTGGGGAGGAAATAGTGGCGCTTCCTGGCCTAGATTTATCACCATCTGGGAACCACAATGAGATGCCTGGTGATGCCACCACCGCTTTAATCTGCCACATTCTGGGAAATTCACCACCCACGGGGCGACTCTGGCCAATTCAAGTCACCTCATCCACTGGGAAGAGGAAGAGAAGAGAAATAATGGGGAAGGAGTCTTGCTCAGAAACCTCCCAGCCTGCTTCTATTTGCTACCACATCCTGTGCTAACATTCCTCAGGCTGACTTCCAAGGCCATTGCTGATTTGGCCCCGCCCTGCCAATTTCTCTCCGGAGCCAAATTGGCCCCCATGATCCACAAACAGAGTCATCTCAGCCTCGGTCTTCACTGAGATTGTTGCTCTTGCCCATGATCCTTCCAGGTGGGACAGCCCAAGTGTCAAATCTCCGAGAAATCTTCCCTGATTCCTCCAGTTTATATAATACCTACTACCGTTCCTCCCCTCTGACCTCACAATTTCACCCGTAACAAGTCATTTAGAACCTAATTAGGAGCTAGCATGTACCGTCCTTTGTGTCATGAGTTAACTTTAATTCCCCAGTTAGCATAACTTCTGTGACTAATGTCTATTTGCTAAACTCTCCTCACTGTCCCTTTCTTCACCCAGTGGGACGGACACTCAGTAGCCATCAAGTGCTCAGTCCACTAATAGATGTTCAATAATTCATAAGATCTTAGAATTGGAACTTTTAAATTCAGCTAATAGGTGGGCAAATGAACTCTGCTGTATTAGAGAGAGAACCATTTCCATAGTCCTTCCGTCTTTCCTTCCATCGTTCCATCCAGTTTTCCTTCCTTCCTTCCTTCCTTCCTTCCTTCCTTTCCTTCCTTCCTTCCTTCCTTTCCTTCCTTCCTTCCTTCCTTCCTTTCCTTCCTTTCCTTCCTTCCTTCCTTCCCTTCCTTTCCTTCCTTCCTTCCCTTCCTTTCCTTCCTTCCTTCCTTCCTTCCTTCCTTCCTTCCTTCCCCTAATCCTTACTTTCTTCTTTCCATCCTTTCCTTCATCCTCTGGTCCCTCCCTCTTTCCTTCCTTCCCTAGCCTCCACATGCTTGCAGAGTCGATATCTCTTCAACTATGACTTTTATCAATGTATTCATTTAACCAGAATTCTCAGACACCTACTGAAAGGTGGACCGTGTTAGGCTGTGGAGATGTAAAAGTAACTACAACCTGGCTAGGTGTCTTGGAAAAGACAAACCAGTGATACAATGTGGAAAGAATTAAGCTGAGGAGACACTTAAAACTGCAGAGAGCAACTCCCTCCCTCTGAAGGCCACAGCTTTGCAGCCCTGTGAGGTCAAAACAGATGGTTACTGAGGTTTAACTCTCATTGATCCAATTGTGGAGATTTGCTACAAATTCTTAGGAAGAAAATGACTAAGGTTGACTTAAATTCATACAGAGAGTTTGCACATTATACCAGTTATGTCCTAAGAGCTCATTGCTAAGAATATTCTTTGGAACTTTGGGACACCTTTTTCAAATTCAAACACAGTTTTGCATAGTGATTCTGTCTTTGGGCTACACATGAAAGCTGGTTATATTCACTGTGTACCTGAAGTTTAGCACAGCGTAATATTAATGCTATAAAATCTAACCAGATGTAAATGGATTTTTTTCAGAAAGCAGCAGAGCTCCACATCTGTCCACTGGGACCATGGCAACCCGCCCCCTCTCACCTGCTTCTCCGGGCTCCCCTTACCCTACCATTCAAGAAGGAGGGGGTACCCTCTTTCCCTGTTCCCTCCATGCACGCTACATGGGGATAAGTGATCATCCAGCCTCTCCCATGGTGGCTGGGAGTGAGGCTTCCTGGGAGCATGGAGAACACGGGGGCAGGTTAAGAGAGCTCTGTGTACCGCAGCCACATTTCCTCAGTTGGAAATGGAGATAAGCAGTGTGACAGAAGGTTTTTGGATGTTCCCCTGGTAGGAGAGGCAGTCTGGGAGATGATGATTTGTCACCAAGTTCTGGAATTTCTCAGACCTTTTACCCCCTCCTGGGCTTAGAGGAGGATTAGAGAGAGTGTATATAAGGTTTCTACTTATGGGCAAATGACAGTTCTGAGTAGAGTAAGTTTAGTATTTACTGAGAGCTTACTCTTACTAGGAGAGAATAATGAGATACTATTCGATAGGGCTTCTTATTCGATGTCGCTTTTAATTCTCACAGCACCCCAGGGGGCTGTTCTAGCCCATTTACGGATGAGAAACGGAGACAGAAGGTTAAGGAAGGCCACCCAGTAAATAAGGACAAAGCTGAGGTTCACAACTGGGCAGTCTGAGGCCGGAGCCCAGCACCCTGGCTTTTGCTATTATTGCTCGTAGGGTCAGTAGAACAGACACCCGGAACAGAGGCGGTCATAGAAAGCTCCAGACATGTGCTTTGGTAGTTGCCAGTGGGTGGGCTGAGGAGAGGGGCCGGAGGATGACGCGTGAAAGCGGACAAGGGGCGGTGGGAGGACCAAGAGCGCTGGGGGCCAGCACCACCCGTCTGCAGTCTCTGCTCGCCCACGCCCACCCACTCACACACCTGCTTGGGGCCGCGTGAGCTCTGAGGCACCCCCTTCTCTCCCGCTCCACTGGCCCATTATGGGACTTTCGGTGTTCACTTGCACACCTGTCGGAAGCCGGGGCTCCTTTCTGCCTCGACCTCCCCCCCCCCCCCCCCCGGTTGTCTTATGTTGCCGCCCTGAAAGCAAACACAGAAGCAGCTCGGGGCTTCTGCCCCCCCCCCCCCCCCCCACGCCCTTGTCCTGCAACTTCAACTTCAACCCGGGACAGAGATAGATGCGTGAGATAATAGAAGCCAACAGCAGGTTATTCCTAAACATCATTGTCTATAGTAAAAATTACCGTTTGCTGTAGTAGAGTCCCAGCCTCGGAGCACCACTGGGGACTGATTTCTAGGACCAAGAAAAAGGATCAGGGGCTTTTGGAAAGTGAGGCTGCGGGTTTGGTGAAGCTGGGGGGGCCGCCACAGGTGGGGTGGAAGAGAAAGGAGCGTTCTCTCTCCTTTCTCTCTCATTCCCCCCTCTTTGCCATGTACCTGGGATGACGTAAGGGGCGTGCCTGACCCCAGCAGCCAGAGGGCCACGAGGGTAGCAGGCTGGAGCAGGGGCTCTCCCTCCGCTTATGTGTGAGGAATACGTCTAAACCGGTGAACTACGTTTCACAAAATTCAGATGCCCCATTGAGCTTTTGAAAATTAGACGTGCAATGCAGACTCACTGTAGGAAAATCAGGATGACTGTTAATCTAGACAGCACTTTCTCTAATCTCATTTTATCCCGTCCAAAGAATGGGATCTGTGGTCATCTCAAAATGAGCCCACTGCTCCTTTGTGGTTTTATGATAACTTCATATTTGAGGGATCATCTTAGATTTAGATTGCTCTGAGTTCATGAATATAAAGAGCCTCTGTAACTCCTCTGCCTCTAGGCCAGAAACAGTTAAGTAGAATAAAATCTGTAAAAATAAAAATAACAGAGCAAGACAAGCTTTAAGAACAAAAATATTCACAGGCCAATTTCTTTCTTTTTTGCCTCCTTCCATTCCTTCCTCTCCCCTCTTCTCCCCTCTCCTCCCCCTTTTCCTTTCTCTCTCTTCCTTCCTTCCTTCCTCCCTCCCTCCCTCCCTCCTTCCTTCTTTCTTTCTTTCTTTCTTTCTTTCTTTCTTTCTTTCTTTCTCTTTTTTTCTTTCTCTCTCTTTTTTTTTCTTTCTTTCTCTCTCTCCCTCTTCTTTCTTTCTTTCTTTCCCTCTCCTATCTTTCTTTCTTGTGGGCAGTGATTTTGCAAACCTGTTGAGAGAGATAAATTGAAATGAATTGTCACAGAAGCATTAAATATTATAGATGATAACAGTGAAAAATGAACAGGGAATTGGGGTGGAATTTTGTACAGCTGAAAAATAATTCCACTGAGGGCTAGATAACATTAAGACAGAGGAATTCTGGAGTGATAATGGGAATTGCTTTCAGGTAACCTTCAACTCCCAGAGAGCATGTTGCAAAGGAAATGTAAAGTTGATGACTGCCTTTTGTGTGGAGAGAAGTATTGATTTACTGCACAAGAATTACTCCCTGGCTGGCCACTGAGCAGAGTTTTGGGGAACAAGACACCTCAGAACTGAAGTTTTGGGGACTCACATCCCACCTGTATAAAGGATGGGCAAGAGTTTGAAAAGCTTGCTAAGTAAGAATCGGGCACTTGGGTGGCTCGGTCGGTTGAGTGTCTGACTCTTGATTTTGGTTCAGGTCATGATCCCAGGGTCGTGGGATGGAGCCCCATATAGGGCTCGACACTCAGTGTGGGGTCTGCTTAAGATCCTCTCTCTCTCTCTCTCTCCCTCCTTCCCTCCCTCTCTCCCTCCACCCCTCTCCCCGACTCGTGCTCCTTCTCTCCCTCTAGAATAAAATTAAAAATTAAAAAAAAAAAAAGAATCAAAGCCATTCCTCCTCTTACCTGGAAATGTGTGTGACCCATGGAAGCAAGTTTTGATCCTTTTCCTGCTTAGGAAGTTTGCTGACTGTGTTGTGGAACAAACAGCAGTGCTGTAGACGTATCCATACAAATACAGTGTATTAATAGGGATCTCAAAGCAATACCCAAACCAAAACAGTGAAACGTCTCTAATCCCTGCAGTAGACATATGTATTTTTCTCACCTAATATTTACTCTAGGGCTTTCTGTAGGGCGAGGTGCCATGGCACATAAAAAGTGGAGCTTCTCTGAAGGAATCACAGCCCTACAAAGTGTCTCCTGGTTCTTGGTTTGCCCATGAATGTGAAGATGGGGAGGGATACACACTAAGCCCAGAGGAAAGGATCTTCCTATAGGTAAACACCATGTTTGTAATGAAAACCGAACCACCCGCAACCTGTACTTTGCTTCCTGACTAATGGTAACCTTTTTCAAAAATAAGATAATTAATGGAGGCAGAATGATACAAAATGGAGGCAGAGAATCACAGGGACCACTTCACGGGAAACTTCCTTCCCCGGCCTCCTCCATCTGTGTATTCTACAGCTGCGTTCCCCTTGCGCAAAAGGTAATTAAGAGGTGATAATGATATTCGTCCTCCCTTATCAAAGTCATTAACACGTTATTGTTGTTGTCAGGAGGCTAGCTATTGCCTGGTTGTGGAGATGCCACTTTAGGCGAAAAGTCCTTTTTAGTCTACCAGGGATTTCTGCTGTGAGGAAGAAATTCCAGTTTGGGGACGAATTAGCAGGTTACATTCTCTGTGACTTCTGAGTGTCTTATTTCCCCAAACCTTGCAGGCTTCTGAGAACCCCCGGGGCCATTCTGACTCTCAATTTGACCTACATACTCCTTTCCAAGCTGTTCTATTCAAATCAGGGACAAACTGTCTCCTAGTCGCCACATTGCACATCTATTTTATTTGAAGATTTGGCTCCAACCCCGTCTATCCGTGGTGCCTTCTCTGAACTTAGATAAAAAGACAGAACAAATTCTTCCAACATCAGTCGGTTTCTCAGCCTTGGTTAGCGAGTGGTATGGTGCACAAATATTCACTCCAGATTGTGGTGACGGTTTCGTAATTAATCTCTTAAACATCTTGGGAAAATATGGGAGTATCTACTCGTGCAACTTTTTAACACTTTAAGGATTTCTACAGATGGAAGAAGGAGCAAATGCATTCAGATTGGTTCTGAAATGTCCTAGGCTTCTTTACATTAGAAAATAGTCTGATTTCTCTGAGGTTTGTGTTGAAATTATATGATCCTTTAAATTATATGATCTAATTTGTTGACCGTAAGCCTCATTAGAATCAGACTTAGGAGGGCACCTCGGTGGCTCAGTCAGCTGAGTGGCCAACTGCAGCTCAAGTCATGATTTCGCGGTTCGTGAGTTCAAGCCCCACATTGGGTTCTCTGCTGTCAGCATGGAGCCCGCTTTGGTTTCTCTGTCCCCCTCTCTCTCTGCACCTCTCCCATTTGTGCGCTGTCTCTCTCTCTCAAAAATAAATACACATTTTTTTAAAAATCAGAGTTATGGCAGTTTGTCGTCTTTAAAAATTATCCAGATAAATATATACATCTTAAGAACCAAATATTACTAAAAGGCTTTTTTACATAAAGGGAAAAAACCCACAGCAATTCTCCTGTTCTACCCTTTCACCACCAGTCCCTGCAGGCAGCTACTTTTAATTAATTTTAGCAGTTTCTTCTGGTATTTACCTGCATATATCTAAGTAATATATATGTTCTACTAGATCATTGTTTAATAAATAACAGTTGGGGAGGATTTAAGTCTGCTATCCCATAACACTGCTTCCTCTTGTTCCCTTTTTTGGTTAAATCAATATTCAAAGCGTATATTATTATAACTATGTAAATAATGTTCTCTACTGAGCTAACACTACACTATAATTACCTTTCCTTTCTTGTACACCTTTTTGTTTTTCTTGGAGTTAATAATTGCCTTGTTTTTCATCAGCCTGACTTTGTATATAACTGTCCCTAAATTCTGCCACAACATCCAACAGTCTTCCCAAAACTTTCCACATAGTAATATAGAAGAGATAATCTATGAGAATCTAAAGACCTCCTTCCTGGGGCCCTTTTATTCTTTTTTTCCAACCTGGACCACTGTTTCTTTTGGGCCATAGTATCACTGTTATCCCAGAACTTCTCTCTGTCATCATCTCAGTGATTCTCTGTACCTCCTTCTTGTATTAGAGGCTCTCCTTCCTGGTTTTCGTGTTTTCCTCTTTCTCGCTTTGTTCCCTCATTTGAGTGGCACACCCTTCCTGAGTAAGAGTGCATGTGAGGTAAATTTACTGAGAACTTTCCTACCTGAAAATGTCTTTATTCTACCCTTGCAATTTTTTTGGTAATTTGGCTGAAAATTAATTCTAGGTTAAAAATAATTCTCATTCTGAATTTAAAATATCAAAATGATATGCTTTGGTTGAGTCTTTTCCTACTTATTGTGTTGGGCATTAAGTGGTCATAGCCTTTAAATGTCCCTATCCTTCCAGTCTATGAAATTTTCTTGTATTGTTTCTTCAATAGTTTGTTTTCTTCTCCCTTCTCGCAACCCCAGTTTCTCTTATAGAACTCATATTGGGCAACTATTGAAACTTTTGGATTAATCTCATATTTTCTTTTTTCTTCTCGCCTAATGTCCATGTTATTTTTTTTGTTTTATTTTCTGGAAGATTTTATCTACTTCATCTCCCAAACTTTCTAGATTTTTTTTAAACACCATGGCTCATATTTTTAATTTCCAAGGAACCTTTCGTGTTCTAAGATTGCTGTTGCAAGGATGAAATATGTTTTTCAGCCTCTCTGTGAAAATTCATCATATTTTATTGGAAGTGTTCTTCTAATCCCTGTATTGTCTATCTTCCCTCTGATTTCTTTGTTTTCTGTTTGCTCGTTTGTCTCTTTCATGTTGGAGGCTGTCCCTTGCCAACTGAATGTTCTGTGTGCATGCGTAAGGCTCACTGACTGAGGGATTCACTATAGAATTATAGGGCAGTGAGCCAACATTTTTACTAGAATACCACTGAATTCTACAGGGTTTTTCCTGAACGCCCTTTAACTTCTCCACAAAAGGATCTTCCAAATACCTTCCTAGGGATTATAAGCCTGGCTGTGGCCTTCTGCGTAGTAGGTGAAAAAAGGAGGTTAAAAGAGTTTGATGATCAGACTTTTGCTAATAGCCCCTGTTTCTATGTCTTCTGTGCCTTGGGTCCCTGGTCCAGAGCCTGTCTGGTTCAGAATAAGTCAGCTGTCTTTGAGGGTTGGAGATGATGATGACAAATGGACCTAAGGAGCTAACCGCACTCTACATGGGTTTTTAGTCCACCACTGACTTCATACCAGTATCCTCTGTGGTCCCTATGGCTCCAGTTCCTGAGCCCTCCAAGTTCTGAAGGATGACTAGCTTATTTCTTATTGGGTTGCCCCGATGGGAGGCATAGACTCCAGCCATCTGTGTTCTGCTTAAACTGTTATCATTGCTCTAATAGCTTGCATAAGGTTGGCATTTGTTGACATTCTTGCCCACTGTTGTCCTCTTTGTTCTGCTCATTCTTGTAGGTTTATACACTTGGATTCTTTTACTGACGTTTAAGTGGGTTTCCAGGAAGGAGTGGAGATGAATAGTATATAAAATGAACATGAACTTTGTGATTTAATTGATGATTACTTCTGAGCTACAGCTTATTTTTAAAGGAATTTTGGACCTTAACATACTGATAAGTAAATCATATTAGCATATCATTTATTTTAGTATTGATACCTGCAAGGACTGGGTCTTCCCTTATAAATTAAACTAATAGTATTCTAGGGGTACCTGGGTGGCTCAGTGGGTTAAGCGCCCAACTCTTGATTTCAGCTCAGGTCATAATCTCACAGGTTTGTGAGATCAAGCCCCACATCGGGCTCTGCGTTGACAGCGCGAAGCCCACTTGAGATTCTTCCCCCCTCCCTCTCTCCCTGCCCCCCCTTTCAAAAATAAATAAAATAAACTTTAAAAATAATAATATGCTAAAGTTGGATATGCTAACCAAGGTAAGACCAGGCCCAGGGTGGGGCGCCTAGGTGGCCCCGTCGGTTAAGTGTTTGACTTTGGCTCAGGTCATGATCTCATGGCTCATAAGATTGAGCCCCGCATTGGGTTCTACGCTGTCAGCTCAGAGCCTGGAGCCTGCTTCAGATTCTGTCTCTGTCTCTGTCTCTCTCTCAAATATAAACAAACATTAAAATAAAATAATTTTTAAAAAGACCAGGCCCAGGGTTTGTGTTACCCAGTTCTGTGTTGACCATTCTCTTAGGACTTAGTACATACTTTTGGAAAGAAACTTAAAAACAGCAACAGCAACAAAACAGTGAATCACGAGGCTACAGTTTTCTTTCTTCTTTCAATAAACATTTTAGTGGTCACCTATGAAGTGTAGTGAAATAGCCGTATGAACTGGAGATACCACGGGGAATGAACAAAGGTCCTTACCCTGGAGGGCTTCACTGCTAGTGAGAGAGACTAACAAGAAAACAGGTAACTACAAGGCCATGTAATACATCTTGGCTTAGCAATTTGGGAGTGCCATTCCCCCGAAAGTGATAAAAATGCCTACTTAATATTCTCTTGATGCTCTTCATGTGGGAATCCAAGACTCTGGCTAGTGGAAAGGTTAGAAATCAGTTCATATAGCTATCTGCTGTATTTTAGATATATAGCTAGATGCTATAGATGGATACATAGAGAAACCGATAGATGCTATATTTTAGTGGGCCCTGTACCTTACAGAAACATCACCAGAGATAGAGGCTCTAAATGCGTCTTCTCCTTAGGAGACTCCCCAAGCTTTGCCCTTCAGAGCTGATACAGTAGCATGTCTGGGTTCAAAACTGTTCCTCCATGAGAAGAGACCTAGGTAAGCCTTGAATGTGATTCTATTTATTGCAGTAATCATGTTATTGTTTGTAAACACATGTGCAGAACCTTTGGGGGCAGGTGGAAGGTCTTACTCATTTCAAGGAGGTCCAGTGGTGCACTGCAAAGAGCATGAACTTTGAAGCCAGGGGAGCTGGGTTTGAATGCCACATACTAACTGTGTGATATTCAAGTTACTTGATCTCGCTACGTCTACATTTCCTGGTGCAGAATGATAGGTAGTATTTTTTTCTTCCTTTCCCACCAGACAGTGATCCTTTCAAATGCAGAAAACATACGCTATTCCCTCCCTCTCTCTCTCCACACACACACACACACACACACACACACACACACACACACACACACATATTTTTAATGTTTATTTACTTTTTAGAGAGAGAGAGAGGGAGACACAGAATCCGAAGCAGGCTCCAGGCTCTGAGCTGTCCACACAGAGCCCAACACAGGGCTCAAACTCACCAACTGTGAGATCATGACCTGAGCTGAAGTCGGACACTCAACGGACTGAGCCACCCAGGCGCCCCTGAGAACATATGCTATTATTATGTGTAATCCCACCCTTAGTGCAAGGCGGGGCACACAGTTGACACTTAATGCGTATTTATTCAATGAAGGAATAAATAAAAGGATGTTTGGATTCCACGGGTTGAGGTTTCTTCCTTTAGACTGCTCTTAACTATTTGCTGATACTAATAAGCCAGGATTCTTTTCTGAGCTCCTGGATTACAAATTCTGTGGTGCTGCAAACAAGAGCTAAGAAACATTCACACGGGAGGCGCCCGGGGGGCCCAGTCGGTTAAGCGTCCGACTTCAGCGCAGGTCATGATCTCACAGTCTGAGTTCAAGCCCCGCATCAGGCTCTGTGCTGACAGCTCGGAGCCTGGAGCCCGCTTCAGATTCCGTGTCTCCCTCTCTCTCCGCCCCTCCCCTGCTCATGCTCTGTCTCTCACTGTCTCAAAAATAAATAAAAACATGAAAAAAAAAAAAAAAAGAAACACTAACACGATCTTTAAACACCCAAATGACACTTGAAATTCAAACCCCCTTATGCACCCCGCGGTAGGGCATATAAAGAAGTGCCCCTGAAATAAAAGAGGTGTCTGAAGCAGCAGATCTCCACTTTCTTAGTTGAAAAGGCCATTTGGCAATCATCTCTCTCGGCAGCCTCCCGGATAGGAGAATCTTCGGTCGTGAGGCTCCGCGCTGAGACCCAAAGGCAGAGGAGAGGGTGAGGCGAGGAGTTGTGTGTGCGTTGCACGTGATGGTGGTGGCTCTCCCTGCACAGAGCTGGAGAGTGGCCCCCGGCCAGATCGTCCATCCACCGTTGCGTTCACGAGAGCGGGAGCCGTGTTTGGCTAACCCACCGTCCGGCACTTTGTGGCTGGGGCGGTGACAGTGCGTCAGGGCTGTTTGTACCCAAAACGAAACAAGCCTCAGCGGCGTCGTCACCGCGAGCGGTCTGAGCAGCACGTGCCTCTGCTGGCCCTGGGCTCCCGTCCCCCTGGCGGCAGACGCCCGGGACCGTCGCAGACGCCCCGGCTGCTGCAGTCAGCGTCGCGCGCGTTAGCCCTGAGGTTTCGCACCGCGCTCCCGGCCGGGCTCGTCCTGCCCTGGGGTCTGCGGGAGGCCTGTCGTGTGCCGACACCGTGCCTTCCTCGCCGGCGGGCGCGCACCTTGCTCCGAAGAGACCCACCGGCCGGAGGGCTCTTACCTGATAGTGTCCCCCGAGCCTCTCTGCCGCTCCGCTCTCTCTGCAACACCTGTTTGGATTCAACTCTCTTCCGAGGATTTCTTTGAGCTTATTCTGCCCCCCCTCCCCTTTAAGCTTTATTTATTTATTTTGAGAGGGAGAAAGAGAGGGAGAGAGAGAGAATCCCAAGCAGGCCCTGTACTGTCAGCGCGCCCAGGAGCCCCACTTCGCACTCTTGGGTATGTTGCTCATCGGGTCTCCTTCCTTCATTTTCCCCCCAGGGCACATCCCATCGACGCCCGGGACTGCGATTATGACGTCTGTGCAACTGACAGCCAATGGGCGCATTCATTTGCACCTCTTAGGAAATTCATAATCAATGAACCTAAAAGGAAATTTAGTATACTTTGGCCCAAATGGGTTTTCCTGTCTTCTGGACTTTTTTTATTCTATCTTGTATTTATTTAGTTACTTTTAGTATGTTTCTCTTCATTTTAAACTCTGTAGATCGAAATATATATCAAATTGATGTCTCTGTATATTTTTTAAATATTTGTTTTGTTTTTAGAGAAAGAGCATGAACAGAGGAGAGTGGCGGAGGGAGGGAGGGAGAGAGACAGAGACAGAGAGAGAGAGAGAGAGAGAGAGAGAATCTCAAGCAGGCTCTGTGGAGCCCTATGTGGGACTGGATCCCACAACCCTGGGATCATGACCCGAGCCAAAGCCAAGAGTCGGACACCCAACAAACAGCTACCCAGGTACCACTATGTGTATTTATACCAATTACCCCCATCATTTGGCCAATGTAGATGCCTAATGAATGTTTGATGCTTTATCTTGAGTCACTGTTTTGGCCTTTACAATTAAATAAGGTCTGGTCGGGAGGGCAGTGCTTTGAGCTGATGATCCTTCTAATCCCAAAGGAAGGAATGGGTCCAGTGTGTTCTCCAGAGAAGATTATAGGACTTAAGACAAAACAAATTTAAAATAAAATTTTAAGGGCATAAATACACAACATGTAAAAGTTGATTTTGTAAGGGAAAATATCAGACCATTACATTACCACAATCAGCTCAACTGAAGTGTCTAAATTAGCTGAAGTTTAGACTTTTGAGATATCTAGTGCAGAGATTTGAGCAATTTTGTGCAATTTTATAGAGGGCAGAAGTTAAATCATCTCTTTCAGAATAGCCTTGGAAAATAACAAGTTTTTGTTACTTCTAAGAGATATCAGGTGTGGCTCTTGAAGCACAACGCTAGATAAGGTCTTTTAAGTTCAAGAGTTGTCCAGACTCCCATGATCATACACACACCATGCCAAGACCATGGAGCACATCATTACTGTTCAGATTCACCAGTGTTTTCTAATAATTCCCGGACATCCCAGCCATGAAGACTTACAAGGGAGGGGACTGGAATTTGCCGTGTCAGCTCTGAGGTGTCTCCCTGGAGCCTCTGACCTGGTCTCTGTTTAGACTAGACCTTGTGCTTTCTCTCCTTGGGACACTTGGGAAAGGGGCAGTGAGATTTATAGTGCGGTTCATACCATGGCAAGGAGATTTTAAAACAGTGTTCAGGCGAGCTGATTAGCCAGCAGGGATCTCTGCTGATGGTCCTCAGGGCATAAAGTTAAGAATAACTGGCTACATGTCTTTGTTTTGGGTTTTAAAGTGGTTTGGTTTCTCAGGCCACATTATCGCAGACTTCGCTGCGTTTTTAAACAATGCACACGATAAACGACTTCTCCAGGAATCACTCTTAAGTCTTACCTGGATCCCTTCCTCCTCGTTTTGCACTCAGTAATCTGTTGCTTACATTTCAACGTCTTCTGGAGACTGTTTTTCATCTGGCTTACTAGAGAGAAGCAGGGTTTTTTTGTTTTTTGGTTTTTTTCATGAAGAATTATGTTGTTGAATTGATTGTAATTCTTCTCCCAGAAATCTTGGCACGCAGCATCAATTTACAAATGTATACATTTGCCTGGGTTACTTTGGCTAGCCCTATTTATGACGGCGGGTTTGGGTTGAATTCTCAGGCCAGTGCCCAAACGTCCATATGCCCCAATGCTTGTTATTAAACTGGCATTCATATCTGCAAAGTCTCCGGCTAGTCCCATAATATTTCATTTAGCTGAGAGATTACAAACAACAATACTTTACGCGTGATACTGAAATAGGAGTATATCAAGATTCTGCTCTTCTGGCAGTATTTCTAAAAGCAGCCCCACCTGACGGTAGCAATGCCAGATGGTTAAGTAGAAAGGCTGATGGGCGTATAGATCTTTGGAGCTCAGCACAGAATGCCACTCTCCGCTTCTTGGAGACTCGTGCTGTCTGTAACCAGACATAATTAAAAGATTAAAGAGACATTTGGAAATGTGAAGCTGGTCACTTTTTAATCAGGGAGATTGATTTTCCAATCCCAGTGTGAAGGTGGAATTTTAAATAATTTATAGGGTAGAAATCAGTGGCTTGTCACAACTTGGCTGAAAGAATACAGCCTCGGGGAAATAGGCGGACTGAATTTTTCTTTTTTTTTTTTTTCCTCTTCTCTAAGTGCTTTATGGAAAGGAGCGTAAAAGGGAGCGAGCCATGGCTGGTTGTTACAGAGATGTTTCCCAGCCTCTATATCTCTGCTGGGAGAATGAAGATTAGTTGGGTTCCCTCCCTCCCCCTCTCCTCTTCTCCCTCTGGCTGGAGGTCTGCACATATTCTCTTCACTACTCAGCAGCATTTCTCTTTTATCCTACAGATACCAGTCAGGTTAAAACCAGAGTCTCCTGAAAAGGGATCGTGACTGCAGAAAATGATGCTTCCATTAGCCACGAGGGTGCATTCCAGGGACACAGATTATCAGAAAGCACATAATCAGAGTCAGAATACAGGAGGGTTAAAGACGGGCTCTGTGGCGCTATCTCAGGGCTCCTGCGGCACCAAAGGAATAGCAGTCCTCCAGTATGAATGTCGGTTCCAGCAGCTATGTGCCAGAAGATATGAAATGGGTATCTAGAAGCCTCCATGCTAAGGGGAACCATCGATGGATTGGTTGGCCGACCGACAGAAACCAGAGAAAGGGAGGGGGTCGCCAGAAGAGGCTATTGTTTAAGAGCACGGTTCTTCTATATATGTATGTATGTGTGTATGTATAAATAAATAAATAATTTTTTAAAAACCTATATGCTAACTAACTTGGATGTAAATTTATAAATAAATAAATAAATGAATAAATATTTTTAAAAATAGAGTATGGTTCTGTTGGGTTCAGGAAACACTGAAGAAAATTTCTTTTCTTCCCAGGTCAGCCAAGTTGGCGGGTCCTCCGTGATTCAGAGACTGTCCAGTGGTGCAGGCTCACCGTGCTGGGTCCGTCCTGGGCGCGAACCAGTTGTAACACCTCTCCCCTTCCCCAGGTAAGCTTTCGGGACTAACACGGGCTTACCTGTGCTTCATGAAATTTCCAGATTGGGTTTGCCCTCGCCCGAGGTCTCCCTGCAACTTGTAAAGTTTTGTGTGCGTGTGTGTGTTTTTTAATGTTTATTTGTATTTGAGGGAGGGGGAGGGGCGGAGAGAGAGGGAGACACAGAATCCGAAGCAGGCTCTAGGCTCTGAGCTGTCAGCACAGGGCCCGACGCGGGGCTCCAACCCACGAACCGTGAGGTCATGACCTGAGCCAAAGTTGGGACCCTTAACCATCTGAGCCACCCAGGCACCCCTCCCTGTTACCTTTAATGTCTGGAGTGGCTTTGCCAAAGTGGAGGGTGGAATGGAGAAACCCTTTTATTCCACAAATAAAATCCTGTGAGGTAATCCATTTCCTAAGGGTGAGTAGCCATTCAAGTGCATCAGTCAATAGAGGGAAGTAGGTGATGGTGGGACCTTCTCTGTTCTTAGCTGCTGTGGCTCTTTGGGAAGGATGGAGTGGGATGGAGGAGAAGGAGAGCAGGGGAGGGCTTCAGAGTATACACTGTTGGCAGGAAGGTAGGAGGCAGTGACTGCCCTCAGGAGGGGCCAGGGAAGATGGCATCCCGGGACACCTATGTGCCATTGGTTTGGCTGGAACAGCTAGAAGCTGGGAACGAAAGCGTGTTTGCCACTCTTCAAGATACGTCAACCGAGCGGTTCTTTTCTAGGACATTTCCCCCCATAAAACTCTTAAAATGAATTGGTAAAGATTCGTAGCCTTCTGGCTACTGAAATGGCAATGGATAGTCAAGTATAAGGTCCACAAAACAACTCTCCCAATAGCAGGTCATGGGGCTGAAAGTAACAAGGGGTTTCTGAAGAGGGACAACATTCCAGGGCCACTCTTTGCATTCATGCTTTTACACCCGTGGATTCCTGTTCCTCTGCAAGACATAGCTAGAAGCTACTACACTACAGTGCCATCATTTCCACAACCCTGGCTGCTGGCCTATAACCCTAAAGCACGGTCTCTCAACTGCAGCATGGTCGCCACTTTGGGCTGGACAGGTCTTTTCTGGGAGAGGCTGCCCCGTGCATTGTAGGATGCTTACCAGCGTTCGTGGGCTCTACCCAGTCAATAGCAGTAGTACCCTCTCCCCCAACTGTGACAACCGAAAATATCTCCGGATATTGCCAAGAACTCCTGGGAGAGCAGGGCAGAATTGCCCATAGTTGAGAGTCACTCTCCTAAAGGAACTTCTAATTCCTACTGAACCAGTAGGCCAACTACACATCAGGTGAAATCTGCACTATTTACTAAGCTTCCTGTAAATAAAGAATAAGACCACATTAGGCATAAGCCTGTAGGTTTGAGCCGTGCTAGAATCATTGTCATAATTACTACCTACTCTGTTTGCACTAATGTTGCAATGCAGTCCTGAATAAAACTCTCAACACACGAAGCTTTATGTTACCACCTATATTTCAGCTCTCTTCCTTTTTCCTCTCCTTGCTGTCTCCCCTCCCACCCCTTTGACCACCAACTAACTTAAATATGATAACTCTTTGAAGAGTGTTTTCCAGAAGGCAATGCTTAATGCAAAGACATGATTCACTAGTGGTCGAGACTCAGGTAGCAGGGCTCAGGCAGTCCAGAAGAGAATTCTGCAAGGGAGCCTCAAATCATACCGGGCAGAGGCTACCGAATCCCTCCATTCGTATGTTGGCTCTGTCAGAGCAGATCATGTTCTTGGTATTCGCCAACAACTGGCAACAAGAGTCAGAACTTTTGGTAGCTTTCCTGGGAAACAGATCTGGTGCTGAAGACAGGGATCTTGTCTCAACGGAAATGGAAACTTTTTGCCCCAGGAAAGGAATAATTGTAACCAATGGTTGTTACAGAGCTCTTTGCCCAAGTAATTTTGGTGAGGTTAAGTGTGTCAGCAAAGTGAACCTAGTGTTACCATCATAGATTATGAAATGCAGAGTCTAACTTTAATAAGGTTACCAGTAAATGTGGGAGTTCTGGGTCAGTAATGGGGAACTGGGGTGAGTGAGAGCCAAAGAATTGGGAAGACAGACAAATCAACAGTAACCTGTAGGGTAAACATAAAGGACGATTCACTCGAACACTTGATGAGAACAGGAAGTAAAATTTCTATCCGCATTAGTATAGTGTTGCAAATGTGTCTGGGATCATCAGGTGCATGTTAGAGGGCACCTCTGTTGTAAGGGTCTTCTAGGAGGGAATGAACATTTGGGGAAATTGATACCTAGGTCTGTCTGATGATCGAGCCCTGTCTACCAACCAGTCCCTCCAATAGCAAAAGTTGGTCTATTCCATACCATTCTGCTAGTTGTAAAGAGTGAAAAAGAAATGATCTTCTTGGTTAAAAATCCTCGGGCTAAATATTCTGAGAAGTTCCTTCAACTGCCCTACTAGAAATACAAGTGTTTATTCAAAATAATGAAATGAAAGAGAACAAATTCATAGGCAATCCATCTGGTGCTTCCAGCTTTCTTGGGCTGGGATGACTATTCTTGCGAGGTGCCCAATTTCCCTGAAATCTGTTGGGGGGGGGGGCAGTACAACAAACATGCTGTGATCAATGACTGTCAGACTTCTCCCTTTTAAATCAACTCCTGTCTGTCTTTGGAGATAAGCCGTTGTCTTTCCTGTCTGTACATGTGCATGGACTCTCTTTCCTGAGCCATTTTTGAGATGTCTGGTGAAAAGGTCTGTAATGACTGCTTCTTCTTCCCTCCCCACATAAATGATCTGCTTAGTGTAAGACGTGGGGTCCTCTGTTTTTCAGTTGACTTTTAAGCATCAGGTAACGTGCCGCTGAGGTGATCTCATTCAGTTTCCCGGCTTAAATACCGTCTGCTTGCTAATGTCTCCCAGTCCAGACTTCTACATAAACTCCTGCTTCTCATTCACTATCACCCACTAAGACATCCCATAGGCATCTCAGACCTCACATATCCAGAACCTTGATTCCTGGCTCCCAATCAGCAGACCTGTTCTTCCTGCAGCCTTACGCATCTCAGCAGATGTCAATGCTACCTCCCTCCTCATTTGTTTAGGCCAAGAACCTTGGTATCATCCCATCTCTCGCTAAGTATATCTAATCTATCTGCAAAAATGATTGGTTCCAACTTCAAAGAACATCTATCCCCAATCTAGTCATTTCTTACTGCCTGTGTGTCTGTATCTGGCCCAAGGCACCCCTTGCCTCTTGCCCAGTTAAATACAATAGCTTCTTATTCTTCTTATTCTTTCTTTCTTTTTTTTTTTTTTCTTAAAGGTGTTACCCTTGAATAATCTCTACACCTAACCTGGGGCTTGAACTCACAACCCTGAGATCAAGAGTTGCATGCTCCACTGAAGGAGCCATGCAGGCGCCCCTAAATGGCAGCAGCTCCTAACTCATCTTCCTGCTTCCTCACTTGTGCCTTTAGCATTGATATTCTCAGCACAGCAGTGAGAGGAGTTCTTTTAAAATTGCTGCTCTGTTTAGGGGCGCCTGGGTGGCGCAGTCGGTTAAGCGTCCGACTTCAGCCAGGTCACGATCTCGCAGTCCGTGAGTTCGAGCCCCGCGTCGGGCTCTGGGCTGATGGCTCGGAGCCTGGAGCCTGTTTCCGATTCTGTGTCTCCCTCTCTCTCTGCCCCTCCCCCGTTCATGCTCTGTCTCTCTCTGTCCCAAAAATAAATAAAAAACGTTGAAAAAAAAAATAAAAAAAAAAATAAATAAAATTGCTGCTCTGCTTAAAATTGCCCAAAGAGTCAAACCAATGTCCTATGGACAAGAAGGCCACACTGATCCTCCCAGTGGCATTCCCTGTCCTCTTCCTGTCTCTCACTGGGTTCCAGACCCACTGCCCTGCTCAGACTGCCATTTCCCCAGATAGCAGCCTGGCTGCCTGGCTCGCTAACTTCGGGTTTCTGCTCAAACATCAGCTCGGCAGCGAGGGGGACCTTGACCCAAATGTTGAGCAGCACTTGGAACTTTCCACGCACAACTCTCCACCTGCCTTCCTTATATTATTTTTCTCCAAGGCGTTTTCGTGGATACGATTGTATTTACTTGCTTTCTTTTGTCTCTCACTGCAGGGATGTAAGGTTTATGAGGGAAAGGGCTTTGTTTTGTTCACTCCTGTATCCCCAGGGCCTGTATCAATGACTGATAGGTGCCAGGTGCTTAGTACACATTTGTGAAACGAATGGCAGCTTTGTATTCCCTTTAAATGTTACTTTTGGAGGAAACCTCCCGTGATCCTCTAAGTCTGGGTGAGATGCCCCTCTACAGCTGTTTCCAGTAGTGTTTGCAAAGTGGTCAGCACACTGTCCACACTCAAATATTTGTTAAATTGAATACACATGCACATACATACACACACAAGACAGGATTATAATTTAGTGAGTTAAAATTCACATGATATGGAATTAGCTATGTTAAAGTCTGCATGCAGTTCAGGGGCATTTTTTACATCCATAATGTTGCGAAATCACCACCTCTTTCCAGTTTCCAAGCATTTTATCAACCCAGAAAGAAACCCCACACCCAGTAAACAGTCACCCTCATACTTCAGCTCAACCCCAGCTTCTGGCAACCACTAATCTGCTTTCCATCTCTAGGGCTTTATCTACTCTCAATATTTCGTGTAAATGGAGTCATACACTCTGAGACCTTTTCGGTCAGTGTGGTTTAACTGTATGTGACTTCGAAAGGTTTTATATCAGCAAGACTATTTTTAATCCTTTTGGCACGTGTGGCCATAGGCTCAACCTGTATCTCTTTCCTTCAAGGACCTACCACTTGAAAAGACCAACAAATAAACTCACGTGAAACTTGCTTCCAAGTTACCACTGGTAATTGACCAGAAGCCTTTACTCGTGCTGTGGCCAATCGCTCAAGCCTTCGTCTCTCCCCCAGCACCCCCACCTAGCGTCTCCCATTACGCTTCTTCTCAGGGTTTACCATGTGTCCCACCCCTTTCTGCATGCTCACTGGGATGAAAGTGTTGGCAGTAAAAGACTAAAGCTGAGGGGCACTGCCGAAAGTCCATAAAATCATGAAAGGTAGGGAAAATCTGTGTAAGAACTTGCTCCCCGAATCCAGGAATCTTTTTGAAGCTTAAAGGAGCCAGTTTAGGGGAAAAAATAAGAAGTTCTATTTTATGGAGCAGATTGGATACATACAGAACTTGTTACCCTGGTGAAAAGATAAATAGCTTTAGGGTTTAGACAAAGATACAGACAATAAATCAATAACAGACAGTTGAGAGGAAGCAGGGGACAGGAGTTAACATCCGAGGGCAATTCCCATTCTCGCCCACAGATACCCCTGGTTGGGGCGCACACGGGGCCGGCAAGAGCGGGCCCCACGGTGACATGTTAACGGCAGCCTCCTGGACTGATCGACTGGACTGTCTCTTCCAAACAGACCTCTCTGGAATTGCAGTCCGCTTCAGATTTTCAGAGCCTAATTTTGCAAATTCTCAATGAACTTGCCCTTGGGTTGAGCATTAATGAGTTCCTGAGTTTGAGCTATTTCAGAGCCTGGAGGTGACAGCATGAGAGAGGGAGGCAGAGGCATGGAGACCAGTAAATTATTTCCCTTGTTACCGAGAATGAACTTGAATTTTATCTTGGAGGAGGCAAAAGTAAAGTTCTGGGTGACCTCAGGTTTTCAATAGCCCAGTTAATTAACAGGGAACATTTGAGAATTAGCCCAATAGTTTCAAAACTTTAAACACCTTATTGAAGAAACAACACTTCCATTTTCCACTCTGACTTCAGCTTATGTTTTTGCTTTTAGATTTTGTAGTAATTTACAATTTGCAGGCAAGACAATTTGTAGGTTGTACCCTATTGTACATAACTCGCTGTGCTAGAATATCTCAACACCGCAGTCTGAGACCAATTGGACCCCAAAATATTGCTTTTTTTTTCTTACTGGACCAATGTTAACATGTATGGTTAAAACTGAGGCATGACAAAGTCTCCCTGAAACAAATAAATGAACAATAACCAAATATTGTTTCCTTTTGCCAGTGAAAGTAGCCGGCTGGATGATCCAGCCAAAGAAAACTAAAACCAGTGTGATGAGATTTATTTTCAAAAGCTCAGACCTCTGAAATAGGCAATTAGAAAAACAGGAGTTTTGACTTCTGAAATTGAGAGTTGTGCTATTTTTTTTTTTAATTGGGCGATATTTAGTGTAGAAGTGAAAATAACATCAAGGCTTCAGGCACGATGCAGAGATTATTAATCTGAGAACAAAAGGCACTTGGCCAGTTAAAATAATAATTTTAAACAAGGACTACAACTTTCCCGGCAAATGGCTGGAACCCAATTAGGTCTTTCCAACTGGAGTTGTAGCTCGTCCCCCCAGATGATGCGGTTTGGCATAATACAGAATGAGTAAACTTTCTTCGGTGGGGAAAGTGTTATCAAAAGAAAATAATGTCATGAGGAGCCTGACCTTAGCCACTATTCATGAATGGGAAGGTGGATTTGCTAGTCAGAGAGGGCATCTACCGAAGTCCGGGGGTTGGACGTCACTTGGGGAAAGGCAACAAGTCAGAAGACAAATGTTTTTGATTTGTGTGGTTTCCAGTAGGAAGTAATTCATCAGCTCACACGGATTTATTTAGGATCTACTTCATGTGTAGCCCTGTGCCCGGGCCTATTGGTCTGCAGGAACTTACCTCATTCAGGGATCCTCGCACTGTTCAACACCAACGGCACCGCCATCATCCACGCAGGCAGCGTGTGATGAAAAGTGTGTCAGGCACTTTCAATGCGTTATTTCTTTGAATGTTAGCAAATCCCCTGCACCGGAGACACTGTTTTGCTCATTTTGCAAATAGGAAAAGTCACGTTCGAAGAGATGAAGAAGCTTGCCCGGCGTCTATTTCCAGTGGCAGAGTGAAGAGGAAAGCCCACGTGGGACCACACAGCCCTCTCAGTGTACCACACTGAATGTCTGTGCCTAAGTGTGTGAACGTGTAGGGTTATATGAAACATGAGTTGTTGAATTATGGGCAACTGTGGGCCATTGGTTTGACCAGTTTTCCCCAACTACAATAAAGACCAAGAAGACAGAGTCAACGTTTTCCGTTTGCATCCATTATTCAGTTAACAGAAAGGTAAATCAGGTGGTAAATCTTGACAATCCTCATCACTCAAATAAAAACACAACCATCTTAAGTTGAAAACCCAAAATTTTATATAATTTAATATCTATAAATCTTATTAGAACTTGCTGAGTTTTTAAAAATAATCTGTTAAACCTCGTTCGTTTCGTTCTCAATTATTTTGAGGAACTTTTAGTTCAAAGCCAGCAGAAATTTATCTTTTCCGGAAAACAACTTAGAAACTTTCTCCCGGAACTTCCATTTAGCCATATTATCCGTATGTGTGACAGCTTTTTTTTTTTAAGTCATTTTGAAAGTCGTCTCTAGAGCTTTAAAAAAATTTTTAATGTGCTACCTATAGCAAAGGCAAGGAACAAAAGGCACTTCTTAATCAAGTAGCACCTAAAATCATTTTCTTTGCATCGTGGCTAAAATTTGTGAGACCTAAAAAATTTTTTAGAAGGATATAATTCACATACCATTAAATTCACCCTTTAGAGTGTGCACTTCAGTGGTTTTTGTGGGTTTTGTGTTTTGAGAGAGAGAGAGGGAGAGCATGGGGAAGGTGAGAGGGAATCTTTTTTTTTTTTTTTTTTTTTTTTTTTTTTACATTTTTTTACTCATTCATTTTGAAAGAGACGAAGAGAGTGAGTTGGGGAGGGGCGGAGAGAGGGAGAGATAGAGATCCCAAGCAGAATCCACGCAGTAGGCACAGAATTTGCCTACCCGGATCTCCATCCCACAAACTGTGAGATCATGACCTGAGCTGAAACCAAGAGTTGGACGCCCAAATGACTAAGCCACCCAGTCCCCCTCACTTTCTATTATAATACTGCTACAAACACTCACGTATAACTTTTTGTGTGCTAGTACATTTCCAATTCTCTTGGGCATATACCTAGGAACGAAATTGGTTGGTTTAAACTATGTTCAGTTTTTGAAGAGCTGTCGCACCGTGATTTGTACAGCAGCTATACCTTTGTACTTTCCCACCGGTAAGGTGTGAGGCTCTAATGTTTCCACATCCTCCCTGACACGCGTTATTCTCCTTTCTATTCTGGTTTTTAATTACAGTCATCACAGTGGGTAAGAGATGGTATATCACTGTGATTTTGATTTGCATTTCCCTGATGAGTAATGATATTGAGCACCTCACATGTTGGCCGTTGTATATCTGCTTTGGAGAAATGTCTGTTCAGATCCTTTGCCCATTTTTAAATTGTGTTGTCTTTTCAATGTTGAGTTTTAAGAGTTTTTTTTAAAAATATATTCTAGGGGCGCCTGGGTGGCTCAGTCGGTTGAGTGTCTGGCTTCAGCTCAGGTCATGATCTCACAGTTCGTGGGTTCGAACCCACATCAGGCTCTATGCTGACAGCTCAGAGCCTGGATCCTGCTTCGGATTCTGTGTCTCCCTCTCTCTCTGCCCTTACCCCATTCACATGCTGTCTCTGTGTCTCTCAAAAATGAATAAACATTTAAAAAATTAAAAAAATATATATATATATACATACATATACATATATATACATATATATATGTATATATATATATATATATTCTAGATACTAGCCCCTTATATGATATGTGATTTGCAAATATTTTCTCCTATTCTTTAGAGTGTCTTCACTTTCTTGATAGTGTCCTTTGAAGCCCAAAGGTTTTTAATTTTTATGAAGTCCAATTTATTCATTTGTTCTTTTGTCATTTATGCTTTTGGTATCATGTCTAAGAAACCATTGCCTAATCCCAGGTCCAAAAGATGTATATTTTCTTCTCAGAGTTTTAGAGTTTACTCTTACATTTAGGTCTTTAATACATCTTTTTATATGGCGTGAGGTAGGGTTCCAACTTCATTTTGTTTTTCTATCACTAGAATTAAATGTCTTGGTAGAACAACAGAGTGATGACAAGCTCAGGCTCCAGCATCCAGCTGCTGTATTGTAAAACAACCTCCCTTCTCCAGTTACAAGATTGATCTTGAGGAAAGTTCCCTCATTTCTCCATGCCTCACCTTTCCCATATGTAAAGGGGGATAGGCAGTAACTACCTCACTAGTTTGCATTAAAATCAAATTATAGAATTGTCCTGAGAAAGAGTCTGTGCGTTTAAAGTGCAGATGCATAGTAAGCATTGATTATTAGCTATCGTCATCACTGGCTCTGTGAACTTTACTTACATTTAGAACTATCCCAGGGGCGCCTGGGTGGCTCAGTCGGTTAAGCGGCCGACTTCGGCTCAGGTCATGATCTTGCGGTCAGTGAGTTCAAGCCCCGCATCGGGCTCTGTGCTGACAGCTCAGAGCCTGGAGCCTGTTTCAGATTCTGTGTCTCCCTCTCTCTGACCCTCCCCTGTTCATGCTCTGTCTCTCTCTGTCTCAAAAATAAATAAATGTTAAAAAAAAAAAAAATTAAAAAAAAAAAAAAAAGAACTATCCCATCATCTCCTCTGGGTATATCTTTTCACTAGCAGACTTGATAAGTGTCTTATCATGAATAAGCCTTAGCAGATAGATTTTAATGTACCTTGAATGTTCCAAGAGGGTTGGATGTGGGCTGAATTTAATTTTTTTTAATGTTTATTTATTTTTGAGAGAGAGAGGGACAGAGCATGAGTGGGGGAGGGGCAGAGAGAGAAGGAGACACAGAATCCAAAGCAGGCTCCAGGCTCTGAGCTGTCAGCACATGGCCCAACTTGGAGCTCGAACCCACGAACTGTGAGATCATGACCTGAGCCGAAGTCGACACTCAGCCGACTGAGCCACCCAGGCACCCCAGATGTGGGCTGAATGTATTGTTGTAGCTCACCCCAGAAAGAAGCAATGTATTTGGCAAAAGGCATTTCCAATCTTGTATAGAACTTCACACAAATAAAGAGACTAAAAACAAGGCAAATACATCAGTTCGCTAGGACTGCTGTAACAAAGTCCCACAACCTGGATGGTTTAAAGAATAGCAGTTTATTTTTTCACATTTCTAGAGGCTAGATGTTTGTCTTTAGTTTCTTCTGTTACCCTTTTTTGGTGTCCCCACCCCTCCCCCTCCCAACACTCCCTCCTTCCCCCAGCCTCCTCTGGGGAACAGTCCTCTTATCCAGCTGGCATCATTTGGATCACATAGAACATTAGACACAAAAGCCTAATTCTTACTAATGTGCAAGCAACTTAAAATGTTACCTGTTCATGGGGCGCCTGAGTGGCTCAGTCGGTTGAGCATCCGACTTAGGCCTAGGTCATGATCCCGCAGTTTGTGGGTTCGAGCCCCGCCTCGGGCTCTGTGCTGACAGCTCGGAGCCTGGAGCCTGCTTCAGATTCTGTGTCTCCCTCTCTCTCTGCCCCTCCCCTACTCTGTCTCTCTGTCTTAAAAAAAAAAAAGTTACACGTTCATGCAACAGTGGACTTACCCAGATAGTACCACCAAACCATCAACTGTGTGTCTTTGACTCCCAACAGGAAGAAGCTCTGGAAAGCCAACCTTATCTTCAGACACTGCCAAGGGAGTGACCCTCTGCTACCAGTTGCCCCAGTGCTTCCTGCGAAACTATGCCTCGTGTCCAGGGCCTGGTGTGGCCCTCGTGGCCTGTCTCCGCTGGACCCCACCACACGGCTGAGTTCAGGTAGGAACCAGACGTTACCTCTTTCAGGGGTACATTTTGATGCAGAAACAAAAGCAAGGACGAACTCTAAAGTTGATGTATTTGTTGTGAAATTCAGACATTTGCAACAAGCCAGCGAAGGAAATGTTTTGGGGAGAAACACATTCTTTTTAACTCTCTAATCATCTCACGTAGGCAACTGACTGCCTTCCTAGAGCATCAGTCCTACTGAAATGAGAGCCCCTTAATTCAGGTGGTTTGTGGAAAACATTTACCAGGAAACCTTTCCGTTCACATAACAAGAAGCTCTCAGGTAATTTAGAATTACTTGTTTTCTAATGTAAACTCTAGTGCTCGCTTCGGCAGCACATATACTAATGTAAACTCTGTATTCTTAAAAAGAAAAGACAGAGGTTTAGTGTTTCCTGAGATTGGCTTCAGTTAATTAATACATGGTTGCTAACTTCAACTAGGGGAGCGGGCAGGGGGTAAAAGTGTTGCCTTAGGGAGACTTTTGTCAAATGGATAATTCAAAAAAGTCATTCCTTTTGAGCTTAAAGCCATTAACTCCTCTAGTAACCAACTGTGAGAGTTATGTTTGAGCTTGTCTTGAAAATTACTTAAAAAAAAAAAAAAAAAGGAACAGACAAGGGGCTGCTGACTTGGCTGACAGTTTATTTACACATCTTAAACAAGAAGCTGCATATACTTGTTTTAAGATCTGTTTGGAATACTACGGGCACTCCCCAGCAGTCTTCCAGAAGAGTCCCTCTATGATCAGGGTCAGCGCCTGCTACCCTGAAGTTGCTACGGACCCTGAAGAACTCCTTTTTTTTAACCCAGAGGAAGTAATATTCAAATGTTTGTTCTTATATACTCAATCAGTCGAGCGGATCAAATCAAAGGGAACTCTTTTGGGACAGGCTCACTATCTGGTACCTTGTTCAAAATGTGGCAGCTTAGTTCTGTTGGTTCTAAGTTCTGGAACACTTAGTTCTGTTGGTTCTTTTTGGTGTTGATGAACCTGAGGAAAGGAGAGAGAATTCCAACTGGGGCAGTATGGAATGGGGGGTATTTCCGTTTGCTAGGGCTGTGGTGACAAAGTATCACGGAACGAGTGGCTCGAATAACAGAAATTTATTGTCTGATGGTTCTGGAGGCTGGGAAGTTCGAAATCAAAGTGTCAGTGGCGTCGGTTCCTTCCAAGGCTGGTGGAGAATCTGGAGCTGGTCTCTCTTCTTAGCTCATCGATAGCAATCTCCTCCCTAGGTTTTCCCTCTCTGAGTGTTCCTGGGTCCAAGTTTCCCCCTTTTGCAAGGACACCAGTCATACTGGGTTAGGGCCCATCCTAATGAGCTCATTTTAACTTGATTACCTCTGGAAAGACCCTGTCTTCAAATAAGGTCACATTCTAAGGTACTGGGTGTTAGGACTCCAGCATATGAATCTCAGGGGTGCAAAATTCAACCCATAATTGGGGAGCAGAGGTGTGGCATTTAGCAAAAACCCATGTGAGAACCGCATGCTGCCGTAAAGGCACTGATCCCTGACAGCCTCACCTGCTACACTCAGTACAATAACAAATGCTTTCAGTGTCTCAAAGACAAGCCGTCTAGAAGCAGTCAGATTAAGTCCTCTGTGTTCCTGTGTTTAAAATTGTGCTGTGGTCTCTTTCGCTATTATCCAGGGGATGCCTAGAACAATATGTCTTTCGCATTGGGTCTGGAAGACAACTCGAATGATACTTTGTTAAGATGCCATGCTTTGGCAGCCAACTGATCTGCTTCTTAACATTCGGATTCGTTTGGGCACATCACTTAACGTCTCTGTGTTTCTTTTTCCTTATCTGTGACATGGCTTAATAATACCCACCACGGGGCTGGACAGTCAGATGACGTCATGCGGGTAAGCTCTCAGTTTAGGACCTGGCCCATAGTCAATGCCCAATAAATGGTAGTTTCTACTACTTTATTTTTGTATTTTTGGATCATTATACACATCCAATTGTGGATCGGGGCCAGATCTTCAGTGTCCACAGACTGAGAGTAGGAGGCGAGGGTCACTTGCCATGAAAGGGAGCCTTGTGAGTCAGAGGGAGGCTTTACAAGCAGGGTGATGCTGAGGAGAGGGACATGATAGAGGCTTATGATGTGACCCACACTCCCCAATATCCCGTATGTATCTGTAAACTGCAGAAATCATAGGATTGTTGATATGACTGGATTTCCTGTGGAAGTTGGCATGAAATGAAGCTTGGCACGAGTCTGGTATTGACTATAGGGTGGAGACAGAAAGTCAGAAGGGAGTAGAGACAGAGGACTCTGTAAGTAAATAAGATCGGAAATTCACAGAATATGAAACCCTGTATTATCACCTACAAATAAATGAATGCATGAGTGCGTGAAGCCCGTGTGGTTTCAGGTATGATTTTCTATTGCTGTAAAATCAGAAAACTTCCCACAATCTGGTCGCTTTCGACATTCTTCAGTATAATTAATCTGTTGCATAATTACCCGTTTTCCTTCCTAAAGCCCATTTTCTTGGCCTTGTTTTAGATCACCTGGTCGTTTGCCTACTGGTCTTTCAGCCATACAATTAATTAATCTCTCTGTGAATTTTTCTGCGATATAGTGAATGCAATTATGCCCCTTGCTTTCTCTGTCTTTCTGGCTACTAGTGATCACTTACAGTCCGGTTGGGGAGACTTTGCGTTGGCTGGAGAGGTTCACCCAGCAGGCAGTTCAGCACCATCCGAAATCTTCCTCTAAACCACGACCCCAGCCTCATTTACCATTAGTCCTCACAATAAACCCTCCAGGTAGGGCAACTAAGTGACCTGTTGCTCCCTGAATTCCCATTTTCCATGTTGGTTTATCTCCCTGGAATAATGTTATTTATCTCCGTCTTTTTTGCACACTCCCCCCTCCCATGGCATTTTCATCAGATGCCATCACGCACCTCGTCTAACAGTATCTTCAGCCCTATTCTTAACCGCATGGTGAGACTGTGGCTCTCCTCTCCTCAGAGCCCGGTTCACTGACTGACGTAGAGGGGGAGCCCAACACAGGGTTCCATGAAGGGGTAAATGAATGAACAGAAATGAATAGTAACAGGGAAAATCCAAAACATCAAATAACCCAAAAATAATCTATATGTTCCTTTGGTATGTATTTTATACACACGTTCAGGGAACATCAAACACGAAACTTCAAATACAGCAATGAAGCCAGCCTGTGCAGATCCCACTTGGGTGGGGTGGCCTGGAAAAAGGGTGGGAATCCTAACAGGAAGGGAGGAACCTCTCCCCAGCCAAGTGCCCTTCCCTAGCCTCAGTGGCTTATCTAGAAATCAGAGAGACTCCAAATGGCTGAGAGCTTAAGGGCACACGGCTGGGTAATTAATAAATGATTGTAATGCCTTTAGAAACGAAAGTCCTATGGAAACACTAAATTATAATGACACAAAAAGAATCATCTTCCATTTTCTTCTTTAAAGATGTAAATGGCATACTTAAAAAACAAAAACCCAAAAACCTGAAGTGATTTGAAGAAACAGCAATAGGTTTAACAGGGACACGCACTGAATGATCATGCAAACCCGTTCGGTGTTCTAAATGCAGTCACAGTGCTGACCATCAGCCCTGAAAACAAATTACAGTAGCTAATGACAGGGAACAGTAATTAGGATGTTTTTAGAAAATTACTTGGAAGCAAAATTGTCAACAAAGACCACTCAAATATAGCTGTAAACAGCTTAAATAACAGAATAATTCAGTGACCTCTGCCCCAAGCAATATGAAGAAGATGTAAAACACATCCAGGGGCCCAAATAACTGTCTTTCAAGTCATTATGTACATTGTTTTTAACCTCGGTCTCTGTGGGCCGTTCTAAATGTGGTGGGGAGCCAAGTGCCCTTGAACCCTTGTGTCGTTCGCTAAGCCTTATCCTGGTTCACTCGTATATTCTGGATAATCCTCCCTTTCTCCTCTCCTTTGCGTTTTTTTGTTATCTTTGGCATTCATTTTTGAAAAACATGTGCCTCACTTGGAGCGAATCCACGAAAGCAAACAACCTGAAAACTTTCCAGACAGCCCTGACTGTTGCGAGCCACAGGCAGCCCAGCTCCAGTGGAACGCAGCTCCCACGGCCCGGCCCGCAGTGCTGCGGGGACCCTGGCGGAAGAGTTTCTCGTTGGCTCTAATAGCAACTGACATTTACAGATCTCCGCGTTAATTCCCACACCCTCCCCCCCTCCCCAGACTGGTGCAGCTCGCGGCTGCGATAAGCAAGTGGGGGGACGGAGGGTAGAGGGAAGAAGGGGTGGGTGGAGGCAAGTATGGAACAGGAGACAAGCCTTGAGATTGAAAAATGTTTTCTTAGTGCTTCATTTAGTAACACAGCAAAATGAGGGAAATTTGAGGAGCGAGTTGCTTTGATAAATTGTCACTTTTTTTTTTTTTTCCAGAAAAGCTTGAGTAGGTCTCCTCATTTATTGCCTGTTAAGGAAAAGTGAGCAGTTCCTTACAGGGGTACGTGTGTGTGCGTGCAGAGTGCACACGTGTGTGTTCAGGCAAAACAACCAAAAATATATTTTAAAAAGAAACCATATTAAGTGGAATCCTTTCCAAAATGTGCATTCCACATGCTTCTCTGACTAGATAGCCTCCCAAGTAGGGTAAGTGTGTTGCTATTGAGAGCTCTAGTCATTATTAGAGCCAACTGCCATAGAAAATGCTGGAATATAGTTATGCTCGGTACCCAGTATTAAATCATTTTCAATATATCTTGGTCTGCTTTGGGGTTGTTTTTTCTACCTCTGGACTTTACTGTCAGGCTGGCAGATGTCACTTTCTGCAACCCCATCCACTTTTCCATTTCCTGGGGTAGCAATTCTAGCTTGTTCGAATTATGGCAATAATGAGCCTATCTGGCTCTCAGTAAGTACCTGTGAATAACGCATAGGGGCATTGACAGTCATTTTGCTTGTAAGAAATTTTACTTTTTACTTTTATCTGTTTCCTGACCACATTCCAGAGATTTAAGCTGATTATCTAAATGGGGTGTCACTGAAATTAATAAAAGGTGAATTTATAGCATAGGATTTAATCGGCAGCTGATAGAGATTTATATGAAGTGTTCAGAATACACATAACTTTGTTTCAGTTCTGTGGCCCTTAGTTTCATATTTCCAGGAATACACAATATATTCAAATCATATTATTTTTAATTAATTTAATTTGAAATTTTTCCACTAATACAACTAATATAATTCTACTTGCTATACAGAGAAAAGAAACAACCAAAAAATTCCGCACTCCTATTACCCTAACACTACCATGCTTTGCACTTGGATATATAGTTGACCCTTGCACAACATGGGGGTTAGTGGCAACAACCCCCCACACAGTCAGAAATCCGCCTATAACTTTTGACTCCCTAAAAAGTTAACTGCTAATAGTCTACTATAGACCAGAAGCCTTACTAATAACGTAGTCAATAAACACATATTTTATGGTTTTTTTAATGTTTATTTATTTTTGAGAGAGGGGGAGACGGAGTGAAAGGTGGGGGGAAGGACAGAGAGAGAAGAAGACACACAATCCGAAGCAGGTTCCAGGCTCTGAGCTGTCAGCACAGAGCCCAATGCGGGGCTTAAACCCACGAGCTATGAGATCATGACCTGAGCTGAAGTCGGACACGTAACCAACTGAGCCACCCAGGTGCCCCCCATACGCAAATCTTAAATGTTCAGCTTGATGTCTAGCTTGATGACTTGATGACTAAAAGAATTGACTAAAATTAACCACCACACAGACCAAGATATAGATCATTACCAGTGCCTCACAACCCCTCCCAAGATTCCTGTGGTTTTCCTAATGAAATCGAATACTTTTCTTCTATTTTCTTTCTTTTTTTTAATGTTTATTTATTCTTGAGGGAGAGAGAGACAGAGCATGAGCAGGGGAGGGGCGGAGCGAGAGGGAGACACAGAATCTGAAACAGGCTCTACGCTCCAAGCTGTCAGCACAGAGCCCGACACGGGGCTCGAACTCACGAGCTATGAGATCATGACCTGAGCTGAAAGCAGACACTCAACCGACTGAGCCGCCCAGGCACCCCTCTTCTGTTTTCTTAAGCATGTTAACCAGAGTTACCTTTAATTTCTTGTCGGATAACTCCAATAATTTGTTAGCTATTTCACCTATTCTCCCCCACCCCCCACCAACTCCCCTCTGGCAATCATCACCCTTAGGTCTGTGTATATTACCTGTTTCTTCTTTTGGTTTTCATCATTTGATCCTATTTATTCATATCCTGGTAGATTTTTGTTTTTTTTACTGGTAGATTTTTTTATTGAATGTCAGACATTGTGTATGAGAAATTGTAAAGCTCTGACTAATGGCATTTCTACTCAAAGAAGATTTAATTCTTTTCTGGTAGATAGACAGGCTTTATGCAGACAGACTTGATCTGGTTGAGCATGAGTCTTAGGCTTTGTTAGACTTGATCTTTTTTTTTTTTTAACATTTATTTATTTTTGAGAGACAGATCATGAGCAGGAGAGGGGCAGAAAGAGAGGGAGACGCAGAATCTGAAGCAGGCTCCAGGCTCTGAGCTGTCAGCACAGAGCCTGATGCAGGGCTCAAACCCATGAACCATGACATCATGACCTGAGCCGAAGTCAGATGCTTAACTGACTGAGCCACCCAGGCGCCCCAGACTTGATCTTTTTATGGTTTGCTCTTGCTCTCATGGTAGAGTCCTCTGGAGTCTCAATGGTGCCAGAGCCCTTCAATATTTCTAGGCCCCACACTTCAAACTCTATCTGTCCATCCCCTTTGGGAACGCCAAACCCTGCCATTTTCCATCCCAGAAAAATTGTCCCTATCCCCAGCCCACTTTTTTGCCTATCTCTATTCTCCATCCCATACTAGGTGGAAATAGAGGCAAACATGAGGCTTCTTTCAGTATCTCTCTCCCCCTCTCTCCAGGATTCTGGCCAATCAAGTTCTGTCTGCCTTAGTTGTTTTCTTGTGCCTTTCAATAGTTGGTTTAAATTTCTTATTCAGCTTTAACTTTGTTTTTTTAATTTTAGAGAGAGAGCACAAATGAGGGAGAGGGGCAGAGGGAAGAGCTCGGAGCCTAATGCAGGACTTGATCCCACAACCCTGGGATCGTGACCTGAGACAAAATCAAGAGTTGGACGCTCAACCAGCTAAGCCACCCAGGTGCCCCTTATTCAGCTTTGATAAAGAGGGAAGAATCTATCCAGAATGCCCCCAGAAGAATTCTTGACATCTCAATGGCAGGAATTGACTAAAAGAGTCAATGACAAGGGGAATGAGACCATCATACATAGTTTAGACCAACTTGGGCACATGGAAAGGTGAACACCTGAACAAAATTGAGACTCTGCCAGAAAATAATTGCAGAAACTAGGATTCTATATTATTTATTTTTTTTCCATATTATTTATTTAGATGATATTGGGTTTCCTTACAAGAACTGTCACATGTTTAGATTGCACGGGCTCTCCATAATCTTAATCTTCTCCAGACAGACTTACCTCCTAATTTACTGTCTCTTTCTGCCTTGATTCCATTAATTTACAAGTTCCTTTGGACCCATTCACTGCCTCTCTCTGTATTCTCAATCTAAAATGTATCTGTAATCTGGATAACTGGGTCTCTGTTATGAAGCATTTGATTTAAAATGTCATTTTTCTTATTTTATTTTATTTTTTAATTTACATCCAAGTTAGTTAGCATATAGTGCAACAATGATTTCGTGGGTAGATTCCTTAATGCCCCTTACCCATTTAGCCCATCCCCCCTCCCACAAGCCCTTCAATAACCCTCTGTTTGTTCTCCATATTTAACAGTTTCTTATGTCCCCCTCCCTGTTTTTATATTATTTTTTGCTTCCCTTCCCTTGTGTTCATCTGTTCTGTGTCTTAAAGTCCTCATATGAGTGAAGTCATATGATATTTGTCTTTCTCTGACTAACTTCGCTTAGCATAATATCCTCTAGTTCCATCCATGTAGTTGCAAATGGCAAGATTTCATTCTTTTTGATTGCCCAGTAATACTCCATTATATATATGTATACCACATCTTCTTTATCCATTCATCCATCAGTGGACATTTGGGCTCTTTCCATACTTTGGCTAGTGTGGATAGTACCATTTTCCTTTTTTTATTGAAGAGTAGTTGACATACAGTGTGACATTGGTTTAAGGTATACAGCATAGTGATTCAACAACTCCATACATTATGCTATGCTCACCATAAGTGTAACTACATAAGTCACCATATGCTATTCCAATACCATTGACTATATTCCCTATGCTGTACATTTCATCTCTCTGACTTATTTATTTTATAACTGGAAGTTGCTACCTCTTAATTCCCTTTATCTATTTCACCCATCCCCATCCCCCACCCCCCGCCACCTCCCCTCTGGCAATCATCAGTTTGTTCTTTTTAAGAGTCTGTTTGTTTTGTTTTTAGATTCCACATAGAAGTGAAATCATATGGTATTTGTCTTGATCTCTCTGACTTATTTCACTTAGCATTATACCCTGTAGGTCCATCCATATGGTTGCAAATGACAAGATCTCATCCTTTTTATGGCAGAGTAATATTCCACTGTGTGTGTGTGTGTGTGTGTGTGTGTGTGTGTGTGTGTGTGTGTACATCTCACATCTTCTTTACCCATTCATCTATTGATGGACACTTGGGTGGCTTCCATATCTTGGCTATTGTAAATAATGCTGCAATAAACACAGGGATGCAGATATCTTTTCAAATTAGTATTTTGTTTTCTTTGGGTAAATAACTGGTAGTGGGATTATTGGATCACATGGTATTTCTTTGTTTAATATTTTGAGGAAACTCCATAATTGTTTTCCACAGTGACTGCACCCATTTATATTCCTACCAACAGTGAAAGAGGTTCCTTTTTCTCCACATCCTCACCAATACTTGTTATTCCTTGTCTTTTTGGTACTAGCCATTGCATTAGGTGTGAGGTGATATCACACTGTGGTTTTATTTGCACTTCCCTAATGGTTAACAATGTGGAACATCTTTTCATGTAACTGTTGGCCATCTATGGAAAAATATCTAGGTTGTCTGCCCTTTTTTGATCAGATCAGTTTGGCTATTCTTGTTTTTGTTTGGGCATTGAGTTGGGTAAGTTCTTTATATATTTTGGATACTAACCCTTAATCAGATATGTCATTTACAGATTATCTTCTCCCACTCAGTAAGTTGCCTTCTCATTTTGTTGATGGTTTCCTTTGCTGTGCAGAAGCTTTTTTGGGTGTAGTCCCAATAGTTTATTTTTGCTTTTGTTTCCTTAGCCTGAGGAGATACATTCATAAATATGTTGCTAAGACCAATGTCCAAGAGATTACTGCCTAAGTTTTCTTTTGGGGGTATGGTTTCAAGCTCTCACATTTAGGCCTTTAATTCACTTTGAGTTTATTTTTATATGTGGCATAATAAAGTCATCCAGTTTCATTCTTTTGCACGTAGCTGTCCAGTTTTCCCAGCACTGTTTATTGAAGAGACTGTTGTTTTCCCCATTGTATGTTCTTGCCTCCTTTGTCATAGATTAATTGACCATAAAAGTGTGGGTTTATTTCTGGGCTCTCTATTCTATTCTTGATCTATGTGTCTATTTTTGTGCCAGTACCATACTGTTTTGATTATTAAAAGTGCAACTTTCTTATGTGAAACCAAAGTAACATTAAAAATTGTACTGAAGTTAAAATGAATTCTAAAGCATGGAAATAATAGGCACTTTTCTTCCGAATGCTAGTAACTCCAAAAGGAGTTAAAATTTTCTATTAGAAGAATAGGATTCTCATTCTATTAAAATATAGAAATCTATGTAAATTATTTACAATTGGTTATATTTATACTCTTTCAAAAAAAATACGTGGCCACTAAAGGGTGTTTGAAAAGTCACAGAAATGCCTAAAGAAGAAAAGAAAATTAAACTTATTCTCACCATTTTGGGATATAGCTTGTTCATTTTTTTGGAGAATATCTATCTGATATTTTTTCCTGTGTGTGTGTGCGTGTGTGTGTGTGTTTAAAAACAATTAAAATGGTTTTAATGCGGTGGGCACTGCACGTATCATTTCCAAACCCTTTTAATATTTATTGACTTTTTTCTTTAAAAGAGATGAAAACTATACTATGTGATTATCTGAATATGAGGGGTTTTTATTTAATGAAAACAATATAAAAGTAATTACTTCTTAATATTGTTTTGATGATGTTTTTCTCCATTTAAGTCATGTGTCCACACATCCTTTGAGTTTTGAAGCTAAAGAAAATAAATTTTATGAGAGTTTGGTCACAATGAAAACAAACAAGGAATTCAAGAGTAATCTGTTGGGTTTCACACTGTCATGCTTACAACTTCACAGCAAATCTCTGAGATTAAATCGTGACATTTCCAGACTGCGAATCCAGAGCCCTAAACCTTCCTCCTGTTTTATTTCACTGATGTTTGAAGTATGTTGGTGGTCTTGTAAGAGAATCTGAATAAAGAGAGGAAGTAGCCAATGTTGGGGAATAGCCTAGGAAAAGAAAAACATGATTTCCTTTCTTCTACCAGAAAATATAGCTGCTCAGCCAAGATTAGTCTTTCCTCGTGCCAGACTATTTATTGGGGTGCAAAAAGAAAATATTAAAATGTTATTTTCATTTATTCATTGAAAGTTATATTTTCTGTGTATATCTTATATATTATATTATATTATATTAATACAGTAGGATATATACATGTTTTATAAATACATAAGTATATGTATATTGAGGTAAAATAAAATTCTGTGTTCTATTTACACACAAAATACAAGGTATGTATTTTTTTAAGTTTTTTAAAAATACCTTTATCATGAGGCATCTGGGTGGCTCGGTCAATTAAGTGTCCAACTCTTGATTTCGGCTCAGGTCATATTGTCATAGTTTGTGGGTTTGAGCCCCGCGTTAGGCTCTGTGCTGACGGTGCGGAGCTTGCTAGGGATTCTCTCTCCCTCCCTCTCTCTTCTTCTCCTCCCCTACTCACATGCTCTCTCTCTATCTCAACATACATAAGCAAACTTAAAAAAATATACCTTTTTCATGATAGGAGTACACAATCAAAACCTTTGGAGATCACTGATTATCTTCCCTCGAAATCACTTCCTTATTGGAGTCTCGTGAGGGATTTTAAGTGTGGAGAATCGTATCCTCACTGGAAAATGTGCTGTTTAAGATTACCTTTTTTCTAGGAGTGCCTGGGTGGCTCAGTCACTTAAGCCTCTGACTTTGGCTCAGGTGATGATCTTACTGCTTGTGAGTTTGTACCCTGCGTCGGGCTCTGTGCTGACAGCTCGGAGGCTGGAGCCTGCTTCGGATTCTGTGTCTCCCTCTCTCTCTGCCCCTCCCTCTGCTTGCACTCCATCTCTCACTCTCTTTCTCTCAAATATAAAATAAAACATAAGAAAAAATTTTGTAATTACCTGTATTCTATACGTCTTTCTGATGACTGAAATCATTACTGAATGGAGCCTGGCTAAGGAAAAGGACCTTCTTCCTTAACCCCTTCCACGTGCTAATTAAAAATGGATTCAGTTACTCGGCCAATGTTGATTGAGCACCACTCTGTAGAGCACTGTTCTGCCACTGTGAAGGGAGCAGGAAGGATGAGGACGGGATTAGACGAAAGTCTGTCATTTGCAGAGAAGTGAAGCTTGATAGAAGTAAGGGCTAGGTGCTATGGGAGAGTGGGTGGGGGGTCTCCCTTCAGACCAGGGGTATCAGGGAGAAGGTTCCAACTGGAGGAGATTTTTATAGGCCAGGGGGTGCAGGACTGTCCTGGATAAGCAACCAAACAGCCATGCTGGCAAGGAAGGCATTTGGTCTGTGGGAGAAAGCAGTTAGGGTTAGGGTTAGGGTTAGGGTTAGGGTTAGGGTTAGGGTTAGAATAAAATAAGTCTATTAATTTGGAATTCAGTCAAGGAAGTTGATTAGGGAAGCATGCACACAAATACATTTGGAATAAACTTATGTCCCTTAATTATGGATTTGGCATTTTATTTATGAGAGCTAGCATCTTTGAATTTCTGTTTGACAACTAATGGTAATATGGGACACAGCACCGTGGTACAAAGTACACGGGACTTAGGAGTTAGACAGATACAGCTTAAACCTTGGTTCTACGCTTTCTTTAACTATGGATGAGACTTTATGTAAACTTGGATCATTTCTATGAGTTTCAGGTCTCCTGTCTGTAACATGGGAATATTAATAGTACTTTGTAGGGTTGTTGGAAGAACTGGAAATATAAAGTACATGTCAAGGCCCTGTCACGTATCAGCCATACCACAAAGTCTTGCTGTTACTGTTTTCGTTTTCTGTTTTCATGTTTTAAAAACTCTGGTGCGCTTTCTGACAAATAGTCATTTTGTTGGATGGAATTCCAAGCTTGTACAATCTGTGAACATGTTCGATAGCCATATAATTTTCTCAGCCTTTGTACAGTGAAATTAAATGCAGGACCATCCTGTAGGAATGGGTAACTTTAGCTCAGTGGTTTCATATCTGTGAAAATACCATCATTTGTTTAATAAGTGAAGTCAGAACAGGGTTAAAGCAACCTACAGAATGGTAGTGAAATTGGGTTTAAACAAATCTGTCTGTTTATATTAATTCCCTCCACTTTCTGATAGAAGGAACAGTTTTATTAGAAAATAATCAGTGTGTAGATCTCTTTTTTTCTACACATTCTATCCACCTTCACTGCATAGACCCTCTTAATCTCAATGATTCCTGTTGAGTTGGCTTCTTCACAGATAACAATGAATTTTAAGCATAGTATTTACAGCATTCTTCATTCTGTGGGGAAATTGATTTGATGGGAACAGTAGATTTGGAGTTCCGGCCTGGGACACTGTGGAGAATTTACAGAATAAAAACAGATAACTGGGCAAAGTAAACAATATCTTTAGAGAACTTATCATCCGCTCTCCAGAAAAGGCCAGCAGAGTCATTCATTTGCTGTGTATCTTATTTTGTTAGAGACATAAATCTCAGTTATAAAATCAGTTGGGGGACTCTGCTACATGACTTTATAAAACACATGCTTGTGAGCTTTACAAAGTTTCTATGAACTCGAAGCATCCTCCTCATCCCATCGGGAATCTTCCATTAGAGGCTTGAGACATAGGAGTTAATAGGGTTTGTGATCCCCATTCTGTTTTTCCACCAAGCAGATCTCCTAAGAGTATTAATTTACGCATTCTATTTCAGTAGACACGTTAACGCTAAAAATGTCAAATTATTGCCCACATAATTTTTGTCACTTATTAGTGGAGTCTCAGTTGTCCAGTCCCTCCTCACCTGAGAGCTTTGCACACGATGAGCTCCAGCCTCTTCATAGTTCTCCCGACTAAAATCCAGCACTCTGGAAATTCTGTGTGCAAATCTCAACCCGTAGGCAAACCTGACCTCTTTGCCTCAAACTCTTCCCTCAATAAAGACAAGTTTCATCCTGCTTGGTAGTTGACATCAGTTGCGTTCCAACAGTCCAATCGTCTTTGCTGTTGTATCGGCCACAATTTTCCCCAGATAGTTTGTTTTTCCAGTAAAAAGGAATCTAAGAAATAGAAATATCTCATATTTTAATACGGGCTCTTGCTTTGTAGCAAGAGTTCAAAGGTGTCTCCAGAGGGCCCTTTTGCAGTTTTCTGGGCCTTGGCCAGTCTCCCTGGAGAAAAAGCACAGTGGGAAGACTGGGGGTATGCCTATGGACCTCTTCCCTGCTTTTCTGCTGTGGTGGAACCAGCAGCCCTCGGTCAAGGTGTGGGCCCTGTAGAACTCTACCTTAGAACCCTGGAGAATGAATCCATTGATTTAGAAGAGGTTTTCCCTGACCTCAAAGGGTGATTGAAAGTAGGTTCAGAAAGAAAGTACATGGTGGCTTCCCGGGACTGGGTGGAGGGAAGATGGAGAATTATCATCTAATGGGTGTAGATTTTCAGTGTTACGAGATGGATGGCATTACGAATATATTTAATACCACTGAGTTGTACACTTAAGGCAGGTGAAGATGGCAAGTACTGTGTTACGTGTACTTTACCACATTTTTAAAAAATGAAACAAAGCAAAACAAAACAAAAACGTAGGTCCGGAAGTATCACCGCACCTTTAAAGAAAATATGCGGCTGGTCGCAGCTTCAGAGTCTGAGCCAGGCCTGCGTGCACTCAAGTGCCCTGTTCCTTGTTCTTGTCATCGTCTCCTCAGATGCCAGCTGTGGGCTTCTGGCCATTGGTCACATGCTTAGCAGGAACGAGTGCCTGAATCCCCTTGTGGGGACGGGGACACTCTACACAGCTCATGTTTGGGAGTCAAAGGGCAGAGTCCCTGGGTGGCTTCAAGCCCCCACTGCTTCTCCTTGGGCTTTTGTTGACTAGATCAGCTTGATTCCTCTCATGTTCAGACCTCCGTATTTAACACAATTTGGAAACTGCTCTCTCCTTGGGGAACTTTGATTTTAGGTAGCTTACTACTCAGGGAGAAGGTGGGATGAGTGCCCAAGGCTCTAAAAATGCAAGTTCCCAACCTCCAAAGGTACTGCGGCACCGTGACATTTTCCTAATGAACCTCTCCTTGGAAACATTCTGGGGCGCCCGGGTGGCTCAGTCGGTTGAGCGTCCAACTTCCGCTCAGGTCATGATCTCACGGTCTGTGAGTTCAGGCCCTGCATCGGGCTCTGTGCTGACAGCTCAGAGCCTGGAGTCTGCTTCAGATATTGTCTCCCTCTCTCTCTGCCCCTCCCCCGCTCATGATCTCTCTCTCTCTCTCTCTCTCTCTCTCTGTCAAAAATAAACATTAAAAACAATTAAAAAAAAAAAAAAGAAACATTCCAACGGAGAGAGGAGTTCTGATATAAAGTGCAAATTCTCTCCCTCCTCAAAAAAATGCCTTCCTCAAATTGCATCCTTCAGTCCCCTGCTCCACACTTTCACATCTTGGTAAAATGCATAGTGATTAAAATGATCTCAGGTCTCTGGGTGATCTGGCCTTTGTCCCCTCTTAGACCTCATGCCTTCTCCCTCTTTCTTACCCCATTCCAGCCTCAATGGTCTCTTCGCTGTCCCTCTGGCATGGCAGGTATGCCCCTGCATCAGGCTCTGTCCTCTGCCTGGAATGCTCCTCTGTAGATATTTGCAGACCTCGACTCACACCTCCTTTACACCTGCACTCAAATGCCACCTTCTCAAGTGACACCTTTCCTGACCATCCCATTTAACATTGCATGTATAATTTCCTATATTCTTAGGAGTAGGAAGAGTAGGAAGCACAAAGCAGTAAAATTAAGTATATCTATAAAAATCAAGGAAGGGATTCACAAAATAAAAGGTATGACACCATATACCTAAAGTGCGATGTGGGGGGAGGAATAAAGAATGGGCTCAAACTTAAGTGACCAGCAACTTCTTACAGACTTCTATATGAACAAACCTAATGGCAACCGCAAATCGAAAACCACTAATATATATGCAAAAAATAAAGAAAAAGGAATGCAAGCATATCACCAAAGAAAGCCAGCTAATCATAAGAGAGCAAGAAAGAAAAGAACAGAGAAGAACTACAAAAAACACCATAAAGCAAGTGACAAATTGGCAAAAAGTACATACCTATCAATAGTTACTTTGAATGCAAATGGACCAAACACTATAATCAAAAGATGTAGGGTGTATACTCTGGTTTCTCTTCAAAAGACGTAGGGTGAGGGAATGGATGAAGAAACAAGACCATCTATATGCTGCCTACAAGTGACTAATTTCAGACCTAAAGACACCTGCAGCTTGAAAGTGAAGGGATGGAAAATCATCTATCATGCACATGGAATGCACCCAACATGAGAGCACCCAAATACAGAAAGCAACTAATAATAAAATAAAGGAAGTCACTGATAGTAATACAATAATAGTAGGGGACTTTAACACCCTACCTACATCATTGGCAGATCATCCAAACAGAAAATCCACGAGGAAACTACAGGCCAAGATCTCTGATGAACATGGATGCAAAATCCCTCAACAAAATATTTGCCAGCCAAATTCAACAATACATTGAAAAAAAAAAATCATTCACCACAATCAAGTGCAATTTATTCAGGATGCAAGGGTTGATCAGTATTCATAAATCAATGAACGTGATACATCACATCAACCAGGGAAATAATAGAAACAGTTGCATGAGTCATACTTTAGTTTTTTCAGTCACAAAAAAGTTGTTTTTAAAAAGCAGATCCTGGAGCGCCTGGGTGGCTCAGTCCATCGAGCGTCTGACTTTGGCTCAGGTCACGATGTGGTGGTTCATGAGTTCCAGCCCCACACTGGGCTCACCGCTGTTAGCCTATCAGTGCAGAACCCACTTCAGATCCTCTGCCCCCCTCTCTGTCTGCCCCTCCCCCACTTGCACACTCCCGAAAATAAATATTAAAAAAAAAGTGGATCCTAAGGCTAAGTGACCAACATCCTTTGGCGAACTCTTTTTTAATACCATTTCCTTTATATCAACTCAGAAAACTCAAGCTTCACAGATGATTGAAGATGTTTGAGAACCTGTGTTTACTACATGGCGGTGATTCTGACGGGCCGCCATGCCTGCGATCGTCTCATTGAACAGAGCCCGGTCTTGATGGGGGAGGATTATGCTGCTGCTGCATCATGAGTAATTCAAAGAAAAGTTCGTTTAAAAAAAGCAAAACTATAATGGTCATCCATAGCTATAATAGTTTTAATCTCAACAGCGTTTGTTCTTTTCAAAAGACGTTCCTAACAATCATTTTATGTTCTTCCCAATGTTCCTGGGGAGCAGAAGACAGGACTTGTAGTATTTGGAACCATCTTACATCTGGGGTGCTGCTACGGAGTGGGACCAGAACGAGAACCCACCCTTCCGGTCTCCTGTGTGCTGTGCGTTACTATACAATCTCTGGCACTTGCCTGTGTTTGTGTGTTTGTGTGTGTGTGTGTGTGTGTGTGTGTGTGTGTGTGATACCTTGAGTCTGTCACCTTGCTTTTTAAGAATGGATTACTGCCGCCATTTGCAACCTGGATGGATCTAGAGAGTATAATGCTAAGTGAAAAGAGAGAAAGAGATCATATGATTTCACTTACATGTGGAATTTAAGAAACCAAAAAAAACAGACTCTTAACTATAGAGAACTGATGGTTCCCAGAAGGGAGGTGGGTGGGCAGTTGGGTGAAATAGGTGAAGGGGATTAAGAGCGCACTTATCAGGATGGGGACTGAGCAATGTATAGAATTGTTGATTCACTATTGCACACCTGAAACCAATTTAGTAGAACACTGTATGTTACCTATACTGGAATTAAAATTAAAGCAATTATAGGGGCGCCTGGCTGACTCAGTCGGTTGGGCATCCAACTCTTGATTTTGGCTCAAGTCGCGATCTCACAGTTCGTGAGTTCGAGCCCCACATTGGGCTCCACGCTGACAGCGCGGAGCCTGCTTAGGATTCTCTGTCTCCCTGTCTCTGCCCTTCTCCCGCTCGCACGCACACTCCCACGTGCACTCTCTGTCTCAAAGTAAATCAAATAAGCTTAAAAAAAAAACTTCTTGGTTAGAGAAAAAATATCACCCTAAAGTCATCTTCCTATAGTGTCTTCCTTTCCTTTTAAGATCCAAGATGATGCCTTTTCCACATACCTTCTGTGCATTTGGTCCCCCTCCCTTTACCCACAGAAAGCCTCGGCCAGGTTGTGACACCTTACCGGCCTTGGGTTTGAAAAATATGGATCTTCACAAAATAATGCATAGCCTTCAAAAGAAATATGCTTTTTCTCCCCCCGCCTCTTTGAATGATTGGCTTGTCACCAAAAGAGGCCTAATTGATACAAGCAGGGGGACTAGGAGATGTTGCCGTCCAAAGTGGTCGATGCTTGGTGCCGACCCCTGAACCGTGAGAGACTGCGGCCCTGGAGTCTTAAGTCCTCGGCAGTGAGCTCCTGAGGCTGTGTGGCCGCCCCCGGACCCCAGCTCCCACCTGCCCGCGTCTCCCTGTGCTGTGCCTGTCGCGGCTCCTGTCATTCTGCTCCACACTTGCCCTACTTTGCCGTGCCTTGAGGACAAACAGAAGTTCGCCGAGGCTCCCAATCAATGTGTGCTTCTCTCTTTAAACGGATCAAAGCTGAAAAAACATGGACGATCAGCTGTTCTCGGAGGAAGAAGAAAATATGTAGGATTTGTCACTGCCGGGGAAAGTGACACTCAACGCTCACCCAGAACCGGATACTAACAATCCTCGTCTAAAGGCTGTTCCTCAACACCCCGGCTGGTTCTCACGTAGCCACCAGACCGTCCACCCAAGCGGGTCTGCAGAGAGCTTCTGAATCTCCCCCCCCCCCCCCCCGGGGGCCTGCAGGGCCCAGGCTAGCCCCCGCCCAAGCCCTGTGCTCACAGACTCAGCTTCCAGTCCAACATTTGTATAAAGAAATGTCTCTTTAAAAAAAGAAAACGTTTCTTGTAGAAAGCGTGTTTTAAAGTCGCTGCTCTGAGAATCTGTTTTGCCAGAAAATGTGTTTTTCTTATCAAATGTCTTTTAGCCTTGTGACCTGAAACAAAGTATCACAACGGTTTGAATGCCATAAACTTAAAAAGCAACAACAACCAAAAAACAAAAAACAAAACCCTGCCTACTCCGGCATTTTAATAAGTGAAAATGTCAATTTGTCATTAGGGCTCAGATTTGCAATGGCCTAATTGGCTGACACTGGTTCTACTTGGAATCACAGCTGATTTATTTATCCTGGAATAAATGCAATGCCATCATGTCTTGGTGACAACCGAAGTAAGCTTTGGCCAGGTCCGTGCATAGTTTGGGGATGAAGAAAATAAGTTTTGAAAGGCAATGGGTATTGCTGATTATAGATTTTGATTAGGAACAGATGTGGGGCTATGGCTTTTAGTGATAGACAAACTATTATTGAAACAAGCAGCTACGAGCCATATTATCTTCTTTTTCCAGAAAAGAGAAATATTAACAAGTTGAATCTGTTATCTTTTTCTTCAAGGGATGGCCCAATCACCAAAAACAAACTCTTAAGATATTTGTTTATGCTTATGCTGAATAGTGCACAAACAGGGGGCACTGTTTTTGTTAACGTGTCTCCAGGCAGAAGCAGAGGCTTGGAGAGTAAGTCTGGAAACTTCTTTTACCACTGTGCTAAAGCTTCAGACCTCTCCACTTTAAATTTATTTATGGCTACCCCTTCCAGCAGTTTCACCCTCTTAGGGTACATTATATACTATAGACACTTTGCGTATTCCAGGGCTCTTTCCCTCTTCCTTCGAGGACAGCATAAACGTTCGGGATCACTTACTGCCCAGTCTGGGCCTGGGTCAGGCAAGGGGTGGGCTTTAGACATCGCAAATCGTTCCCATCTTTCTCCGCCATCTTCTTTCATCACCCGTCATTTATGGAGACCCCTTCATTTAAGGACACTCCCCAGAAATTTCATATGGCATTTCCAATCATACACCATTGACCAGAACTCACTCACGTGGCCACACCTAACTTTAAAGGAGTCAGGGAAGTGAAGGGTTCATCTGAGCAGCCATGTGCCAAGGATTCAGCTTTGCAGAAGACTGGGAGATAGGTGTCAAGACTGACTGGTAGGCTGTACCAGAGACTTGTACCAACTTACACACCCATTAAGAGCATCTGAGAGCTCCATTTTCTCCATGTTTTCAATAAAATGTGGTTATTGTCGGTCACTTTGATTTTTGTCCATCTGATGGACACTCATATGTTTTTGTTTATTTGTTTTTGTTTTTTGTTTTTTCAGAAAACCCCTTTATAGGGGCGCCTGGGTGGCTCAGTCGGTTAAGCATCCGACTTTGGCTCAGGTCATGATCTCATGGTTGTGAGTTCAAGCCCCACATTGGGCTCTGTGCTGATGGCTCAGAGCCTGGAGCCTGTTTCGGATTCTGTGTCTCCCTCTCTCTCTGCCCCTCCCCTGCTCATGCTCTGTCTCTCTCTCTCAAAAATAAATAAATGTTAAAAAACCTCTTTATATCCATAAACTACTCCCATTCTCTCCCCTTCACAGACAACCAGACTAATGTATATAACATATATCTGTGTTTTCTATTATGCATAATGGCTATTATTTGGTATGTGCCTATTTTTAAGTCTTTAATTCGTAAGATAGTTGCACTGTATGTCTTTTTTTCGCTAAGCAATGTGTTTTTAAGGCCCATTCACGTGGCTGTGTGTGCACCTAGCGTGTTCCTTCTGACTGTTACATTCTGTGATTTCCACCCACACATCTCACTTGTCCATCCTTCCCGATCATGGACACCAGGTTGCTTCTAATTCTCCAGCATCACTTAATGCCTGACAAGGAGCCTGGGTGATAGGTATTACCCCACACACACCTTGAGAGAGGAAAACTGAGGATTAGAGAAGTTTAAAAGTTCAACCCCGGTCCTATCGCTAATATGCTCTACTGCCTTAGGTTAATGGCCTCTAGAAATAAGAATGCCTGAGCACATCCATATGTGAGCAATAAAGGTGTCTCTGTGGTATGATTTCAGACGTCCCAGGAGAGCTCTACTGCTCCCAGGTTTTCTCCCCCTTTCAGCTCCATTGCTGCCTCAAAGTTGAAAGCAGAGATTCTTTTCTATGAATGAATGATTCTTCTTTCATCAGAACCCAGATAGAGAGTAAGCCTTGTTGGTTTTATGCCTTGTGGTTAAATGAGTTTTCAACCCCTCTCTGGAGGGGAAGGATCGGGTGAGCTGTCGTAGCTACTGAAGGGTTCGAGGCCAGCGTATCATTTGGGACTGTATTCTGCTATGAATATATGAAAACAGAGGCTTCACCAGAGGGCAACTCTGTTGTCCAAGTGGCTCTCAAGCCCGGCCTCCAACCAGTGCAGTCAGCATGACCTACGAACCTGTTTCGAGCCCTCACCTCAGACCTTCTGAATCAGTCTGGAGGAAGGTTCCAGAACCCTGTGCGTTAATGAGCCCTCCAGGTAATTCAGATGCCCGCTGGAGTTTGGGAACCACAGGGTCAGCCTTTGTAACAGAGAGTCCGGGGTAAGCAGCCAGGGCCGGTACTATGGTGCAATGATGCCACGGAGGACCCGGCTCCTTCTCTCCCCCTGCCCTGGCATTGTTAGTACACGGCTTTCATCTTTGATGCCACATCTGCGTTCCAGGTAGGCAAAAGGGCAAAGTCAGAGTGGGTTGAGCCTGTATGGAGAACACAAACCTCTCTCCCAGACATCTTCTGCTTACATCTCCAGACGCTGCAGAGTCTGACTGTGAGTATGTGGCAACTGCAGATGGCCATTGGCCCTTTGCTCCCCAGCTGATGTTCCGTCAGTACAAGTGCGTTTTGCACTTCAAGATGAGCTTACCCTGCTTCACAACTGGTCAGGAGGCAAGCCTTCCCAGGGAGGGAAGGGTGATCACCACCCTTTATGAGCCCATGCACTTGAGAGAGGGCGGTAGTTCAGCTGGTGTGAACGGCAGTTCGGATCCTGCGGCCAGCATCTCCCTTTTGTCCTTGGAGATCAAGAGAAATTCCGCCGTTCCCAGTAACTCCATCTGAAGCCCTAAGCTCGGCAGCGAGAACGTATTCCGTCCTGCAGAAACCACAGAAGCGATTAGCAGCGGGACAGAGAGAGATTCAGAAAGGCTTGTTATGATGAGTTTGTTTACATGAGCTCCCTGCAGCCCAAGAGAAGGGATCATCATTTATTTTTGCCTCTCGGCCTTGAGACTGTTTTTTCCCCCCTGCTGTGTATCTCTGCCTGTTGACTTACTCTCCAGCTCAGGGAGTATTTCACCTACCTTGTAGGTGAACTTGGGACTAAGCCCCGGATTGCAAAGAAAATAAATATCTTTATCTTAGTCCTCCGAGGGCTGCCTTTTGAGAAAGAAAAGCCAGAGCTGCCCGTCGTAAACGTTGGGAGATTACAAAGCGCGAGAGAGCTGTTTCCCCAGCAGGCGGTAGGGAAACTTGCTTCCTGCCCCCTCTGCCTGGGAGGGGCGGGGCGCCCTAGCTCCCCGGAGACCTTTCATGTCTCCCCGCTCCTGGGAGTGGGTCGCGCCCACCCGTCAACACTACAGGTGGGTCCGAAGCAAGTGCCAAACAAGCAGCTGCACAGCCCAGGGACTTTGAGCTGTTTGCAGCTCTCCTGTCTTTGTACCCGTGCCAGTTCACACACACCTGGGATCTCACCAGCTGCCTGCCCGCTGCAGCCCCCTTTCCACCATGTGACCCTGTGCTCATGACATCTGCTCCTCTCCGGGGCGGGGCGGCCGGCCCCATCCCCACCTTGCCTAAATAAGGCCTGGGGAGGTTGGAACAAGACCTACGCTATTCATGCCTAAAACAGCCAACTCCCACTAATTTCATGGCACATTACGAGGGATTAAGGTTTACTTCGAAGAAAGGCTGGCGCTCACAATTAATCAGTGTGGTCATTTGGGGATCAAATTAAATTGGACCCGAGACCTCGGCTCTAAAATGGAATCCCAGTCTATCTTGGGCATGTGTCGGACTGAGGATACAAAAACACAGACTGTCCCCATCTTCCTCCTTTGCATATAGATGTTGTCATTTGTAATTTGAAAACACAGCAAGGGGTAAAGCAGGAACTACAGCCTGGGTTTTTAAAGTGAATGCAGGGCTTCTGTTGAATTCAGGAAAGACTTATTTTGTCCTACTTTTGTTGAGAAGTCTCTCAGGTAGGTGCTGGGGCAGTGAGGCAGTAAGGTCGGAATAATACCAGATTTTCAGCGAGACACAAATCCAGTTATTTTGGAAATGGTATTAATACAAATTTGACTACCTAGCACCCAAAGGATAAAGAGCTGTAGACGTTACTAATTCTGGTTGGGGATTAGCCATGATTTTACAGGGGGGGGGGGTGACATCTGAGCTGAGTTTTGAAAGATGAGTTGTAGGGGCGCCTGGGTGGCTCAGTCGGTTAGGCGTCCGACTTCGGCTCAGGTCATGATCTCGCGGTCCGTGAGTTCGAGCCCCGCGTCGGGCTCTGTGCTGACCGCTCAGAGCCTGGAGCCTGTTTCAGATTCTGTGTCTCCCTCTCTCTCTGACCCTCCCCCCTTCATGCTCTGTCTCTCTCTGTCTCAAAAATAAATAAACGTTTAAAAAAATAATGAAAGATGAGTTGTAGACGTGTGCTTTCACTCTTCGGGCAGATACTGGGAGGTCACCTGCAGTCAGGATCTCTGGTTGTGTCTGACATTGCTTTGCACCATTATTGCTCCTAGCCTTCCGTGCATGACTATAGTCCAAGGCTAAAAGCGGTAATCACCTTTGGAAACTGCCAACAAACAGGAATAACTATTCCGGGGCCAACTTTTCTCAAGGAAGTAATAAATGTACCCTTGTGGCTAATGACAGTAAGCGTGGAAGTCTCTTCCAGCTCCCTCCCTGCCTTGTGACTTTGGACACGAAACATAATCTGTCAACTCATTGCCTTTGCAGGTATGGTTTCTTGAGGATGGCGTTAATCTGCAAATGAATTGTAAGCACTCACTGTATGCTTGGTCCTATTTCTTGCCACTTCTCTGACTCACAACAGTGTAGAAAAGATGGAAAAACAGGGAACAGAAAGCATGTCAAGAGCCATATAAGTAAGGGAAACAGCCTTGTTATTTTAAAACAGTATCATTTCCAGAAACGACTGGAAGGGCCACAAAAGAAATTGCAGCAGTTTACGAAGTTTAGAATTCAACTAACTTTTCTAGTAACTTTGAGAATACAACAGGCACACCCCCGCCCTGCCCTGATCGCCCAGGGTGGTCGACTGGTGCCCTCGTTGCTGCCCACCAGTGTTTACGGTTCTCTTTTTGGGACCACAGAGGATTGTGTCAGCCCCTTGAGTCTGGGTTTTGTTTTTACCGATGAAAAGTGAGTGTCAGTGGCTTCATATCTGATCCAAAGCATTCTAATCACAAGTGCTCACTTATACAGTCCTCCTGCCTCAGCAGGTGGTGAAACCTCTCTAAGGAGGTGCCTTGCTGAGCCATCCGAAGGAGGATAGTTTCCCTCAAGAGTCACGCAGACCTGCAGTGGCCTCTGCTTAAGTGAGAGAAAACCAAAGAAAAGAAAACGAAAACCTTTTGAGAGTCTTTGAGAGCCACTGAGACTTAGGGGTTGCTTGTTACCACGGGACGAGCCAGACTGTTCTAACGAATGCAGTACCTGATCAGCTGTTACTGAGTGCGTTCACATGTAAGAGATTGGAACTGATGAGAACACATACACCCGACGTGGGGCACACACAGGAGTCAGCTCAGGGTGCTTTGTGCATGCGAAGGCCCTTGCCATACAGGCCTGCAGCACATCACGTGAAGGAGCTCATTCGAACTCTCACAACAGCACCGGCCGATAGCTACTACCACCTGCCTTCCTCGCATGGGAGGACCAAGGATGGGGAATCACAGAGCTCACGTGACTTGCCTAGGATCACATAAAAGTGGCCAGTGTGATGCCAAAGACCACGTTCTTTCCTTGCTGCCTCCCAGGATGCTCATCTAGACTGTTCCCTCCTGATCATATTGAGCAGGTAATGAGCTTGCTCGTTTCCCACTGGTCACTAACCTCAAGCTCCCCAGATTTCTGGATCAAGCACCTGATGGATGTCATCGTTAAACCTGATGGGAGAATGTGGACCGAAGGGGGCAGACGTATCCCAACTTCCGGAAAAAGCAAACCAGATCATTGATTGGCTCACAGAGTCATCATTATGTATGAAAACCAAGCAAGATTTTCCTGTAGTGCGTAGATTAAACAAAAACAACAAAAAGGTTGTCTACTCTATTTTTCTAGAAAACGTGGTTGTAACCCAACCAAGGTTAAGTGTTTATCAGTCTTACAACATCAGTGATATCCAGTAAAGGTTTTCACAATGTCATGTGGTAATTTGTTTCCTGAGTACCCCTGCCGGCAGATAAACATACCAAATTTCCCCATATTTGCATATGGCCCTACGGTCAGTCCGGCATTAGGTTATCCACAGGACAAGGTGAGGTTCTGGAAGGGCAGGAACTGTGACCGTCTTGTTAATTCATGGATCTCAGTGCCTAGTTTGATGTGCGGAAGGCAAGAAGCTATTAGAGACATTTGTTAAACAAATAGATAAAGAGTCTGTGACCGCTGATAAAGATCACACAATAAACACAGAAATGAGAGTGTGGTTTTACCAAAATGGATGAAACCCTTGCTTTAGCCAGTCACATGAAGGATTATCCCCCGAGATCTGGTTGTACAGCCTTAACCATGTGGCCTAGGTTTATCTGAGGTCTAAATTCAAAAATGGAAAATAACTCTTCCCTGTATATTTAAGCTGCAATCCTTAGGGTTTTTTTTGTTTTCCTGTTTTATTACTGCTCCTAATCCATTCGTTTGGTGAAGGACGAAATTTAAATTGGCAGCTTTTGGAGAATTTTGACTGGGGGTATGCTAGCATCAGGACTTGGCTTTTCCAAGTGGAAACCAAAGCAGTGAAGGAGCAGTGGACATGTGCTTCAGAGCAAGTCGCCTATGTAGCAAGAGGCTACTTGAGGAAGTGCAGGTTCGTCCTTGAAGTGTAATCACCCATCCAGCAACTGGACTGTTAAGAAGCATCCATTGCTTCAAAAAACAACCAGTTCTTATTTGGCAAGTCTAATCTCAGAGTATGTGTCATCATTCCACAGCGAAGATAAAAGAAAAAAGTCACCAGAGAGATTTTATCAAGTAGACACCCATACCTGTGCAGTACATACTCCAATGATGTGAGCTGTGCCCACACGTCCACAACTGCCTCGAGAGCCCAGCTCTAGGAATCGACAATGCCTATGAAGGTGACTGCTTGCTTTTGTGTTATTAAGTCAGCTCTGGACGCTTAGCTCAATTTCCGTTCCTTTCTGCAGTTAGTTGTTAACACATGTGTAGGGAAAGGTTTAAATAAATGCTTTATTCACCAGAATCACACGGGATGGAATTGTGGTTAGGGGCATGCATTTGTAACCAGCTTGTAAGTTCCTTGCAGGCAGAGTGCACGTTGGGCTAGTTTTTCAAAAATCCTTATGACATTTAAGCTTTGAATTAAATAGGTGCCTAGTAAGAGCCTGTCAAGTGGGCTTAGTATATACTTGTATCTGGTAATAAGGCTAAGTTTGTATTGGTGCAGGCTCTCCAAAAAGATTGTGGTCTGATTTTTTTTTTTAAATAAAGACTATTTTTTAGAGTACTTTTAGCTTCACAGAAAAACTGAGAAGAAAGTACAGAGATTTCCCGTATCCTTCTTGCCCCCACACATGCATAGGCTCCCCAATTAATCAATGTCGCCCACAGTAGTTCCTGTGTCACAGCTGATGAACCTGTGCTGACCTGTCATAATCACCCAAAACCCATAGTTGACATTCGGGTCCACTCTTCCTCTTGTGCATTCATGGGTTTGGGCTGGCAGCTTTTTTATAATGGCCACTTAGTGATTTTGCCTTAAGATTTATTGGGTTTGGGGGTGTCTAGGTGGCTCAGTTGGTCGAGCGTCCAGCTCTTGGTTTCTGCTCCGGTCATGATCTCATGGTTTGTGGGATTGAGCCCCATGTCAGGCTCTGTGCTGACAGTGTGGAGACAGCTTGGGATTCTCTCTCTTCTTCTCTCTCTGCCTCTCCCTCACTCTCTCTCACTCAAAATAAATAAATAAACTTAAAAAAAAAAAAAGATTTATTGGGTTTGGTTTTAGACTCCTAAAACCCTTTTTAAAATTTCTCTCTAATTCCAAAACAATCACAAATTTACAGAAAAATTGCAGCTACACTATAAAACTTCCTTTCTGGGGGCGCCTGGGTGGCTCGGGCAATTAAGGATCTGACTCTTAATTTTGGCTCAGGTTACAATCTCTCAGTTCATGGGATCAAGCCCCGTGCCAGGCTCTGTGCTGACAACACAGCGCCTGTATGGATGGGATTCTCTTTCTCCTTCTCTGTCTACCCTTCCCCTGCCCACTCTCCCTCTCTCTCAAAGTAAATAAACATAAATTTTTATAAAACCTTCCTTTCTGGGGGCGCCTGGGTGGCTCGGTCGGTTGAGCGTCCGACTTCGGCTCAGGTCATGATCTCGCGGTCCATGAGTTCGAGCCCCGCGTCGGGCTCTGTGCTGACAGCTCAGAGCCTGGAGCCTGTTTCGGATTCTGTGTCTCCCTCTCTCTGACCCTCCCCTGTTCATGCTCTGTCTCTCTCTGTCTCAAAAATAAATAAACGTTAAAAAAAAAAAAAAAAAAACCTTCCTTTCTGAGCCACTTGAAGGTAAGTGCTGCCCTGATGTCCATCACCCAAATACTTTAGTGTAGATTTTTTTCCCTAGATCATGGACGTCCTCCTATAGGATGGATCAACCATCCATCATGGACACATCCATCAACGTCAGGAAATTAACATTGATGCACTACCACCCTCCAATCCTTGGGGTCTATACAAGATTCTCCAGTTGTTGTTTGTTTGTTTAATTTATTTTTTAATGTTTATTTATCTTTGAGAGACAGAGAGAGACAGAGCGCAAGCAAGGCAGGGGCAGAGAGAGAGGGAGACAGAATCCAAAGCAGGCTCTGGGCTCTGCACTGTCAGCGCAGAGCCCAACGTGGGGCTCAAACTCACGAACCATGAGATCGTGACCTGGGCCGAAGTTGGACGCTTAACCAACTGAGCCACCCAGGCGCCCCTTGTTTTTGTTTTTAATAATCCCTACCCCCAACGTGGGGCTCAAACTCACGACCCCGAGATCAAGAGCGGTATGCTCTACCGACTGAGCCAGCCAGGCGCCCCTCCAATTGTTTTAACAATGTCTCAATTTTACAGCACAAAGATCTAGTCCAGAATCGCATTTCTTCTGTCAGAAACAGTTGCTCAGTCTTGCTTGGGTTTTCATGAACCTGACGTATTTTGAAGTGTCCCGGACCGTTAGTTTATGGAGCCCACCTCGATTTGGATTATTGGTTACTCTCCCACGATTAGATTCTGGTTATGCATCTTTGGCAGGAATAACAGAAGTGGCCCTCTGTTCTCTCTGCCTCCTGTTAGGTGATGTGCGATTTCATCCTGCCGCCTTCCAGGCACCGTTCGGTCCAACTGCTTAAGATAACATTCGCCAGCCTTCTTCACCTGCCTCCCCGCCCCGCCCCCCCCCCCCAACACTTTCTGATGAATAAGATTTCCTGGGTGATATTTTGAAACCATGTAAATGTTCCATCCCTCATCAAATTGTAACTGAATCGTATGTAAGGATTCATAGTTGGCTATTTTATTTAACGGGTTAAATCTACCTCTAAAATTATTTCTCTTAAGGTTCAAATTATTCTAAGTTGGCCAGTAGCTTCTGTGCTATTTTACGTGACTCCAACATGCTTGGAGCATCTCTTTAATGTCTCGTGCAAAAATACTGGGTTTCGCTTGCCCCAACCCTGGAGTTAGCCACTTGTTCAAGGAGCTCTGGTCCTGTGTAGTGGAGAGGCCAAGGTCTGGACCCTGTAGGTACTCATTTCAACTGGCATCGCTGCTTCTCGTCACCCACAGGGGACAGAGGTAGGGACTATATGTGCACATACTCATGTCCACACATACGCTTACATCTGTATTTCTGTATCTGTCTATACGGAGAAAGCCATGGGCTCGTACCAACGTTTGTACTTCCAACCCCACAGGTTTATTCTAGTTTTCTCTAGAATTTGTCATTTGTACCTCCCTTCTCTGGCAGTGAGAAGCATGGTATTAGGGACTGAATTGTGTCTCTCCCCCATTCATATGTTGAAGCTCTAACCCCCAAGGTGATGGTATTTAGAGATGGCGTTGGGAGGTCATTAGATTTAGAAGAGGTCATGACAGTGGTACCTTCGTGATGGATTTGGTGCCCTTAGAAGAAGAGGAAGAGACAGCAGAGTTGTCTGCCGTGTGAGGGCAAAGCGAAAAGGCGGCTGTACGTGAGCTGCAAAGAGACCCCAACTGTGCTGGCACCTTGATCTCAGAATTCCAGTCTCCAGAAGTGTGAGAAAATATAGCTGTGTGGTTTAAGCCACTCAGTCTATAGGACTCTGTTGTGGCAGCCCAAGCAGATTAATATACATGGTTTCCATTGTTCCTAATATATTTATTTATTTTATCGGTGTCCCTCACTGGGGCCCCTGGCCCTCCACATTGGACTACCTCTCCATGGGGATGCCCCCTGCTCACCCTCCTTGGGCTCTGATTTCCCATTCTGTGCCATCGTGTCCCGCTCCTTCCCCACACCGTGAACTTCTGTTCACCTCTGCTTCATCTAATGGCTTAGGAGCTGACCTCCTCAGGAAGAGAAGGAAACAGATTTTGCTTAGTTCCCTAAACTATCACCTGATTATTTGGGGGGAAGGGTTTTATCAAGCAAAAGTCTACAAAGTTCACTATAGTAATACATTTGAAGCTAGAAGGAACCTTAGAGATAATCTATAACCATCTTATTTTATTTGGTAACTATTTGATTTCTAGGGATAATTTTTCTTATTTTTAAAATTTTTCATATTTTAAACAGAAACCGCGTCTTGTGAGAAGTATTTTGCATTTAATGGAGCTGAGATTATAAAGAAGTTTCTGGAGTTAGAGCCACTGCTTTGTAGAAACTCCTTCTTATTTATAGAAGCTCCTTGGTTACTGGCATGATGGGAAACTCTGCTACATGGTGTTTTCTAAGGAACATGGGCTACTTAACATAGTTTCTTCAGGGGCGCCTGGGTGGCTCAGTCGGTTAAGGATCCAACTCTTGATATCAGTTCAGGTCATGATCTCACAGTCGTGAGTTCGAGCCCCACATTGGGCTCCGGGCTGACAGTGTGGAGCCTGCTTGGGATTCTGTCCCTCCCTCCCTCTCTCTCTCTCTCTCTCTCTCTCTCTGCTCCTCCCCCACCTCTAAATTAATTAATTAATTAATTAACTAACAAAAAACATGCTTCATTCATCCCATTCATTGTGTTTCTCCTGCCCCTCCTTTGTGTTTCCAGTAGAGAGACTTGGAGAAGCAGAACTATAGCTGGAGAATTTGTTGGGTGAAGAAGCTAAAACAAAAGCAGCAGTGACTTCGTTCTTTAGACTGATGTTGAACTAAGAGAAACTAATTTTATTACTGTCTCACCACCACCACCACCACCACACACACACACACACACACCCACACCAGGACATGTGGTTTAGCAAGTGTAAACGCCAGTGCCTTCAGGAGCCTGATTTCACTGGGGAAGAGAGGAACTCTCAAGGGTGCGGTGAGAGAACAGAGCCTGTCTCGAGCAGTGGAATGGACTTCTGTCTCTTTGGCCACATGGAGTCTTTTAGATGACGCATTTCAGATAGGGCTGAGGTCAACTGCAGATGATAGAAAACTCCAACCATGGCGGCTTGAGGGCATAGGGATGGATTTACCTTTTGTTTTTGGAAGGACAGTTTTTATTTAGTCATTCATTCTAGAGATTCACCTCTTGCATTTGCTTTTCTCCTCCAGAGCATGAAAGTATGTGTCACATTCCCCTCTGGGTAAGAGTTGGCCCTGTCTGAAAATTCCAACCTGCGTCAGAGCCATGAACAAAGAGATGAACTCTTATAAAGCTTGAGACAACTTGCATTCATTAAACATATACGGTGTATACTACTCATTTATCTTAAAAGATTTTTTTTAGTTTTTATACAAATTCTAATTAGTTAACATACGGTATAATAATGGTTTCAGGAGTAGAATTTAGTGATTCATCACTTTCCATATAACACCCAGTGCTGTGACAAGTCCCTCCTTAATCCCTGCCCTCCGCCCACCTCCCTCTGTCAACCCTCAGTTTGTTCTCTATAGTTAAGAGTCTCTTATGGTTTGCCTCCCCCTCTCTTTTTCCCCTTCCCCTATGTTCATCTGTTTTATTTCTTGCATTCCACTTATGATTGAAATCATATGGTATATTTCTTTCTCTGACTGACTTATTTTGCTTAGCATAATACATTCTAGCTCCATCCATGTTGTTGCCAATGGCAAGATTTCATTCTTTTTGATGGCTGAGTAATATTCCGGTGTGTGTGTGTGTGTGTGTGTGTGTGTGTGTGTGTGTGTGTGTGTACATACCCCACATCGTCTTTATCCGTTCATCAGTCAAAGGATATTTGGGCTCTTTCCATAACTTGGCTACTGTTGATAATGCTGCTATAAACTTTATGGTGCATGTGCCCCTTCAAATCAGTATTTTTGTATCCTTTGAGTAAATGCCTAGTAATGCAATTGCTGGGTCATAAGGTAGTTCTATTCTTAACTTTTTGAGGAACCTCCATATTGTCTTCTAGGGTGACTGCACCAGTGTTCATTCCTACCAACAGTGTAAGAGGGGAACCCTCTCCACATCCTCACCAACATCCTCACCAACGTCTGTTGTTTCTAGTGTTTTTAAATTTTTTTTAATGTTTTTATTTATTTTTGAGACAGAGAGAGACAGACCATGAGCAGGGGAGGGGCAGAGAGAGGGGGAGACACAGAATTGGAAGCAAGCTCCAGGCTCTGAGCTGTCAGCACAGAGCCCGACGCGGGGCTCGAACTCACGGACTGTGAGATCATGACCTGAGCCGAAGCCAGACGCCCAACTGACTGAGCCACCCAGGCGCCCCTAGTGTTTTTAATTTTAGCCATTCTGACAAGTGTGAGGTGGTATCTCATTGTGGTTTTAAGGATGGATTTATTTTCTTAGAAGTTTGGAGGTTGGTGTTTCCTGGCAGTGATTCAATAGCTCAAAAATGAAGGACCAGCGTCTGTGTGATTCTCGTGGCCTTTCCCTCAGGATTCCAAGATGGCAGCTGTAACTCCCGGCATCATGTATGCATATAAAACAGGAAAAAAGGAAAACAAAAGCTTATCCAGTGCCTCACTCCATCACCACCCTCAGGAGATATTAATCTGAGCATTAGCCTGCATTTTTTATAATGTTAATTTATTTTTGTGTGAGAGAGAGAATGTGTGTGAGTGGGGGAGGGGTGGGGGTGCAGAGAATCTGAAGCAGGCAGAGAGCCCATGACATCATGACCTGAGCCGAAGTTGGATGTTTAATACACTGAGCCCAGGCACCCCTAGCCTGCATTTTGACATCATCCCTTCTGTCTACAAAGAAAGCTGGAAAAGTGAGTAGTAACGTTCCCAGCTTTTATAATAGAGACAAGAAGGGAAAAAGTGATTAGAAATGGGTTTCAGGTCTATCAGTCTATTTGTCTGACACAAAAGGACTGATCGATTATTTTCCACTTATTATTTAGGAAACAAAAGTTTCAATTGGACATAGGAAAAGCATTTTTAACCCTCTGGTTAAAAGGTTACTGAGGCAGACAGCAATGTTCAGATCTTCATGTTGAGAAATATTCATGATTCTCTGTCTTCAAAGATTTAGACATTCGGTTGCCAAAAGCCTGGAGACTGGACCAGATTGTTTCATTAGGTCTATGATTGTGTGATTCACTTCTTCCAATTTACACATTCCCTACCTCTCATTGTGAGATGCCCAAAAATACAAGATGGTCATCTCTCTTCATCAACTGCGTCCCCCCCCCACCCCACCCCACCGCCGCCCCTCCTGAATCTACCTCACTGGAAAATTTCCACCGGCACTTTGCTATTAGAGGCTCTAAGGCTAATGCTGTTCCTCTTAAAACTAATTTCAGGTATGCCAAGAAAAAATAAAAGAATTTGATAAATGAGGTATAAGATCAGAACATCAAGATTTATTTAGTTTACTGAAATGCATTCGGGTAAAACTAAAAATTGGTCTAAGATCCTATTAGACGTGAAGCAATGACTCGAGTTTTATAGTAGAGTCACAAAACTTCCCCAGACATAATATTATACAAGATTATGTGCTATGCTTACTTTGTAAGTAAACACATTTGTAAATCACTTGGCAAAAGTGTCGAGAGCCCACGGTTTATTTCTGCTTCACGTTGCGCTGAAGGCTTGGCTCCACGGTTCCCTGATGGCAACGACTAACCTTTTCCAGACATCCCTTCGTGCCCCGGAGCGGAGAAGACAATGCCCCATTGTGAACTTACACAAGATTTGCAACTATGGTGCAATTTTGGTGTTGCAGCGGTCTGAACTTCACAAACCCACCAAAGATTCCAGCTAGCCTCTGCTTGTCAGCCAGAAAGCATGAGGAAGACTGGGGAAAAGTCCCCTTTCTTAACTGCGTTTAAAGACAGTCAAAAAGACACTTTCTTCCCCTCTAGCCTTTCAAATGGCCAGAATGAGAATTGGGCTTGGTTTCACAGTCATCAAACAAATCATCTCTTTCATACGCATTTATGTTTATTACATGGCCGCCTTAGTTTAGGGAAACTTACTAGCTTCCGGGACTTCCACGGATTTTGCCAGCCGAAAGCTCTGGTTTCCATCATGCACCCGGCTCCACGTGAAGTGTACCATACGGTACGTCAAATTCATCCCATCCGCTTAGCAGATTTGTACTGAGCACCTACTCACGAGCTGGTGTTCTAAGTGTCAGAGACACATGCTGTCATGACCCCTCACAATATTACAAGGTAGTTATTATCTACCTTGTAAAAATTAAGAAACGAAGGCCCAGGGAGAATGAACAACTTCTCAAGGTCATACAGCCAAGTGCACAGCAAGCTGGGTTTAGAGCCAGGTCTGAGCCACTCCATACTCCGTGAGTTTGAAGCAGTATCTTCCTGCCTTCTTGCTGTTGACTGGCCTTATTATAATGGGCCATCATTGTAAATGCATGGCGTCTTTTTCTAGACTACAATTCATGAACATTTACAATTCCTGTGGCAAAAGAGCTCACGCTCACGATATGGAAATGCAAAGGGGTCCCTGCCTCTATTGAACCTGGTATAAAAGTAGTTCACTCGCCCCTTTTCTTTCCAAACTGCTCAGTCTTCAAAATTCGATTTCAGGAGCCTTTAGTTCTGAGGCCGGCCAGTTCATACTTCCACTCCTGGCAGGCCAGCCTTGGCTTGGGAGTCCTGTGGGTCCTGGTTGGAATATCCTCAGAGGGGCGAGGAAAGAACCCTGACTCTGCTGTCAGGAGCCCCTGAGCTTCTCATCCGCTTCCTCACCATCCCGACAACATTCTGTGTTTTTCAATTCGGTGTGGTCCAACTTCAGGGTGGAGACAAACAAATGAGGTAATATCTGGAAAATTGGAAAGTGATGTATCAAGAATGATCACCCTCCTAGGGCACCTGGGTGGCTCAGTAGGTTGGGCGTCCGACTTCGGCTCAGGTCATGATCTTGCGGTTCGGGAGTTCGAGCCCCGTGTCGGGCTCTGGGCTGATACCTCGGAGCCTGGAGCCTGCTTCGGATTCTGTGTCTCCCTCTCTCTCTGCCCCTCCCCTGCTCATGCTGTGTCTCTCTCTGCCTCAAAAATAAATAAAACATTTAAAAAAAATTAAAAAAAAAAAAAGAATGATCACCCTCCTAGCTCACACCCAGAAGCGACCAAACACTAGGGCACGTGGCACTTCAGCTCAACGTCACACAACTTCTAATAAAATGTCATTTAATTAGGAGGCTCCGAGGAGGGTAATGAGACCACGCCACTTGCTTCCTGGTATCTGGGGAATGAGATTCTCAAGAGCATTCCTCCTTCTTAGACACAAATGCAGCTGAGGTCAAGAGTGGGTTGTCTTGCCCCACCGATCTTCTCAAGGCCCGTAGGATGGGTTAGCAGAGACAGAGAACTGGTGGGGTCTTGCTCACAGCCTCGGAGTGGAAAGTTCCTCAGAGTTGGAGAACAGAGGGCATGCAGCCATTTCCATTTGGTTTGCAAACCCTGAATCACATCCACGTGGCCATGGGCAAGAGTCACGGAGGCGAGTTGAAAGTTCCGGAGGCCTAAAGAGGCGGGCGACGGGGGAAAGAGGACCTGCGTGGTTTTGTTGGCCCAGAGCCTTCTGTGGAAGTGATAGAGGTTCTCCGTCCACGTCTCCAACCCAGAGGCAGGGCCCGTCAGCCAGCCCCTTCCTTCACCTTCCCAAAGCACCTCCCCAAACTGTTCAGTCTTTGCCCTTTCTAGCCTTCTTGGAGACGTCATCCCTTAGGCAGAAGCACACACAATGCCTTCTAGAGACCGCTTCAGGGAGACAGAGTGTGTAATGCCCAGAATGGCCTGCCAGGAGGGGGCGGGAGGAACCAGGCGGCACGCTGGGCCTCAGTTTCTACATGAGTAAAAGCGGGAATTATCTCTGCTTGTGTGTGCCATGTAAATCGAATGAGACGTTTGCGGAAATGTTTGACCACGCTTTACAAACATGAGCAGTCCCGTTTCCCCCGCAGTGACCCTATGACAAATGTAGTCATCTGGCCAACGATGATTGAGTGTTTATGATGGGCCACACTGGGCTGGGCCCTGGGGATATGACAATCAATATGGCGTGTCCCCCTGGGCTCAAGGGAGCTCACCCCCGGGGTGGATACGACAGAGCAACAGGCAGTTAAAATACACTCTGCTAAATCTCATAACTGAACGTAAGAAGGATGCCCAGCTCACACTGAAGGGGTTTTGCAGGGGGAGGGGTTGCCCAGGAGCTAAATCTGGGGGGACGATAGGAGGATTTGCTAGGAACAGAAGGGGTGGAGGTCCTTCCAGGCGGAAAAGCAGTGTGCACCGAGGCAAGAGAAATGACATGGTGGAAAGGTCGGAGGATGACACACACTGGGGCCCAGTGTGAGGGAGAGATGACCCGGGAGCACGGGGAGGGGGACATGCTGTGGGCTCATGAGGGTCATATTCATATAGAGCTCACGACGAGCAGGGCGCTTTTCTCGCTCATCACGGGTATCAACTCTTCACTGCTCCTGCCTCCTCCGTGAGGTCAGTCCTTGTTACCCATTCATTGTGGAAGGAGAAGGTGAGGCTCAGACAAGTTAAGCAACTTGGCCAACATCCTACGACTAGAATGGCTACCAGGGAATTGGGTTTTGTCCTAGGACCACTGAGAAGATACTGAGATTTTAAGCATTTCCCGGGGGCTGGGGTGGGGGTGGGGGTGGGGGGTTGGTTCAGATTTACTTCTGGTTATTCCAGTGTCTGTTTCCAGTCTTTTAGATCGTTTCATGACAGCCCACATAACTGATAAAGTATACAGCCCTTTCTCTCCAGGGCAATGTGTGTTGTTTTGCTTAAATACTTAATGATGATCTCTTGGGCTTCTCAATAAAGTAACCCAGTAATTGAAGTCTTCTGGGACCGGGGAGATTATAGATGGAAATTTATACTTAATGGTCGATTATACTTAATGATCTATTAACCTGGCTAATTTTGCTTTTCCTCCTTTCCTTAATAATCTTTTGTGTGAGATAAACAGAATCAGTGGACCTCAGCAATACAGAAACGTATAAATAAGACACCGTATATACAAAAAAAACTTCGAACTGTCTGGGTTTTGTTTTTTTTTTTATGGTAATTTCATTTGTAGGAATTTATCCTAAGCAGATAATGTGGCATACTAAGTTGCACATATAAGAATAGTGTTATTTCAGTAACAGACATGAAATCCACCTTAGCACTCTGTGTTTTAATTAGCTCTACACCCAACGCGGGGCTCGAACTCACAGCCTCTGAGCCAGCCAGGCGCCCCGGTCGTGAGGTACACCTGATGCCTGGGTACCACATAGTCTCTCTAAACAAATTAAGTCTAGTTTGGCTGGTGGGAAGCTCAGTCAATCATTTTTCTGGTCCTTTGGGATTGTGGAGAATCCTTGGGTTTAGGCAGTGCTGGAATTTAAGAAAGGTATATTTCCTGTGAGTTTTATTATCTAGGCTTGCACGGACCTCACAGCCCTCTGGATCAAACCCAGCCACAGGGGTAAATGTAGAAGAGTCCCCAGTCTCCCCAAGACCCCTACCCAAAGCTCTGCTACCTCTACCACCACCAGCGTCCTGAGGATTCCTTCCCTCCTGAGGAATCTGCCCCTCGTTCCCAGTGGCAGGGTATTCTACCCTTCTGCTTCTGGTCCGGCCCTATCCCTCTGGGCTCTAGGAATTCAAAACCTTCAACCCCTTGCTGGAGGGGGTAGCAGGGGACGGGCTAGATGGGTGATGGGCACTAAGGAGGACACTTTTCTGGGTGAGCACTGGGTATCATAGGTAAGAGATGAATCACTGGGTTCTACTCCTGAAGTCAAGAATATTCTGTATGGTAACTAACTTGAATTTAATTTAAAAAATAAATAAATTAATTAAAACAACAACAACAACAATAACAACAACAACAAACCTTTGGGACGTCTGGGTGGCTCAGTCGGCTAAATGTCCAACTTTGGCCCAGGTCATGATCTCATGGTTCATGAGCTCAAACCCTGCATCAGGCTCTGTGCTGACAGCTCAGAGCCTGGAGCCTGCTTCAGATTCTGTGTCTCCCTCTCTCTCTGCCCCTTCCCTGCTCATGCTCTGTCTCTCCCTGTCTCAAAAATAAACTTAAAAAGAAAACAACCAAAAAAACACCTTTAATCATTTTCTATCTAGGACTCTTAGTTTATTGGACTTCAGTTGACTTTCCTTCTTGAGCAAATACTTTTGAAAGCAGAGGCCTGTTAACTTGCCCCTGGGACCAAGGAAAGTCCAGATGGCCCCAACTCAAAGCACTCTGTGGGTCCTTGGGAAGAGAAGGGAGGACCTCTGTTGCTTTGTAATGAACCTACAGCCGAGAAAACAGGCCTACTTTATGTCCCCATGAATTCTACCATATTAAACCTTTAATGTCATCCAATTACATCCATACTAGTAAAAATCTGGAAAAACTTAAATTCCCACTGAAAGGACTGTATATTAGAATAATACACAGCGATTAAAGGGCTCTGTTTTTAAAAAACTGTTTCAGTGATTTGGAAAAATACTCTTTATAGACTTGTTTAAAAAAGGTTACAGAGAAGAGTATGCCATTTAAATCCAATCTTTAGACTGTTTCCACACACACACAACAGTGCTGATCTCAAGAGGAGTGGGATTATAGTTGAGGTTTATTTTCCTCTTTATGCTTCTGTACATTTTTTCAATTCCTTTTATCTACTTGTATTACTTTTCTTTAGGTTTACTTATTTATTTTGGGAGAGACAGAGGCAGCACCAATGGGGGAGGGGCAGACAGTGAGAGAGAGAGAGACTGAGAGAGAGGATCCCAAGCAGGTTCCATGCTGCCAGCACAGAGCCCAACATGGGGCTTGAACTCATGAAACCACGAGATCGTGACCCGAGTTGGATGCTTAACCAACTGAGCCACCCAGTCGCCTCCATTTGTATTACTTTGGTAATGACACTGCACGGTACAATGGTGTGTGTGTGTGTGTATGTGCGCGTGTGTGTGCACACACGCATGGCACTGGCCCTTTTTCTGGAGTAGTTAACTCAAGTGAGGCAGTGAGCGATCTTGACAGACTTCTTGGTTGGGCATAAGAGGTTAACTTGGAAAGGGAATGACACTGTGAAAAGCAAAATACAGAAGAGGTAGGACAAAACTTCAAATTTTATCAGGATAGCTGTACTGTAGTATTTTTTTAGGTTGTTTTTAGTTTCTCCTTTGGAAATGTAAGTGACACAAATATTGTTTTGAGTCTGGCCAACATCAGCTCCTGGGGCGACGTGCAGCTTTCAGAAATAGGCCTGTTGCTTGAGTATCTGTTGGATGGTGGGTCTTTTATTCACTGTGTGATTAAAAATAAGTCGGTCATGGGGCACCTGGGTGGCTCAGTCGGTTAAGCGTCCGACTTCAGCTCAGGTCACGATCTTGCGGTCCGTGGGTTCGAGCCCCGCGTCGGGCTCTGGGCTGATGGCTCGGAGCCTGGAGCCTGCTTCCGATTCTGTGTCTCCCTCTCTCTCTGCCCCTCCCCCATTCATGCTCTGTCTCTCTCTGTCTCAAAAATAAGTAAAGGTTAAAAAAAAAAATTAAAAAAAAATAAGTCGGTCATCTCTTTGGACTTTCATTTCTTCATCTTGCGTTTTTAATGTTACTCAACAAATGCCTCTATAGCCCTTGCTACATGCCAGCCACTCCCCTAAGTGTTTCTGCAAATATTAACTGAGCTGATCCTCACTCCTGCCCTACAAGGAGAGCACTGTTATCCCTGCTTTGTGTATGAGGAAACTGAGAAACAAAGAAAGGTTTGAAACTCATCAAAGGTCCCAGGGACAGGAAGCTACAAAACCAGGATTCAAGGGGCGCCTGGGTGACTCTGTCCGTTAAGCCTCTGACTCTTGGTTTCGGCTCAGGTCATGATCCCATGGTTCATGAGTTCAAGCCCTGCATCGGGCTCTGTGCTGACAGTGAGAAGCCTGCTTGGGATTCTCTCTCTCTTCCTCTCTCTGTCCCCCTCTACCCGCCCCCCCCCCACTCTCTCTCCCTCTCTCTGTCTCTCAAAACAAATAAAAAACATTTAAAAAAATCTTTAAAGTCACCTATTCAGTACTGAATATTGACTTCAGGGCAATGAAACAGCGATCACGTCTTTAGCTGGCTCAGTAAAATAGCCCCTTTCAGTCCATGTCCTTCCATATGGCAATCCTTGTGGTCGCATGTCTAATTCAGCCGACTGCTGGCTTTTGGACTAGGTCAGGTAAAAAACAAAACAAAACAAAATGAACACACCACCAGCACTGTTTACCTCTTCGATTTGCCAGGAGAGAGAAAGACCTATTTCACTTGGTAGAACATATGCAAATACAAAACGAAACTTCCATACTTCTGGAATTGACTAACTTAAAATTTTTTGGATTAAAAATCTTCAACCGAAGAATGGGCTGGCCAGACTTCAGTGGGTAACAGCCCTCCTCCCTTGGCATTGCGAGTAAAAATTTATTTGCCCACCCGTGCGACAACTACCAACCAGTCAGGCTTTTGGAGAACAGAGACCTCCAAAAACTAGCTCAGGTTCTGGCCTGCCCCAGCATTTGCAGGGCCTGGGCAGGAGTTCAGGTGGCCTCTATACCGTGCCTCCAAATATTTAAAAGGTACAAATCAAGCCAACGTGTTGTTAAATAAAATAGAGTCTGCTCTCTCACCTTGACAAACGCAAGGCCAGAACGGACCTTGGGATCCTCCCCCGCTCTGGCGTCCATCCCAGAATGTGGTTGGCCGGCTCTGGCCTGACTCCCTCCTCTGCCCACTCCCAGCTCTTTGTGGCATTAGAAGAGGCTTCTCCCACACCTGTGGGTATCCGACCCCCATGAAGCTGCTCCCCCCGGCCTCCTCTGCTCACCTCCGAGGCCTACCAGTGCCTGAACCGGCAGCACGGCTCACTCAGCCACGCAGGCCCTGGGGCACAGCAATGTCTTTGTGGGGATTCAGGACGTGTCTGGGTGGGGATTCAGACTCCAGGATGCGAGCTGTAGGCGCGAGGTAAAACACAGGCTCTGGGTGGACACGTCCCCTTGACGCACTGACTTCTTGTCCTGTGGGGAAGCCTGTAACGGGGAATGACAACAAAGGGGCAAATCTGGGCACCCCGAGTGCAGCTCTCAAAAGTGTGGGCCCGGGGCAGCGGCCCCTCCTGCTGCGTCTAAAGGCTGTATTTCTCTGGAATATCCTCAGTCATCTGCTGTGTTTTGTGGGATGGAAAGGATTAGGAGATGATGTGGCAGAAAGTTAATCTTCCATGATGCTACCTCTGATCTTCCTCCAGCTAAGCCTTCAGTGAGTTCTATTGGTTGATTCTGTATCACACTGAGCTAAAAGCTGGGGGCATTTTTAGACCTTAAAAAAAAAAAGAGAACCTTAATAGGAGGTCCCTCAAGAGGAGCAAATTTGGACACAAGAAGAGAAGGCAGTCCGCCAGTATCTATTTTCTTTTTTTAATTAGGGCGTTTAAAAAAATCTTTATTATTATTTAGTTAGTTATTTAATTAATTTATTTAATTAGGCTCCACACCCAGTGTGGGGCTTGAACTCACAACTGTGAGATCCAGAGTCACATGCCCTACCTACAGAGCCAGCCGGACGTCCCTGCTGGGATCTATTAAATAGCCCTGGTGGAAGGAGGGCCAGTTGAGTTCTAGGATGATGGCGCCTTCTGTTGACGTGATGATGGCGCTGATGACGATGACACTGACATGTGGTGAATACGAAGTAGCTGCCAAGCACCGCCAAACACTTAGCAAACTTTTGAGGACGTGAAGCTCAGAATGCTTCCTTAACTTGGCCCAGAGTCACGTTGCTGGTGGAGTCACAACACAGATTACGATCCAGGTTTGTCGTACTATAGAGCCTCTTAACCAGTCCATTAGAACCAATTAGTACTTTAACAAAACAGGCACATCGGTGGAATCCCAGCCAAAGACAGACCCAGCCTTGAGGTGCCTGGGCGGCTCAGTCGGTGAAGCCTCTGACTTCGGCTCTAGTCACGATCTCACGGTTCGTGAGTTCGAGCCCCGCGTCTGGCTCTGTGCTGACAGCTCGGAGCCTGGAGCCTGCTTCGGATTCTGTGTCTCCCTCTCTCTCTCTCCCCCTCCTCTCTCTCTCAAAAATAAATAAACATTAAAAAGTAAAAAAAAAAAAAAGACAGTCCCAGCCTGAACTATTGAATATCTTTAATATCTAATGGAAGCTTTAAGCATGCTGAACCCAACGAAGAAAGATGGCCTGAGGGAGAAGCCACCTAGAAAGTGACTGACATGGAGAGGTGGACCAAAGCCTGCGGAAAAAAGCTTTGACAATCCCTGCACCCCCACCAAGGGGCGGGGCCGAGGGCAGAAGACCTTGTGTGACCGAAAGGAGATGCTATGGACCAGAACTAGAGACCGGACGCTGTGGTTTACAGAACGTGGCAGACTTTGGAAGCACAGCAGGAGGCTTCAGCCCTACGAGTGCAAATCTTAGAGAGGCTTGGTCTAGGGCTCAGTTAGGAGAAGAACGGCTGAATCTCATCCACAAGGCTGGATCCAGGAGGCGAAGTCGTGAAGAGGCCTTGAGAGGGCCATCCTTGACTCAGTTTTATTATTAAGACCAAGAGAAACTAATCCTTTGAAGAGCTCTTGTGGTTCCTCAACTCTCTATTTTTGCTTTCCGTAAGAATTTCCCCGATGCCGTAGAATCGCTCGCACAATGATGAGATTTGTTCCCTTGTTCTGAGAAACAAAAAAATAGTTAAGAGTTGGGGGAACATGGAAGAGAGGAAACGGAGTGGGAAACGGAGTGGGACACACAGGGGAGCAGAGGGACAGGCAGAGAAGAGCCCATGTGGAAGGGCAGCTGGTGATTGGTCAAGGGGTATGGGTCACCGCTCACCTGCAGGAGAGAGAAGGGAAAACGGCTCCAAGAACAGGAATCGACTCTGGAAATTAATTATGAGTGCCCCGACACCCCCTCCGTCCTGATAGTGATGCCGCGTTACCCGTGTTCCTCAGGCACAGTGGGTGAAAGTTCGCCTGGCGACGGAGACGGAGACTGGGAAGAGCCCGCTTCCTTCCACCATAGATGTGGGCTTTGTACATTCCAAGTTAAATCACAGGGTCACTGGGGTTTGCATCAAACCGTGCATCATGTTAAAGAAACTGTTACTGCCTTTTAAGAAATAACAGTACACTGTCCTTCAAAATTCTTGCTTCATCATATATAATTTTTTAAAGATTTTATTTATTTTTTAGAGAGAGAGCATGCAAGCAGGGGAGAGCGGCAGAGGGAGAGAGAGAGAGAGAGAGGGAGAGAGAGAGAGAGAGAGAGAGAGAGAGAGAGAGAGAGAGAATCCTAAGCAGGCTCCACGCTGAGCGCTGGGCTCAATCCCACAACCCTGGGATCATGACCTGAGGCGAAATCAGTGCTTAACCAACGGAGCCACCCAGGCGCCCCTTAAAGATCTTATTTTTAAGTCATGTCCACACCCAGTATGGGGCTCGAAACTACAACCCCGAGATCAAGAGTCACACACTCCACCAACTGAGACAGCCAGGTGCCCGTCTTTCTTCATCATATGTAAATTTTACTTAAAGGAAAGCTCTATAAACAAATGTTGAATTCTAGTTCAACACTTCAGCAGGCATATCCTTAGCGGCCAAGTGTGTTGATGTCTGCAACTTACTCTGAAATGCGTCAAAACACTAAGATGGATTGATGGATGGACAAAGAGATGGATTGTTGGATATGTGTGTGGCCAAGCAAGTACAGAAAAGTATTATTTACAGAGTCTTGGTATAAGGGTGTTTACACATTTTCAGCTTTTCTGTGTGTTTGCAAATTTGCATACTAAAATGTTGGAAAGATTCTTTCTGGAGAGAAGAGACTCTTTAAAAAGATAGCACACAGGGGCATCTGGGTGGCTCAGTCGGTTGAGCGTCTGACTTCAGCCCAGGTCACGATTTCACGGTTTGTGGGTTCAGGCCCCACGTCGGGCTCTGTGCTGACGGCTCGGAGCCTGGAGCCTGCTCGGGATTCTGTGTCTCCCTCTCTCTCCGCCCCTCTCCCCGCTCATGCTCTGTCTGTCTCCCTCTCAAAAACAAATGTTAAAGTAAATAAGTAAATAAAGTTAAATACACGAATGTCCAGAAAAGACTTCAATGATTAAGTGGTAAAATTTATACATTCTTTTTTTACTTAGTTTATATAGTTAGGTTTTTTATTAAGATAAAAAAAATGGTACATAACATTATGTAAGTTTCAGGTACACGACATTATAATTTGACGTCTGTATGAACTACAAAGTGATCGCCATCAAAAGTCTAGTTGCCATCCATCACCACCCATTTTGCCCACCCCTCTAGTAACCACCGATGTGTTCTCTGTATCTATGATACCCATTCCATCTTAAAGCACAAGGCAGTTTGCTGGATTCTATGAGTGTGCTTCTGGGTATTTAAATCTCAAGTCACTCCTTGTAACTACAGTTGATGCTCCGTAGTGACGGGCAGTTAGAAGTAGGGGGGGAGGGGTTAACTTTTCGCTTGTCTTTCTCATGCCCACCTAAAAAAAAAAACAAAAAAAAAAACCCAGAGAAAGCACTACAAAATAGTGTTGAGCCATGATTGTCTGAGATTCACCCAAGTTAAGCCCTAATGGTATACTTCCAGAGTTGATTATTTTTCAAGTCACCTGCAACTGTACTTACCCTTGTAGTCTTTTTCACCTATGTGATGCTTGTCCAGAGCATTCTGGGTAAGATGCATCCATAGACAATGAGTGAATTGTCAATAATGGATGGAAAGTTATCTAGTGAACTCATTTGTTTTAATGATGTATATACAATTTCAATTACTTAAACAGAGTTTGAAAAGAAAATCCAATTTCAGGGAAAGACTGGAGTTCGAGATTTTTAGCTGTGTACAGCTCTTTACCTGTTTCTTGTGGCAAAACCAGTAAATTGCAGGATCATCAAGCACTAACACACGATAGCGTTAACGCACGATAGGCACCTGCGTCCTGAAAAAATGAAAGAAACACCTCGTTTCCCAAGAATATAAAGGATACATACTTAAATCAGAAAACTACGAGCTTCAAATTTGCTGTTTTTATCAAGTGAAACTCATTATGTTTCTGAGCCCCAAAAAGGTAACAAAGTCTGATTTCCAATTATACTTAGATCATTTTAGTATACCTGCATTACTTAAACATCAGACACATAAACCAGTTTGTTGAATGATTACCCTGTTCAAACTTTGACTATTAAAGAGCTTTAAAGTGCAGAAATGAAAAACACTTTACAGAGCATCAAGACTGTTTTAATAAAAAAGAAAACACTGGCCCAGAGACAGCGCGGGTTTGTGAAAAGCCCTTTGTCACTAACAGCCTCTTTCTTGAAAGATAAGAATAATGGGTTCCGTATTAGAAGTGTGAGTTATCTAAAGAAAACAATATGGTAACATAATTGATATCTAGTGAGTTGCTTACAATTTAAAAAAATTATTTCCTAAGTAAAAGTGTTTCCCCCGTTCCTTTGAAAAGCATTAGAACCTTGAACGTATTTACATAAAGGGAAGAGACACCATATTTAAATCACCTTTTAAAATGCTACATTTTCATTTATATTTAGAGAAAAAACACAAGGAAAAAAGTTGTTAGTTATCCTCAGGGTGGTGAGAATGACAGTACGTGGAAAGTACAGCATAAAAAAAAAACATATTCCCCCCGAAACCAGACGAGAAGAACATAATCAGTTAGACTAATGATTAGAAATACGACTTACCTCCTTCTGACAAAGGTATTTGGGGGTGTATGGGAAGGGCCAAAGCCACCATGATGGATTAAGAAGCATATCAGAGCTCAGGGTCTCAAGCAGAGCACTCAACAATACTAGACAGGTTATGTTTCAAACCTACCTTCCTCCCCGAGGACCGTCATCCCTCAGAAACCCTGCCTTAGCTCATCAAACTTAAATCACTTGACTCCGCAAGAACCCACACACTGTCTTCATGCCCCTGAGAGTAAAACTCTGGGGGTCGCCGGGCCTCTTAAATGACGGCACGACGACCGTTCTCCGGCCAGGCTTTCTGAGCCCTGCCTCCTTCTCTTGGGGGCACAGCTGCCCTGACATGGACAGAAAGAGCCCTCTTTAGGTTAGACTCCACTGGAGGGCCAGCAGACACAGCCACAGCCAAAGAAAGCTTCATTTAATCACTCAGTTGGAAATACGTGCTTTTAATACGAGCTGCACAGACTGATTAGTGGATGTGTCTCGGGAGCCCCTTTTCGAGCTGAGAGGTTTTTAACACATCACACCAGGACTATAGTTTCCTGAAGGGATCTCTCACCTGAGAGCAGACAGGGGTTTCGAGGAAGAAACAAAGACCTAGCCTTCATCTGGGCTGCATTTTTAAGCCACTCCCCCCAAACAGAATCTTTCCTCCCTTCTAGTAAACGCATGCGGGTGTACGTTCAAGCGAAGGGGGTATGTAAATGAACAAGTCTGTGCCCTCCCGCATCAAGGCATCACCCCCCAATCCACCACAGGCTCACCACTTCTCCCAAACAGGCACTTGGAGTGTAAGCACCGGGGGGTGGGGAAGAACGCAAAAACACAAACCACAGACGCATCGCAACCCAAGAGAGAGCCCTCTGCTAGGCTCTCAGAGTTCGGGTATTTATTCCACGCACCGCCTCGCTTCTGTTCCGGCGCGAGACAGATCCACGGGTGTGAGGCAAGGTGACTCACAACGGGCATTCACAGCACACAGTCAGTCTTAGCGAATTAGGTAAATGAGAGATCGTTTGGTGGCCTTCTATTGTTGCTATTGTAATCACAGTCATTTTCCCTGGTAATGGCGCTTCGTGATGAAGTGCGGTCCTCACAGGATAATTGTGAAAGATACCGAAAGATTCGGGGTGCCGCATCTGGTTTGAAAAGCTCTTCAGATTCAAATTGGCGTTTTACTTTATCTCGAACATTTATTAGAGATTCAGATCATGCCGGTTTAAATGGAAAGGTGAAAAGCAGGGTAATTTCAATCTATGAATTATTCAGTCTCAGCCTGGTGAAATTGCCATCCATGAACTCACGCTCTGACAGCCTTCTCGCAGAGCCTGCATTATTACGCTTGTCATTTTTATTTCTTTATCTACGATCTCTTTCTCAGTTACCGAGCTGGTCCCTCAGGGCCGGGCTTCACAAACCAAAGTATTTCGAATTGGCAATCACCTAAACGTGCGGCCGGCTCCACGGGCTGCCTTTTTTTTTTTTTTTTTTTTCTCCTCCAGATCATTAAAAGCCACATCCACGATGGTATCTGGGAGGCTCCTCGATTAGATGGATTCAAACACGCGCGCACACACGCACACACAGGCACACGGGAGGGCATCACTGCGAAGAAGTTCTGTCCCGCCAGCATTACGAGTGAAGATAAAGTGATGCTTTCTGCTTCCTTCTTTGTTGTCTGCGTGCCCCTTCCTAGCGGCAGAGAGGAGCCAGCACGAAGGCGGGCTCGCCTGGCACCCTGATTTCCAACCAGAGCAGATGCAGACCGCACGCAAGGCAGGCTCATGCACACACAACTGTGCGCTCTGGCGAGCACGCTTAGTTAGGAAAATAAGAAGAAGCCATCAGATGACCGGAATCAGGCTGTCCTTGTCTCGGGCTGCACTCACAGTAATTCTCCACTGATGGCTGGTTGTGTCACTGCTATTCGGCAGCCGTCCCCGCATCCAGAGAGGACTGGGATTGAATTAGGTCAGTGAGTCTGGTTTCCTCCTTGACACCGTGTTCTAACTGAGGAGGGGGGACCCGCGGCAGCCCCTGTGACCAGCCTCAACTGTCCCCTGGCTTCGGTTGGGTGGACGAGCCTTGCACGGGCCCCGGCCGGCCGGACCACGGCCAGCATCGTCTCCTTTGTCCTAGTCTTTACTCCTGCGGGTCTAGCAGCGCGGCCTGAGCCTGAGCCGCGCCCCCAGGCCGCGCCCGCAGGGGACGGGGACCCAGCCGCGCTCCACGAGGGGCAGTCTGGCCACCAGGCTCCCGGCAGTACCCGCTCTGCTGCAGATTCACGCTGCCAACTTAGAAGCCCCCGTGCACATTCAGACTGCTTCTCTGCTCCTGGCTAAGCCAAAGGTAAATACTCCTCGCGTAAGGAATGCTGAGTGGTGGCAGCAGGACGGCACCCTGTGCCTAGCTGGCGGCCTCGGCTTTGCTGCACTGCGGCTAGGAGGCTGCAGGAGCCGGGCTCCGGCAGGCGTGAGCGTGCAAAGAGGCAGGGGCTCTGACGCGGCCGTCAGCTGACTCGCAGGGTGTTATCACGCAGGGGCCTCCGCGGAGTCAGGCCAGTCTCCAGGGTGGGGCACCGGTCAGATGACCTCGAATGCACCGCCTGGCTGAAGGAGGGCCGCCTCTGTGCGTCCACACCTGCCAGGGGACACCTCCCGTCGCTTTGCTCTCGGGCACAGTGTTTTACTCGCAGCCTTGGGGACTTAACCATTTCTGTCCTGCTTGCTGTGAGATGCCAGGTGATTCTTGGCGCGACCGTCCCGAGGCGCAAAGAGGCTGAAAATCGTCACTGCCCCTATCGTGTTGGTTGGCTCCGGCATCAGATGAGTCAATGGGGGAGAATTCCTGCCCCGCGTTTTGATTTTTAAAAGCACAACTTCTTCTTCTTCTCCTTCTCCTTTTTTTTTTTTTTAAACAGGTAGAAGTTGCCTTAAGCCACTTGTATGCTGTAGTGAACCCATAAATTGTACCTAACCAAATGGCAAGAGCGATAGGAAAATCTCGGAGGTGAAGGAGATCAGCCAGTAACCCTAAATCACGGTCCGGTTGCTAGAAAGCAGTGCGCATGCACTTTTACGAACCGCGGGTTGTGCATCGCAATTAATCTGACAATGGAGCCAAAGCCTTATATGGTATTACCCCAGTGGTTTGAGGAATGCCGAAAGAAGAAAGCAGTCATTACCAGGCATTTGTTTAATGACTGTAATCATCCTGAATTAATTTAACTTGCTGCAATGTTTAACAGAAAGTCAATTATAAATTTGTGCTAGAAGAATAACAATGCTAGTATTTGCATAGCACCTTCCTCTGAGGAGACATCCTCTGAAGATCATCTCGTACCCTCCGCGTTTACAGAGCACTCAGAATGTGCTAAGTGCTTCAATCCATGGGCCAGCCTCTCCGAGGACAGGTGCTTGTCATTCTGAGCCACAGTGACGCGTCCCTATGGTACGAATAGCCTACAGGGGATTGCTCCATGGGCCTATGCTAGGCACTTGGTCAGGATTCAGCAGGGTTTGGTTTTGGTTTTTTCCCTCTTTGTGTCTTAGGAATTTTATTTTTCTGCCTCCTTCTTATCTGGTTGTGTTGACATGAACCCCCCCTCCCCCCAGAAACAAACAGAAGGCCAAACCTAGATGAAAAAAACATCATCCGTGTAATTACAGAATTATTGTATTAGGAATACTACGAGTGTCAAAACCAGAATTACTATAAGTACTTAAATGAAGGGCTGATTCTACTTGGAGGCGGTGGGCTGGTGGAAGGAGCTGTGGCCCCAGCTGAGGGCTGCTGCCTGCACTGAGCCCAACATAGCTCTTTCCTTCCCAGACTCTCATTAGAGGATCCAAACCTCTTAAGTCGGCCTTTGCTCCCTTGTTTCAGAATTTGTTACCAGGTAATGAGCCCCAAAGGATACAAATAACCAATCAGGTGTAGCGTCCTTCTTCGGAGACATTTATCATTTTGAGGAAAATAAAACTTCCAGCAAAGTTATGGCTATCAATTGTGGCATCTCAAGCACTAATTCATTTCCGAGGGGCAAGGAGGCCTTCTCCTTCACCATAGGGCAGATCTGTGCCCGTGGGGCTGACCTCCCCTTGGCGTAGGTAAGGCTCAGCCTCAAATCTCCTCAAGCCAGCACGCATTGTGAATGTGGGTGGTCCGTGTGGGGCCCTGGGGCAGGCGGGAGAGACACCAGCAGCATCTCTCACTGGCATCTAGGGCATCCCACCTTTGCTCGTGATTTCTCTCAGGTCCTTGCCCACTGAGGAAAAGAGACTCAAGCATTGGTGTTTTTAGAAAGCGTCCCAGGCGATTAATTCCACCATGTGCCCAAGATTGGGAACTACCGATTAAAGATGAAATGCACTCCTGTTTTGCGATGTGTGAATCTGTTGTTTGTAAATTCATACGGTGCATATTATAGTTGACTGCAAGAATGAAAAGATAAAAACGAGGGCTTCAGTTTGCCTCTCTGTACTGTTAACATTCTGTACAAATCAATGAAAAGGAAATGATTTTTTTAAGTTTATGTATTTATTTTGGGGGGGGGGAGGAGCAGAGAGAGAAGGAGAGAGACAGAGAGAGTAAAGGAGGGGCAGAGAGAGAGAGAGAATCTGCCAGTGCAGAGCCAGAGGTGGGGCTCGAACCCACGGACCATGAGATCATGACCTGAGCTGAAGTCCAATGTTCAACTGACTGAGCCACCCAGGAAGCCCAAAAAGGAAATGATTTTTTTTTATTTTTTTTTAACGTTTATTCATTTTTGAGACAGAGAGAGAGAGAGAGACAGAGCGTGAATGGGGGAAGGTCAGAGAGAGAGAGGGAGACACAGAATCGGAAGCAGGCTCCAGGCTCTGAGCTGTTAGCACAGAGCCCGATGCGGGGCTCAAACTCATGGACCGCGAGATCATGACCTGAGCCGAAGTCGGACGCTTAACCGACTGAGCCACCCGGGCGCCCCAAAAAGGAAATGATTTTAACGGAGAAAATCTACATGGTTATGACACATGCACACATCTGTAACGGGGACAGTCTAGTTACACGCGGTAGTCACACCCTCCCAAGGCGCCTTGTTCCTTCCTCTCTTGCAGTGCCGGCCGCCTTGTGTTGAGACTTTTTGTTGACCTAGTATCCTTCTCGGTGGACTTGAGAGTTCTTCGAGGGCAGGGGCATGACGCACTCACCCTGATGGCCCCAGTGCTTTCTCTCTGCCTGGCAAGGGGTGCCTCTTCAGTATTTGCAGAAGGAAAGACAGAATGCGGAGAGACGTCTCCCAGTTAGAGAAGAAAGCTCAGAGACATCCAGGGTTCCAGCATGAGAACCGCAAGCTTTCCTTGCAGATTATCGCGCTCCCAAGGACTAAAAGAACACTAATTCTCAACCACAAATACTGACTTAAAACCTACATAGCAATTTTAGAAAGGGTGTGTGGTCAGTCAAAGCCCTGTATGTGTTTAATGACTAAATCTCCCTTCGTTTCAGGTATTCAGAAATCGAAAGCACACATTTCATTTTCCTTTGCATTTGGCACGGTGAGGCCAGTGAGGTGGTGACCCTGCTTGCCTTGGCTAGCCCTCTGCCGTCCCCAGCCTAGACGAGGAAAAAAGTCTGTTCCTAAGCTGTCCAGAAATCTCCACTCTGATACGTGCCCTTTTTTTCCTTCTGCCATCCACTCTCTAGGAGTCTTGGGATCACTTCTCCGTGCTTCTACGCGCATATACAATACAATAAATAGGATTGTAAAGGAAACTAATTGTATTAAAGATTGTAGCTTAAGAACTCTTGCCTTGGAAAATCAAAATCCCTCCAAAGTGAAATTACAAAGTGACTCCGATCGTCTCTGGTCCGACTTTTGTCCAATAAGAAAACAAGTTCAGGAAGAGCCGAGACAAGATAAAGGGGTGGGAAGGAGAATAGATGACTGTATTTATTGAATTTCATTAAACTTGAAATGGTGTTTCCTCTCAAAAGTGACCTTTCTAACGACTAGCACATTCCCCCATTTTCACATTTAAAAGAACACACCATACTTTCCAAACTGCCAACTCACATTAGATAGACCCTTCCTAAGGCGTAAAAAAAAATATATATATATATATGGAGGCAATTTATTCTTTCATCTTTTTGTTTTACAAGTGAGGGCGAAAATTGAAGCTCAGAAAGATGGAGTCTCGCTTACAGCGGCATGTAAGTAAAGGGGCAGTAGATCCCGGGACCCAAATCTCCTACACCTGCATCAGCACCCCCTCCTTGTACACATTTAGTCAGCCATGTGCAGGGATTGTAAAAGCTGGGTACCAAACCATCGGCAGCTTGAATCAACCGCAGTGAGAATATTTACACCACAAAAGTGGGCAGACACTAAAATCTGGGGTGTTGTTTTTCCTCTGGAGGGCTGCCTAACATGTTGTAATATATTTAATCATGCCAATTTACATAAGTTTGATGTGTACTTTCATTTCAACTCCAGAATCCAAAGTGCTTAAGAATATGAAGCATAATGGTTAAGCCTAAAGCTCTCAGGTCAGAGGGCCTTTAATCCTATACCCCTGATTCTCTGTGTGACCTTGGGGGAAGTTCAGTCCCCAAGTTCAGTCTGGGATTCAATTTCTTCTGTAAAACAAAGATAAAAAGCCTGTGCACACAGGTTATGTGTATTCGTGAAGCCGTGCACATAAGCTACTTAGCATGGACTCGCGCACACTGAGCTCCCAGTGGCTGTTAGCTGTGATTATTTTCCTCTTCTCTCACCTCTCCCTCCTTTTTCTGATTCAGTTGGTCATCATGGCAGATTGACATTATTTGCGCTGAGGTGGGTAAAGCTATGTTTAAGAGATTACAGGCAAAAAACAAAAACCCTGTACAACCAACTCGGGATTTGGGAGAATGGAGGGTTACCCTGTGGTTCCTGACTCATGTGGGTAACCAGAGATTCGAAGGACCGGTGTCATTTTTGCATAAATTCTGTAATCCAAGGCAGCATCATGATTCAGCAGAGAAATTATTGAGGGACATGGTTTCAGCATGATTTTAGAGGTTTTAGAGAAGACAAATTAAGACTATACACTGTATTAGGGGTCTTCGGGCAAAGACCAAGTTGCAGATTGTACACAGACAGGCAGTCGGGCCTCTCGGCCTGCGGTCACGTAGCCCCCTTCACGGGTGTGTTTTCATTTGCGGAGTCTCATGGCCAATTTGCACACCTGCCGAGACATGTGTATTTTTCAGAGCTAAGAATTCTTCCACTAATAAGATCAAGCTTTAAGGGAAGAGGCTCTGCCTGCAGGCTCTGAAGGACTTGGTCCACAGAGCCAAGGTGTTGGAATGTCAGGTCGGCCCTATCTAGAGGGCAACAAGCCAAGGAGATGCCCCCTCCCCCTTTTTGTTGGCATGGGCAATGCTCATGGAAGGCGCCCCGCAGGAACCACACAGGAATGCTCATGTTAGCTGTCCCATCTTTTGGGCTTCTCTGAATTCAGTGTTCTTGGACACGGGACCACCATTACAAGGAGAAGGTAGAGAGGAATCTTGGAAGCAGTGGGGCAGAACCACCCTGCTTCCACTCATCCCACCCCAACCACAAAAGAGCAGAAATAGGTGGGGGGCGCCTGGGTGGCTCCGTCGCTTAAGGGTCCGACTTCAGCTCAGGTCATGATCTCGCGGTCCATGAATTCAAGCCCCGCATTGGGCTCTGTGCTGACAGCTCAGAGCCTGGAGCCTGCTTCGGATTCTGTCTGTGTCTCCCTCATTCTCTGCCCCTCCCCGACTCAACTCTGTCTCTGTCTCTCAAAATTGAATAAATGTTAAGAAAAAAATGTTTTTAAAAAGAGCAAAAGGGGGACAGGATTATCACCATGGTACCCTAGGTTCAAACAAAATCCCAAGGGAATACAAAATGAAGTCATGCCATTCTTCTAGACTGAGTTTTCTAGGCAGTAAGTTCTATTAGAAACGACAGGTCACCTGACTCTCCTTGCCCTGCCTCCCTTCAAGGGTTGTGGGTCTCCTGGCCCACCTACTTTGGGTTTGCTCATTTTCAGAGCTAAAGTTCCACTCCCAGAAAATGGCATCAGCGGGGACAACAGGAACCCTCTAAACAGCCAGGCTATGGCCCAGGAGACATCAGCCTCCCAGTCCCTGAAGAAAAAGATGCTTTAACCCAAATACTAATGTATAATAACAGAACTGCAAAAAAAAAAAAAGAATAGACATAATTACCATTTATTGAGAGTTTACAAAGTGCCAAGTACGCATGATATCTTCCCAATCATAAAGTAAATAATAAGTAAAGTAAATAAAAAGTAAAGTAATAAAAGTAAATAAATAAAATAATAAGTATAAAAATAAACGCATGCATAGGGCTTACTATGGCCAGAGTGCCAACGGCTTTACATGTAATAACCTACTTAATCCCTACGACAACCGTGTGAGGAAGGTATTCTCATACCGACTCCATTAGGTAGGAACTATTAGGTCCCTGTCACAACTGGGAAAGCGGAAGCACAAAGAGAGGAGTATTGTTCAAACCACACATCTGGTAAATACAGGCTTGTGGATTCAAACCCGCATTGTCTAATCTGGGTTCAAATTTAAATCTTGTGCTCTTACGCATTGATATTCAAACATGGGCTTCCTACAACGGTCTTTAAATGGTTTGAAAGAGCCCAAGAGAAAGGAGAGAAAAATAGAAACTAGTCTTGGAGTCACTGAGGGAAGGGTTACAATCTAAGAGTTTGTGACCAGGGAGACCCTGTCCCATAAGAATATTAGCAAAATGAGCTTTTCGTTAAAGCATTCCTTTGAAGATACTTGAACTCATCGGTATGCTAGTAAATTGACTCTCTGAGGCTTCCTCTGTTCACTCCAGAAACCATATCATTTTATAATGCCTATGCATTCGGGACAGCCTTCATACTGAACACACAGCTCTGTGATTTTCCGGGATTTTCTGTGATTTTAGGTAGTTTCCCATATCTCTCTTGCTCTCCCTCCCAAGCTATGTGTTGTCACTTCTTATATTTAACGAAAGATGTTTTTACTTTTGTTGTTCTTAATTTGAAAAGGAAGTGAGACATTTATATTTCTCTTCCCTTGACCTTCTAAGAAATCTAACAAATGTGTGTGGGTTTTTAAGTGGGAATGACTCTTGGTTGGGTAAAAGCTTTTCTCTGTGAATTGGTCAGCCTTTGGGAGACCTAAGAAACGTGCAGGTGTACGTGTACATGTGCACGAGTGTGCGCATGCACACACACACACACACACACACACATACACGTGCATTCAACACTATTTACTGTGAACCCTAGGCAGCCTGGAGCTTGTCTGAACACACAACGCTCACCATTTTGGATTTACACCTGTTCCCAACCACTTTTCCTGCTCTAGCTGTGCACCATATTTTGAGGCCCCAACAGCCAGGCAAGTTACTCTGTAAGTACATGATCACCATGAGGTCATGATGTGAACTCAGACCTAGAACACTAAATGGCAGTTACCCTTTGAGAAACAATGTAACTCTAAGGATAATCACCATGTTCTGTGTAATTTTTTTTAGATCTTTGGGGGTGCTAATTTGTAAAGCACATATAACCAAATGAATAATTACATAGCAAGGGGCTAAAAGGCAATTACAAAATAATTGCATGCTATTTGATCCCTCCATGAAAACATGCTTAATAGAATGTTCCCCTAAACTGTTTCTGTACCTGTGGAACACTTTAAGGTTATTCTTTTTCCTTAACTCTTTTGAAGAATGTTGTTTGGTAAAATATACTAAAGTATAGGCTCTAAGTGTAGGTTAGAAACTCAGTATAAAGCTTTATTTTTCCCCTATACTATATAAAGTGAATTTATGAGCTATTCAGTACTTTATTATAAAATAGCCTTTGTGTTAGATGATTTGCCCAGCTGTAGGCTAACATAAGTGTTCTAAGCACATTCAAGGTAGGCAAGGCTGAACTATGATGTCAGTAGGTCAGGTGTACTAACTGCATTTTTGACTCGGGATATTTTCAAGTCATTATGGGTTTAGCAGGATGTAAGTCGAGGAAGATTGGTACTAGAATTACTCAAAAAAATTGTTTTTGATGTTTTTATTTATTTTTTAAGACAGAGAGAAAGCATGAGCTGGGGAGGGATAGAGAGAGAGGGAGACAGGAACCAAAGCAGGCTCTGTGCTGACAGCAGAGTGCCCAACGTGGGGCTAGAACTCACAAGCCATGAGATCATGACCTGAACTGAAGTCAGACGCTCAGCAGACTGAGCCACCCAGGTGCCCCTAGATTTACTCAAAAAGTTTAAGAATACTACTAATTTTTTTAAGTTTATTTATTGATTTTTCAGAGAGAGAAAGAGAGCATGAACTGGAGAGAGGCAGAGAGAGAGAAAGACACAGAATCAGAAGCAGGCTCCAGGTTCCAAGCTGTCTGCACAGAGCCCAACGTGGGGCTTGAACCAACCAACCACAAGATCATGACCTGAGCCAAAGTGGGACCCTCAACCAACTGAGCCACCCAGGCGCCCCAAAGAATACTATTAGATTAGTCTTTGGATTTTTTTTTAAGTTTATTTCTTTATTTTGAGAGAGACAGAGAGCATGAGCAGGGGAGGGGCAGTGAGAGAGGGGGAGAGAGAATCCCAAGCAGGCTGCATGCTGTTAGCCAAGAGCCTAGCGTGGGACTGGATCTCATGAACCATGAGATCATGACCTGAGCTGATATCAAGACTCAGATGCTTAACCAACCGAGCCACTCAGGCACTCCTAGGTTAGTCTTTGGATTTTAAAGAGCACTTCAAACTTTTAAAAAAGCACGTTCACACGCATCATGCATCTGTGAGCATTACTCAGCTTAAAAGTGATAGTCTTGAGAGAGAGAAGGTAATAATTTGCCCAATGTCTTCTATCTCCTGGCTCACAGATTTCCCCCCTGACCACATACATGCACGCACTGACTTTCATCCTGATCTTTACCAGTTTCCATTCCTGAGGTAAGATGAGAAAGAGAGAGGAAAAAGGGAGAAGGAAGGAAGTGCTGGCCGACTTGTTAGAGTGAAGCAGAACCAGAAGTTGGGGATACTTGGAAAACATCACACAAGCACCTACAGAAGCTAGCGAGAGCCCCCACAGTAATAAACACACAGGAAACTTGCACCGATATGCATTCTTCCAAAACAGACTGCATTTACGATCAACTTGAAAAGCCGGTAAATAACAGCGTTGAATATATCATGGAATTTGTTGAACACCCTACCGACAGTGAAACACAGAGCAGTTGGATGTGTACAGAATGACTGTGGCGTGTGCCAGGCGTTGCCCCTCGTGAGCGTGTGGCTGAGCGGGAGTAAAACTTCCTGCGGCTGCACAGCATCACGAGGCAGTATCGGACCACGTATCGCTAGCCTGGGAGAAGTACAGTCTCTACTGATTTGGTACTGCGTTTGTACCACTGTGAAGCCAAAAACTCGTGAGTCAAACCATCATGATTTGGGGACCCCCCCCCCCCCCGTGATCTAGAATGACCTAGTTGTATGCCACTGCTCCCCTCCGCCCCTACTGCTCCTAGACCCTGCCTCTCCCTCCCTCCTGCCTTTGGCAACTTCTTGTTTTAACCATGCTTTGCAAATGGTCAGGACTGAAAAACTACAAAGAGGCAAATAAGTATCTGGTAGGAAAATTATTTCTTTGTATTTTAATAAGAGATTAAATCAATTACAGTTGACCTTTGAACAGCATGGGTTTGAACTGCATGGGTTCACTTAAATGTGGAGTTTTTTTATTGTCTTGCATTATAAATGTATTTTCTCTTCCATATTTTTTAAATTAAATTTGTTTAATGTTTATTTATTTTTGAGAGAGAGAGACAGAGCATGAGTGGGGGAGAAAGAGAGAGAGAGGGAGACACAGACTCCGAAACAGGCTCCAGGCTCTGAGCTGCTAGCACAGAGCCCGACACGGGGCCTGAACCCACAAACCATGAGATCATGACCTGAGCCAAACTCGGAAACCTGAACCACTGGGCCACCCAGGCAGCCCCCTTGTGATTTTTTTTAAATAACATTTTTTTTCTCTAGCTTACTTTATTGTAAGAATATAGGATGTAACGCACATAATGTACAAAACATGTATTAACCAACCGTTATCAGTAAGGCTTCTGATCAACAGCAGGTTATTAGTAGTTAAGTTTTTGGGGGCGAGTCAAAAGTTTTATACAGATTTTTGTCTGCATGGGTTGGGGGGCTGGGCATTGGCCCCTGTGTTGTTCCCAGGGTCAGTTGTACGGTTTTACTTCTACTTCCAGGAAATTTTCGAGTTTTTCCATGAGGGATATTGTTTGCTACAATCCACTGGATACAGACGTGGCCTAAAATTGGCAAGAATTGGAATTTCCCAACACCACCAGTGTGCTTCATCAACTCTAGGTGCTGGAGTTAGAAATATATTACACTTGTGGTTAATTGTTGTGGTTTTCCATGGCTTTGTGAAATTACCTACTTCCAAAGTGACTCAGGCCTCTTCTGTCCCGAGAGGCTATGGTGCTGGGGAATGACAGCACTGGTGTGGATGCAAGAGGATGATCGATTTTCTTTTCCCAGACCCTTCCCGTCACTGATGCTTATTCCACTGATAACTAAAAATGGAAGAGCCATTTTTCATTTATTTTATCACTCAATATGCCTTCACTTCCACGATGAATTAAATACGGTCACAGGCACCAAAATTATTTCAGTATAAAAGAATAGAAGTAGTCAGCCTTCTTATGGTAAGCACAACATAAAGAGAAAATGAACAGCAAACCAACAAAATCATTGCAGAGTTGACCGTTTCGTAGTGAATTAAAAGTCCTATTGATTTAGTTGGAGAACACGTTTGTGAAAACTGGACTTAAAAGATTTATGAATGCCTTAAAGAGGCACATCCGGGGGTGCCTGGGTGGCTCAGTCGGGTGAGCGGCCGACTTCGGCTCAGGTCATGATCTCACGGTCCGTGGGTTCGAGCCCCGCGTCGGGCTGTGTGCTGACAGCTCAGAGCCTGGAGCCTGCTTCGGATTCTGTGTCTCCCTCTCTCTCTCTGCCCCTCCCCTGCTCATGCTCTGTTCTCTCTGTCTCTCAAAAATGAACAAACGTTTAAAAAAAATGTAAAGAGGAATGTCAGATAAATGAGCAGCCCTTGAGTATGAGGCTCCAACAAGCATCCAGTTTGTCCCCCTTCTTTGACTCCTAAAGATGGCTGCCGCTGAGGACGGACTTGGATTTTTAAATCGCTGAGGATGTTCAACATAGTTGGAAATTGAAAAGGGCATATAAATGGGAAGGAAGGAGGTAGAGAGCCTATGTTAAATATTCTTTTAAGAAGTGTGGTGAACGAGGGCTCATTCGAAGCCATAGTTAAAAAGGTACATATTTCTACAAATGAGGTTTTGGAGGGGTCTTTATTTAGGATGGAAACGTTTAAAATAAATTTATTGGCTGAAGAAAAAGGAACTGGTAGAAAGTGACAATTGGAGGTATGGGACACAGAAGAGTCAGGTGTTGGAGCTCCAGAAAGACATGGGACAAGGCCAAGAGCAAGGTGGGGTGTTGGCCTTGAACATCTTTCTTACCCTCTGAAACTGATGTAAAGGTGGCAGGGGTACAGGAAGGATTTAGCTGTTCTCGTCTGTCTGAAGAACGTGGCTTCCAGAATTAAGAGTAATGCCACAAATATGTTCTGATCAGAGACAGAGGCTGTTATAGATATTGTAATACTAGCAATGCAGTCCAAGATCCAGTTCGCCTTTGGGGTGCCTGGCTGGCCCAGTTGGTGGAGCATGTGACTCTTGATCTCAGGGTTGTGAGTTTGAGCCCCATGTTGGGTGTAGAGATCACTTAAAAAATCCTTTTAAAAAATATTGAATTAGCCCCCAAAACCAAGAGCACACTGTACACGTTGTATGTTAGCCAACTTGACAATAAGTTATATTTAAAAACATAAAAATAAAAAAAATAAAATAAAATATATACTATAATAAAAAAGAAAAAAATATTGAATTAGCTCTTTTAGAACTAAATCAATTTTCCTTGGGAAATAATATAATACAGAAGTAAATAATAAGGGTTCTGGCATTAGGTTCGAATCCTGGCCCACCTACTTACTAGCTATAGGATTTTGGTCAAGTTACTTATATTTCTCAATTTTTCAAAAAATAATATAGGGATATTAATAACAATAATAATAACAAGTGTGCCTCAGAGAATTACTCTGAGCACTAAATGGAAGATAACCAATAGTAAACATCCGGGAAATACAAGATGTTATTTTGATTGCTGTTACTGCTCTTGTGGTAAATGAAAATTCATAGATATTTTTATAGGATTATGAAGAAACATTTCCCCCATTCTATCTATAATACAGTTGATTTTTTTAGACTCGGGGTAACCCTATTGAAGTGTGCATGTTAGATCCATTTTATCAAGCCATTCTCCTAAGATCCTTCTGGGGTGTGGCTCCATCGTTCCATGGATTCACTGCCCTCTCCAGCCTGGGTGACCTGTGAATGTCTTGAGTCCTGTGCCAGCCACTGCTGTTGCATACCCAGTATCCACATCTGCCTTCTTCCCTACTGACGGATGCTTGATCTGGTTCAACCAGAGCAGTGTATCTCCCAGCATCCCTGGCAGCTAGGGGTGGTCACGTGACACAGTTCTGGCCAGTAAGGTAAAAGCAGAAGTCACTGGGTGGGCATCCAGGTATGTTTATTAAGGAGGCTAGCCCCAGGAGAAAGAAAGCCAGATGCCAAGAATGATGGAGAAGGAAGAGTAGCCTGCCCTTCACCGTGCGTCACCAGAGCCCCTGTCGTGCGACAGAAACAACCCCTAGTGGGTTGAGCCTCTGGCATCAGGATTCTGTTACATTCGGCAGACACAACTTCTACCTGCTACAGGTGCCATCTGCAGTCCCATCTAAATATCTGGGGACAGGAAAAGAAACCTACACAGAACAGAGCTAAAGATAGACCACTGTAGCATCTCATTACGGACCGTCCTCCACTTTGTTTTTTTTCCAGATTTGTTGAGATACTTTTGACGTATAACATTGTGCAAGTTTAAGTAAACAAACGTGCTGATTTTCTGTGCACATATAGATTGTTCTTCCATGAATATCTTACTTTGCAAAAATTGTCTCCAGGTGATAACTGCACCTGTGTCAGTCTTGTCTCCATGATTAGGTGGTCTAGATTGTGTCTTCTGGGTAGGTGGTGGGCCCTGGGTATAGATTTGTAAAAACCAAAAGCGGTCGTGTCCTGATCAACTCCCGGGGACTCAGATGCCTTGTTCCAACTCAGGCTTCCAGCAAGTTCTAGAGCTGGCTCTCACCCCATATTTTCACAGCCAGTGTTTATTGCCCTGCATCACCTTGCTTGAGTAGCTCATGAAAACCTTCCTTTTGTCTTATACTCTCTCTCCAGGATCTCATTTTACTTTACTCAAACATATATTCTTAACTCTTTAAATATCCTTGGGCATTACTGCGGGATTACAGAAAGGTTTTGTTTTCCGGGTGAGTTCTCTTGGTTCTGAGTACCATAGTGTCCTATCCACAGTCACAAAGAACCAGTGATAGTAAGGCACAAGGCTTAAGACCGCTTTTGCAGCTATCGGGGCTTCAGTGCCAAAAAGGAAGGAGACCGATAAAGGGCCTCAGGTTCCCCCTTGAACTTGGGGCGGGTCACTTTGCCCTCGCCCTCCCTGAGGGGATCTCGGTAAGAATGGCTCTTACTCCAGTAATAACCTGCCATGCTTCTGAGCGGAAGACAATCTGTGACTTTCTCGAACCACCCTGAAAGCGGACAACATTGGCACAAACATTTCCTTGATATTTAATAGCTCCCTAACCCCCTCCAGCTGCTGCAGCTGCTGTAAGACAGACACAGGAGAGATTAGATACGGCATTTGCACCTGGCCAGCCATAAACTGCTTCTTGGTTGCATACGAAGGTTAACAGGCCCAATTCCCTTCTCTCCTTAGACCCAGAGTGTGAAAACATGAAAGAGAGCTGTAATTAGTTATAAACAATAAAAACTTGTGTGGCGTGTGTAAAACGAATGGATTTATTTGCCTACTCGGAGTGGAAGCAGAACTTTTCCTGGCTGTTGACAAGGAAATGCCTTGTCTTCACTGGGTTCTTTCTTTCTCTCTTCTTTTTTTTAAGATCTTTTTTTTTTTGTGTGTGAGTAATCTCTACACCCACCGTGGGGCCCGAACTCACAACCCCGAGATCAAGAGCACCTGCTCCACCCAGAGAGCCAACCAGGTGCCCCCTTCGCCGGGTCCTTTACATTCAAATGTTAGATGGTAGGTTTGGGTTGTGTCAGAGGGATGGGAGTGAACTCACTGTGTGGTCTGTCTGGTAGCTGGTGACTCTGCCCTTTACAAAGCTTTACGAAGTTCTATCCAGAACTTTGCCTGGTTCTTTCTGCTGCATCTGCCCCCAGCCGGTCTCTGCCCTGACTGCTCATTTTTTGTGACACAGCACTGATCCTTAGTGGGGCACAGCTTGAGAAGTGGAGGCAGAGCTGGGTGCTTTTCATGGGGTCCTCTCTGTAATTATGATTCAGTGGATTCTGGCCGGCTGAAAGCTCTTTAGAGTTTATAGACGACTGCAGCCAGCTTCATCTACTTAGCCACAATGTGGTAGGTAATTTGAGAGCATTAAAAAAAAAAAAAAAAAAGACTCCATATTAGCAGATCATTTGAATGCGCGCCCCCTTTTCCTCCACAAAACCTAATGCTTTATACTCTTGTTACCAGTATATTATATAAGCATGAATCATTCTTGGAATTGAATAGCTCCTTTGACCATGTGGAGTTCAGACGCACACAAGGAACTTTAGTTGAAATGGAGACTTGCCATATTGGTGGCACTCTCCACTCCTATTTTCTAGTAGTTTCCAAACTTTTCAAGTATGAGAGCCCATTTTTTACCTAATTCTAGTAGTTTTGTTTTAGTCTTTGTTGATTGAGATTACCAAAAGCTACCATGAAAGCAGTATATTTTGTATTTATTAATCATCACAACAGTAACTTATGTATGAAAAGTGGGACATATATTCCAGTACATTCTTTATTCTGTCCTCGATAACACTTGGTATAAATATAGATTTCAGCACTCCTTAAAGAAACTCCAAGGGTTCCCAGGGGTTCGAGGCCCAAATTATAAATATAGTCATTTTTCGAAAGCAAATGACTCTTACAGAAGGAATGTAGAGAGAGGGCTGTTAAAATAATCTTGCAAAACCTTGCGGAATAGGATCTTCGATATGCCATGTTCCACAGGACAGATGAAAAGAAAGCTAGGAAGATAGTTTTTGAATTTCCAGCAATAACGTTAGGTGTTATGTTCCTACAATTTAGCCCACCGATGGGTACTGTATTTTTTTTTATTTTTATATTTTTAATTTACATCCAAATTAGTTAGCATATAGTGCAACAATGATTTCAGGAGTAGATTCCTTAGTGCCCCTTCCCCACTTAGCCCATCCCCCATCCCACAACCCCTCCAGTAACCCTCTGTTCTCCATATTTAAGGGTCTCTTCTGTTTTGTCCCCCTCCCTGTTTTTATATTATTTTTGTTTCCCTTCCCTTCTGGTCATCTGTTATGTCTCTGAAAGTCCTCACATGAGTGAAGTCATATGATTATTTGTCTTTCTCTGACTGACTAATTTCACTTAGCATAATACCCTCCAGTTCCATCCACGTAGTTGCAAATGGCAAAATTTCATTCTTTTTGATTGCCAAGTAATACTCCATTGTGTGTGTGTGTGTGTGTGTGTGTGTGTGTGTGTGTATACCACATCTTCTTTATCCATTCATCCATCGATGGACATTTGGGCTCTTTCCATACTTTGGCTATTGTTGCTAGTGCTGCTATAAACATGGGGGTGCCTGTGTCCCTTCGAAACAGCACACCTGTTTCCCGTGGATAAATGCCCAGTAGTGCAATTGCTGGGTCGTAGGGTAGTTCTATTTTTAGTTTTTTGAGGAACCTCCACACTGTTTTCCAGAGTGGCTGCACCAGCTTGCATTCCCACCAACAATGCAAAAGAGATCCTCTTTCTCCACATCCTCGCCAACATCTGTTGTTGCCTGAGTTGTTAATGTTGGCCATTCTGACGGGTGTGAGGTGGTATCTCATTGTGGTTTTGATTTGTATTTCCCTGATGATGAGTGATGTGGAGCATTTTTTCATGTGTCGGTTGGCCATCTGGATGTCTTCTTCGGAGAAGTGTCTATTCATGTTTTTGCCCATTTCTTCACTGGATTATTTGTTTTTTGGGTGTAGAGTTTGATAAGTTCTTTATAGATTTTTGGATACTAACCCTTTCTTTGTAGATTTTGGATACTAACCCTTTATCTGATATGTCATTTGCAAACATCTCCTCCCATTCTGTCGGTTGCCTTTTAGTTTTGCTGATTGTTTCCTTCGCTGTGCAGAAGCTTTTTATTTTGATGAGGTCCCAGTAGTTCATTTTTGCTTTTGTTTCCCTTGCCTCTGGAGACGTGTTGAGTAAGTGGTTGCTGCGGCCAAGATCAAAGAAGTTTTTGCCTCCTTTCTCCTCGAGGATTTTGATGGCTTCCTGTCTTACATTGAGGTCTTTCATCCATTTTGAGGTTATTTTTGTGTCTGGTGTAAGAAAGTGGTCCAGGTTCATTCTTCTGCATGTCGCTGTCCACTTTTCCCAGCACCACTTGCTGAAGAGACTGTCTTTATTCCATCGGATATTCTTTCCTGCTTTGTCAAAGATTAGGTGACCATATGTTTGTGGGTCCATTTCTGGGTTCTCTATTCTGTCTCATTGATCTGAGTGTCTGTTCTTGTACCAGTACCATACTGTCTTGATGATTACAGCTTTGTAGTATAGCTTGAAGTCCGGGATTGTGATGCCTCCTGCTTTGGTTTTCTTTTTCAAGATTGCTTTGGCTATTCGGGGTCTTTTCTGGTTCCATACAAATTTTAGGATTATTTGTTCTAGCTCTGTGAAGAATGCTGGTGTTATTTTGATTGGGGTGAGTACTGTATTTTTTTAACGGACCAATGCAATTGGATAAAATTCATAGTCACCTCAAATATTTTTTTATCTTCTTAGGGCCCCTGGCTGGCTTAATCAGTAAAGTGTGTGACTTTTGTTCTCAGAGTCAGAGATTCAAGCCCCATGTTGGGCATAGAGCTTACTTTAAAAAACCTTTTTTAAAGATTTTTTTATCTTCTTGGGGTACCTGGGTGGCTCAGTTGGTTGAGTATCCAACTTTGGCTCTGGTCATGATCTCCCAGTTCCTGGGTTCGAGCCCTGCATCGGGCTCTGTGCTGACAGCTCTGAGCCTGGAGCCTGCTTCAGATTCTGTGTCTTCCTTTCTCTCTGGCCCTCTTCACTCACCCTCTGCCTCTCCCTCTCTCTAGATAAAACATGAAATAGATAAAACATGAAAAAAATTTTTTAAGATTTTTTAATCTTCTTATAGTGCATAACCCTTAACCAATATAATCACTGTAACAGTGGTAAGAGTGACTACAGTTGAAACTCCCTATTTTGTAAAACTAAATTAAGTAAAATACAGACTACATAATGCACAATATGATTTAATTTTATATAAGATTAACAAATACTGAGTTATCATATATAATCTAAGTCACATTCTCTCTTTATTCAGACCTGTAAAATAATATTCAGGCAATTGGATATGTTTTTAGAGTTATTTCTAGCTTCATTTTCCCTTTTGAGTTGAAGCAAGCAATGATTTTTGCAAGATTCTCTAATTTGTATCTTAAAAAACACAAAGCAGAATTATAGTGTAAATTATAGTCCTGTCTTCTCTAAAAAAAAAATGCAAAGAAAAAAAACACTGTATCTTATTTTTCAATAATCCTCAACTATTGATTGATATTTCCTCCTGGGAGTCTACTCTTCCTGATGGAATTATATTCGGTTTGTAATCTAAAGAAGGACGTTCCACTGGCTGAGAAGAAATGAAAAGGGATTCAGCCTCCCTCCGAAGCCAAACTATTCCCTGGATAATGCTCTCCAGATAGCAAACATTAGAAAAAGCAAAGGTAAAGCTCACCCGAACAGCTCCAAGGCTGTGCATCCCCAGGAGGAATACTTTGGGACTTCCTTGGGTGCCTGGTTACAAGAATGATACGGTCCACGGTGACGAAAGATACATTCCCATATAGCATTTATACAAGTTAAATAGTGACCTTTACCAAGCAGGTAGGGGACCTGATAACGTCTCCTAATCAGGCTACCCTGAGAGATCTTTAAAAGCCAAAGGGCAGACTTACATAAAGTCAACTGCCCCGATAATATGCAGATGACCTGCCGGCATCTTATGGCGACGCACCTATGCAGACTTTCTAAAAGGGCAAAAAGCAAAGGCTTCGTTCTCAGTCCTGTTCCATAGCACAGGGATGCATTCTTCATAGAGTGTAATACCTTCTTCACCCCAAAGACACCACCTGCCTCTCCCCAAGCCCGCCACAGAGCCCACTTTCGCTGGATTTGCATCCAGGGGCAAATTCATACATGTCGTGGGAATCCTTCATCCAAAGGCAGATTATTTTGCAAGATCAAAATTCTTTTGCTATCAGCTGTAGGGGCCAGCTTCTAAGAAAATTTGCATTTTAACGGGAAACAGAGGTACAGCCGTGGGTTAGAAATTAAAGGGATGGACAGATCATCGTAAAAGCAAATTAACAAACAAATGGGATATGAATATATCTATTAACTGTCTACATTTTTGAAAAAGGAAGACACTAGAATTTAGAAAGCTGAAAATGTATCCAACTGAAAAGGGGCAAAAGGAATTTTAATGAATTACAACACAACTGGAGAGGCAGACTGGATAATTAGAGTCTCCATTATTGTAACTCAGTGGAAAACTGGCTTGACTTATCCCCCTTCAGATGATGGCTTGTAGACAGCTAAGTTATAAAGAAAGCCAAGCTAATATTAGAAAAAGTTAGAAAACATTTCCAGCCATAGGGCGCCTGGGTGGCTCAGTCGGCTAAGCGTCCGACTCTCGGTTTTGGCTCAGGTCATGATCTCGCGGTTTCGTGCATTCGAGCCCCACTTCGGGCTGTGTGATGACAGTGCGGAACCTGGTTGGGATTCTCTCTCTCCCTCTGTCTGCCCCTCCCCTACTCATGCTGTCTCTGTATCTGTCAAAATAAATAAATAAATAAACTTTAAAAAACTAAAAAAAAAAACATTGCCAGCCAAATATTTTTAAATGACTTGCTAATATAACATTTCAGGACACTTTGTTTCTTATATTTAAAAAAACAAAACCAGAAAATTTCCCCAAATTTAGTTCCAAAAAGTCCTGTGTTAGTTTGTTATATCATCCTCCATAACCCAAATATTGGCACTGAGAAACCAAGATGTCTAGGGCCAGTGATCTGGATAAGCACGGGCAATAAAAACAGCTGATAGAGAAAGTATCACCCACGATTTGTGAGACAGAGTTGTAAGCACCTTGAGCACTGAGGAGACCCACCATGAGGGCACAAACTTGGACAATGACCAACATCACATACCCTTGTCCTCCCCACCAGACATGTAGATTCACATCCCCAGGAGCTTCAGGGTTCGACACTGGCCCTATGAAGCCCTGAGCCCCCTCTACACACAGGCCAGAAGTGGGTTCGAGTCTTACCTGGAACTGGCTCTCCTGAGTCCAATATGCAGAACACAGTAAGATCAGCCCCAGCAACAATGGGGGAATGAAGGACACCGAGAGCATTTTCTTACTTCTAGGCTTTCCCAGGGGTGGTTACAATTGTTCATGGACAGGGGTGCCTGGGTGGCTCAGTTGGTTAGGTGACTGACTTCAGCTCAGGTCGTGATCTCGCAGTTTGTGAGTTCAAGCCCCGCGTCGGGCTCTGTGCTGACAGCTCAGAGCCTGGAGCCTGCTTGGGGTTCTGTGTCTTCCCCTCTCTCTACCCCTCCCCCGCTCACGGTCTGTGTCTGTCTCTCAATAATAAATAAACGTTAAAAAAATTTTTTTAATTGTTCATGGACAACAATTAGAATCGGTAAGGTAGTATTCTTAGAAGATTCTGAAGAAGACTACAGTTTCTTTGAGCAAGTAAAGTCTCCCTGCTACTGTTTTTATTTTGTTCTCCTGGGCTCCTCTCCCAAGCAGTGCCTGACATTTGACTTCTGAACCGTTGGCTATAGCAGGCACCACAGGCTAGGTTAGCTGAGAGACTCTATTTGGAATCAGTTAATGTGATTGCTGGCACATGATAATCACTTATGGGTCTCTCTTCTCCTTCATTCCCACCTTCCCTTCCTTCCTTTCTGAATCCCGATGTGCGTGTGTATGCACACTTGAGTGAAGGTCCTATTCACATCAAACTGGAATTGTAGAACTCTTCCTTATCACAAAAGACATGAAAGGCCTATTTTTATTAAAAGAAAGAAAAAGTTTAGCCCACCCATACCTCCTTAACCGCTCTCCATTCTAGCACTGAAACTTCCATTCGGTGATGTCACAGGGAGCCAACAGTTCGGCTTTTATAAACTGTGCTTTATTAACGCTTGCTTTTAAAGACACAACGCTTGGGGCACGCGGGTGGCTCAGTCAGTTGAGCATCTGACTTCAGCTCAGGTCATGATCTCACAGGTTGTGAATTCAAGTCCTGCATTGGGCTCTCCGCTGTCAGCACAGAACCTGCTTTGGATTCTCTGCCCCTCCCCTGCTCGCTCGCTCTCTCTGTCTCTCTGTCTCTCTCTCAAAAATAAATAAATATTTAGAAATAAAAACATGAACATTAAAAAATATAAAAATATATAAAACACAGCACTGTGTATTTTCCCATCCTGTCCTTCCCTGAGGTCAATACCTGACTCAAAATTCCATTTTAGTCCAAGCTCTGTTACCGCTATTGTGTGATCAGGTTTGTTTAGGAAACACCAAACTCAAGGTCATTCGTGTATCAAACATTCAGTAAAAGTTCTTTACCTTCCCACTCCTTATACTTAAAGCTAAAAGGAGGCTGGGTGTAGCCTATATTCTACGCTATCCAGTCCATTGAGAGAGCTCAAACCATTTGAGTGCTAAGCCTTTTTTTATTTTCCACATGATTTTAACCTTATTCATAGTTTCTGGTGCGTATGACAGCATTGTTCATTCTGCGGCTCATTCAACATTTTGCAGTGCCCTTTAGGCAGAGTACTATGAACAGCGCCATAGCGGGGCCAAGAGGAAGGCGGCGTTGTGGTTGACAGAGCAGGCTAATTAAGAACGCTAGCTCAGAATAGCCGTGAGCAAGTTACTCCCAAGCTGTTCCTCAGCTTCCTCATCTTTAAACTGGGGATAATTACAGTATCTACCTCATAGGATTGTTGTAAGGACGAAATGGGGCAGATCCTGTGACGTGCAGAACAGTGTCTGACCCACATTAATCATTTGTTACGTGATAATTCTTTTGATGTACCCAGGAGCTAGTGCAGGAGTTCTTAACCAGGGCTCCATGGATGTCGAAGGTCCACAGATGGCTTTAGAGTATCCCAGAACCCCCTGAAATTATGTGCAAAATTTAGAGTGCTTTCATCTAGAGAGCAAATTTCAAGTTTTCATAAGATTCTTTCTAAAAATTGTGTTTTTTTTAATGTTTCTTTATTTTTGAGACAGAGAAAGAACGTGAACAGGGGAGGGTCAGAGAGAGGGAGACACAGAACCTGAAGCAGGCTCCAGGCTCCGAGCTGTCAGCACAGACCCCAACGTGGGGCTCGACCTCGTGGAGTGTGAGATCATGACCCGAGCCGAGTCAGATGCTTAACCGGCTGAGCCACCCAGGCGCCCCAAAGTTTCATAAGATTCTTAAAGGGATATGTGAAGGAAAAAAAAAAAAAGTTAGGATGTCCTGAACTAGGGGCTCTAGAGATACAAGACAGAAATTTTGCCCTCAGAGACCTCACAGACTAAAAGAGGAGACGGACATTCAGTAACAATAAAATATGACAGTTATGTAGAAATGTCCCAGGATGCAACGAGACACATAGAAGAGCCACCTGAGGGGGGTGATGCAACAAACAAAGCTTCCCCCAGAATAGGTGACATTTAAGAGACGTGCTCGATATGAGGTAGCCAGATGAAAAAGGGGACTAAGAATCTTCCAGGGATAGCGAGAGTCAGGGGCAAAGGTAGGCGCTGATGTGCTCTGTTTAGGAAAGAGCAAATAGGATCACCTGGGTGGCTCCGTTGGTTAAGCACCCACTCTTCATCTCAGCTCAGTGCTTGATCTCAGGGTCCTCAGGTCAAGCCCCATGTTGGGCTCCATACTGGATGTGGGGACTACTTAAAAAAATAAGGGAAAGAGCAAATCGTTGAGTATGAGTGGGCCAAGAGGAAACTACACCAGAGGTAAGGACACTAGAGGCAGTCAGGAGCCTAGTGCGTCAAGCCACAAAGTGAAACAGTCAGTGCCTCAACAAAGGCATTGGTCTCAGATGGGGAATAATGGGTAAGCCCACGTCCTTTTCTATGTGTACATCAGCAGCTCATGATTCTGTCAGTTAATTATTGCAAATATGTACTGAGATGTATTCCCCCAGCATATGCCTTATTCTTACCCTCCATGACTATCGCTTGTGGTTACTGATTTTCATGTCAGAATTAGGAAAATCTGTTAAGGAAAAAAAAAGGGGGCAAATTTGAAAGCTAACGTATTTATGAAAAAGCATTTCTAATTCCATTTCAATTTGTTTCTGAAATCCAGTTGGAATGACCAAAGTATTCTTTGTTCATGCAGCCGAAAGGGTATCTCTGACCATTTCAGTGGTGGTGACTAGTTTTCCATATCCTGTAGCTAAACATCATCGGTTATGTAGCTTCCTGATGATCTGCCCTGAGGAGTTATTATTCCTGATGGCAATTAATCAAAATTAAAACAGACTGCATGGAATGAAGCAAATTCAAACATCCAGCCTCAGTTAGGAACACCTGCACATTAAGATTAATCATGGGCCCTGCTTGAATGTGACAGGTATATCAATATTATAGAGAAAAGGGAACGCTAACATTTTCCAGCAGAGTTCCAAGTGTTATTTCCAAGGAGCAGAGGCTTTGAGCCTGAGCCTATGTTGAACAAAACTACACAAAATCCATAGTTGTTACCTCGAAATTAACATTATTTTCTTCCAAAAAGCTTAGATAGTTGTGGCAATCTGCATTGCTAAACGTAAAATGCAGAGGGAGGTGACAGTGAAACGGAGGAACAAAAGTTTTCCACTGTCTTTCCCCACCAAAAAACCCCACCAAATTTGACCATCACTCACGAACAACAGTGCTTTGTGGAAGTCCGGGAGTCCAACAGAGAAGCTCCAACACACTGTTGGAGGCTAAGAGAAATCCAAGATTGGACACATTGAAGAGGTGACTCTACCCCGTCACCCCTCCCCCACAGTGGCACAGGTCAGCGCTGAGGGAGACCTTGTGCCACTTCTTCACAAGGAAAGTGGGAGCATATGACTGAGTGCCTAGCTTCCCCAGCTATGCAGGATGCTTGCCAAAGAGGCCCCGCCCCTTCTTGCCCCCTCCAGAGTAGGGAAATGTGCTACTTGACTGAAGGGTCAGCAGGGGTTGGGAGGATAGCAGCAGGGCTCTTGGAGGGCAGAAGTGATGCAGATCCTGTTATGTGAACTCCATCCAGAAGCCCGGCCATGAACCTCTGGGGATGCCTCATCTGTGCATCCCCCCCACTGGCCCACAGACACCCCCAGCACTCTGCGTGGCTCACCCTCAGCCCTCCCCCCCCCCCCCCCCCCCCCCCCCACCATGCAGCCCGCTCCTTGCTCCTGCTGGCAAGGTCAACAAGCACAAGCCTTTGCAGATGGCTAGTGAGCACGTGCAGAAAGCCAGCCCAAATCTGCTGGGTTGGGAAAGAGCACAAAACTTGAGCATTCAGCACTGCCCTCGGGAAGGCAAATGGGAGGCTGTCAGCATTCAGCTGGGGGTTTTGAAGGGTCAGGGGAAAGAACACCATTTTAAGAATCATCCCCCCACCCCACCCCACCCCATCCACCAAGAGAGAACAGAAGTGTGGAGTATGTGTATCCATAGAAAATGTCTGAGAGTTGGGGCGCCTGGGTGGCTCAGTCGGTTGAGCGTCCGACTTCGGCTCAGGTCACGATCTCGCGGTTCGTGAGTTCGAGCCCCCCGTCGGGCTCTGGGCTGATGGCTCAGAGCCTGGAGCCTGCTTCCGATTCTGTGTCTCCCTCTCTCTCTGCCCCTCCCCCGTTCATGCTCTGTCTCTCTCTGTCCCAAAAATAAATAAACGTTAAAAAAAAAATTAAAAAAAAAACTTTAAATAAAAAAAAAGAAAGAAAATGTCTGAGAGAAAGAAAGAAAATGTCTGAGAGAGTCTTCGAATGCTTCGCAGGGCTGACAGAAGGTATTTCTCTCCCAAAGACAATCAGTAGAGGCTGCAGGAGGCAACTCCTCCTTCAGATGTGAAGATAGCAAGGCAAGACTTCAAGAAACATGAAAAATCAAGGAAACGTGACACCACCCAGTGAACACAGTCATTTTCCTATAACCGACCCTAACGAAATGGAGATCTGTGATGTGCCCGATAATGAATTCAAAATAGTTGTTTTAAGGATGTTCAGTGAGCTACAAGAAAACACAAAAAAAGACAATTCAGTGAGCTCAAGAAAACAATACACAAACAAAATGAGACATTTAACAGAGAAATAGAAATCATTAAAAAGTAAAAAGGAGCCAAACAGAAAGTCTGGGGCAATGAATAAAATGAAAAATGCAATAGAGAGCAGACTTGATCAAGGAGAAGAGAGAAGCTGTGAGGTCAAAGATAGGTTATCTGAAATTACGGTCAGGGGAGAACAAGGAAAAGTGAATGAAAAAGAGTGAAGAGAATCTATGCGAATCATAGAACACCATTGAGAAAAGCAATCTAGGCATCACTGGAGCCCTAGAAATTCAGTGATTGTGTCTGTCCACTGTTCTGTCCCTCTGTTAGGGGTTGAATTGTGTCCTCCAAAAAGATACACTGAAGCCCTAACCCCTGGTTCCTGGCAATGTGAGACCTAGTTTGGAAATAGGGTCTTTGCAGATGTAATCAAATCAAGAAGAGGTCATTTGGGTGGGCCCTATGCCACCAGAACTGATGTCTTTATAAAAAGAGAAGAGGCACAGATAAAGACACACAGGGAGAACAGCACGTGACAATAGAGGCAGAGATTGGAGTGGTGTCTATAAGCCAAGGGATGCCAGGGTTTGCTGGAAATACCAGAAGCTAAGAGAAAGGCATAGAAGAGATTCTCTCCTAGAGCCTTCAAAGACAGCATGGCCTTGTTGACTACCTTGATTACAGATCTCAAGCATCCAGATCCCTGAGAGAGAACAGATTTCTGTTGTTTAACCTGTTTGTGGTATTTTGTTACAGCAGCTCTAAGCAATGAATACACCCTTTATGCTTATATATGACTTAGCCTGGGTCCTGGGCATATTTCCTAATGTCACAGGACACCAAGAGTTGTCAGCCTGTGGTTGACAGGCACTGGGGCAGTCCTCCATTTCTAAATAGAAATAGGACATTTCCATTCTCATTAAGTGTCGTTTTCAGCTCTCATCCAGCGATAGGGTAATTCATTGTACTGTTATTCCCAAGCAAAGATGTCCAAAAGTTCAGTTCATTCAAAAGGAAGAGAACTTTAAAAAAAAAAAAAACGGTTCAAAATGCCTTGTCTGTAAATTTAGAAGTGTGAGGGTATTTTAGACTAGAGTCAATCGTAGAGCCGGAATACCTGGTGTTTACTGTATTTTTACTTTCAAAAGAAGCCAACGCACTTTTTTCTGGTGACAGTACGTGCCCATTTTGTGTACTAGAACTTTTTTGGTTCACAGCAATGTTGACACACAATGATTTAATGTTCCCATCTCTACTGATTGATTTGGCACAAACAATGCATTGACGTACCAATGAATAAGAGAGATCTAGGTGACATCTTTCTCTCTACCTCTCTCTCTCTCCCTCTGTGTTTCACACACACACACACACACACACACACCAGAAAATGTAACTTTTTTCATATTAACAAATATTGAGAACAGTCATTTAATCAGCGAATTAATGAAGGCCCCATGGACGTTCTTGAAAGTCTCGAAGCTTATAAGATTTTTATTAGCCAAAGACTTGATGAAAATTAGAGATTTTCTACGACCGCCAGATTGTGTTAGGTTTTCGGCTTTCCACAAATTATTTAAAACTTAGAGCAATAAACAGCTTATATAAATCAGGGAGGCAAACACAACTACCCTCAGGAGCTGGGCAGGTAATAAAAATAACTGAAGTTGGCCAGATTGTATTCTTGGGACGTAACTTTGTTTACATGTTAAACACACAGCTTCATTTCCACCAAGAATGTCTTGAAACACAAGGACCTGCTCAGTCTACCTTTCATTTGCTCATCTTCGTGGAGGCTCAGCTACAAAATTATTTCACCGTTCTGTGAACTGTGAAACGAGAAAGCCAGGGCAGGCACCAGGCTGAACAACAGGAGAGCTTAAGACCCCAGTGCTGACAAGAGCTTAGTGTGGATGGGGGAGGTTCAGGCTTCATGTAAGGGGACCAGACCTGCCTGGTCTCCAACTGGTTGTACCCAAGTAAGGGTGTGTGCCCACAGTTACTAGGCAGCCCAGTTTTGGAAGGGATTTTACACAAAATCTCCAGATTCTGAATGTCAGAAACTAATTTCATTGTTTTTGTACATACATGGTGGCCAGAACAGTTTGGGACCAAGCAAAACATTCTAAGAGCAGATTTAGCCAACAGCCTGCTCATTTACAACCTTTACTAAATGTTGCATGGGTTGTGTGTGTGTGTATGTGTGTGCGTGTGTGAAAATATACATAATATAATTGTGTATTTACCATTCTCACTATTTTTTCAGTGGATAATTCAGTGGCACGAAGTATATTCGCAATGTTGTGCCACTATCACCACCATCCATTTCTAGAACATTTTCATAATCCCAAGCAGAAATTATGTACTCATTAATTTGTTGTGTGCTTTTATTATCAACTTTAAACTGTGAAGAGGGGCGCCTGGGTGGCTCAGTCGGTTGAGCGTCCGACTTCGGCTCAGGTCACGATCTCGTGGTCCGTGAGTTCGAGCCCCGCGTCGGGCTCTGGGCTGACGGCTCAGAGCCTGGAGCCTGCTTCCGATTCTGTGTCTCCCTCTCTCTCTCTGACCCTCCCCCGTTCATGCTCTGTCTCTCTCTGTCTCAAAAATAAATAAACATTAAAAATAAAAATAAAAATAAATAAAAATAAATAAAATAAAATAAACTGTGAAGAGAGCCTTAAAATGAAAATGACCCAAATGGTTACCAAATTTGTTGTTACAAAAAAAAAAAAAAAAAAACAAAAACAGTTCAGATTTCAGTGTTAGGCCAAGTGCCCACCTTCTTCCAAGAACCATTCAGGAGTAAATCCTCTGCCAATACTAAAAGCGTCTCCAGAAATTCTGTATCTTGTCGGCGCTCAGCCCCAACCTCAGCCCCAACCCCTTACTTCATCCATACTTCATGTGACCCAACTTTGGACTTCATTATGCCCTTGGAAATGCTGCCGTGTGCTCAAACAACTTTCACGTGCACTTCACCTCTGCTCTCCACACTCTCTTCGCCTCTCTCCCTCCGTGAAACCCAAAAGATGCCCGAGAACGTCAATTCTCCCCATCAGCCTCTTAAGTGGAAACCGCTTATTCTCAGCTCGGGTTTTGTAGTTGAGTCAACATTCGTCTACTTTCAGACATTGAACCTGCTTCCTCTTATAAATATCCTCCCTCCTTTGGGACTCATACCATTCAACGGAATCTTCCTCATTGCTGTCATCTGCTGTCACTTCTCTCCACTCACTTGAGATTTCAACACCTGACTTCCAACCTTCTAGTCTCCTTTAACTCCTGCCATCATATTAGACAATGTCAACATATATTAGATGACCAGTCCAAAAGGCTGAGCTGCTAGTTCATTGAAATATCTACGTCAACACAAATCAGACATCCCACTGTCCAGCAAATCTGTCTTACTTTCAAGGTATTCGGTCCATCATCCCACTCTTCCACTATCTTGTATTCCATGAAAACTCCCAAACCACAACCCATCAGCCCCATTTGCCTTATTTCTCTATGTACATAGAGACTTACAGCCCTTCTCACTGTTAATAACTCCTTTGCAAACACTGTAGGAATTGCCACGCTTCTTTGTCCCTTGTCAAACATACCAAACCCCACCCAAGATGAACACTGGGGAAAACGTACAACTGAAGTGATTGGTATGGATGAAAAGTCAATGTCTCTAACCTGAACACCGCTTGGCAACCTAATTCTGTATCTCTGGTAAACTCAGCTGATCACTTCCTAAATGATTATTTTGTACTTCCCTAATCCTGAATCTTTTTCTCCCTAAAAGAGTCCATCACCAAATTCTATCAGTTTTACCCCCAAAATGTATCACAAACCGTTCACTGCTCTCCTTCACGGGCACCCAAACCACCACCATCATCTGTAGGCTGGGTCACCACAGTAGTCTTCTAAAGATTCTCCCTGCCACCTTAATTGTCCTCTCCGTGAATTCTCCACAGAGCAGCAAGAGTGATGTTTTTAAAATGTTAATCTTGGGACAGCTGGGTGGCTCAGTTGGTTGAGCATCTGACTCTTGATTTCATTTCAGATCATGATCTCATAGTTTGTGGGTTTGAGCCCCATGTCAGGCTCTGCATTGAGCCCCATGTCAGGCTCTGCACTGACTGTGCAGGGCCTGCTTGGGGTTCTCTGTGTCTCTCTTTCTCTGCCCCTCCGCTGCTCATGCACACACACACACACACTCCCACTCTCTCTCAAAAATAAATAAACATTTAAAGAAATAGATAGATAGATAGAATCTTAATCAGGTTGGGGCACCTGGCTGGCTCGGCTGGTGGAGTGTGCAACTCTTGATCTCGGGGTTGCAAGTTCGAGCTCCACGTTGGGTACAGAGATTACTTAAACATTTTAAAAATCTTTTAAAAAAAAGTTAATCAGGTCCTGCCATTCACTTATTGTAAAACCATCCCGTGGCTTCCCACTGCATTTTGTTTTGTTTTTTTTTTTTAATTTTTTTTAACGTTTATTTATTTTTGAGACAGAGAGAGACAGATCATGAATGGGGGAGGGGCAGAGAGAGAGGGAGACACAGAATCGGAAGCAGGCTCCAGGCTCTGAGCCATCGGCCCAGAGCCCGACGCGGGGCTCGAACTCACGGACCATGAGATCCTGACCTGAGCTGAAGTCGGACGCTTAACCAACTGAGCCACCCAGGCGCCCCCCGCTGCATTTTGAATAAAATTGAAACCGCTTCATATAACCCCCTACCTGGTGCTGTCTGGGTTCTACCCACCACTCCATTGTCATCTCCACCACTTGTTTTCTTGCTCATTACGTGCTGGGCACACTAGCTTTATGGACTAAGCTCTCCTTTCTCCGGCCTTGGCACAATCAGTTGCCCCTGAATGGTGTGCTCTCCCTCCCTCCCCCCTATTTTTCACCATTTATCTGGAAGTTCTGTTCTGTTCTGTTCATTCTTTGAGTCCCACATTTGATGACCCAGTCTCAGAGAAGTCTGCTTGATCAACTCCATCTTTAAATTATGCCCCTTCTGTTCCTAACTTGTTGATTTATTTTTCTTGACATCGCCTATATAGTTACCTATTTCTCTGTATATTTCCTTAGTTTCTGACTCTTATCGGACGTTACTTGGGGGCAAGGGACCATCTGTAATTTGATTTTCACTACATACTGTCTCCTGACATAGTACATACTATATAATGAGGGTCCCAGAAATAATTGTTAAACTAATGCTGAGTGAAAATTCATTCCCGATTCAGTAGGAAAGAAGGAAGAATATATAGGAAAGAGAGATAATACAGATAATACAGATACAGATAATATTAGCTGACTCCTGCTTTAAAGTATTGAAAAGCAGGTTCCTTTAAATATCTTTGTCTTTTTCAGATTTTTTTAAACGTTTATTTATTTTTGAGAGACAGAGGGAGAGACAGAGCACGAGTGGGGGAGGAGCAGAGAGAGAGGAAAACACAGAATCTGAAGGAGGCTGTCAGCACAGAGCCCAACGTGGGGCTCAGACTCGTGCACCTCGAGATCATGGCCTGAGTTGAAGTCAGACAGTTAGCTGACTGAGCCACCTAGGTATCCTCAGATTTGTTTTTTGTCTTCCTATTGAGTTATACACACACACACACACACACACACACACACACTAAAGGCATAAACAGCACTGACTTTAGTGTACTGCTCGATAAAATTTTGTATATGTATACACCCATGCACGCATTACTTTGATAAATGTATTGAATATTTCAAGTATTCTAGAAGGTTCTCTCATGGCCATTTCCAGTCAACCCTTCCCTAGCAGATAACCACTCTTTAAATCTGTCACTTACAATTATATTCGCCTGTTTCTGAGTTTCATATACATGGAATTATACAGCACATACTCTTTTTTGTTAACTTCTTTTGCTCAACATGATGTCTATTCTTTTGTTTCTGTGTAGAATTCCATCAGATAAAAATTCCATAATATATTTTGGCGTATATATCTGGGGGTGAGTTTACGGGACATGTTATAAGTAGTGACAGTTTTCCATACGGGTTCTACCAATTTACACACCCCCTAAACATGTGAGAATTTCAGATGTTCCACATTTCTGACAACACTTGGTACTGTCACTATTTTAATTTTCGCCCATCCTTGTAGGTCCATAGAAGTATCTAACTACCGTTGTATTTTGTATTTCCCTGGTACATATCTTTTCATATACTTAATGGCCATTTGCATACCCTCTTGAAACGGCTGTTCAACTGTGTTACCCACTTTTTTAATGCGAAAAAACATATATCCTTCATTGTATGATGCATATCTTCTACCAGTATTTGGTTTCTTTTATGCTTAGGGTTTTAGTGTCCCGTGTTAAAAATCTTTGCCTACTCCAAGATCATAAAGATGTCCTATATTTTCTCTGCGCATTTACAACTGTGATATATAAGTTATTTTTTGTATATGGTGTGAAGTAGAGGTCAAACTTCATTTCTTTCCCATGTGAATATACGATTATCTCGGCATCATTTTCGGTGGCACATAAACCCACTCTCCTTTTCCCCACAGAATTGCAAGTGGTGTCTTTGTTAGAATTGGGTAATTGCATAGATGTGAGGTATAGGTATATTTCTGTATATAGGTTGTATATATACAATTATGTATAATTGTAGAGGTATGGTTCTGACTTTCTTTTCTGTTCATTTGGTCTGTAATTGGTCTACTCTTACACCAATACTACACTGTGTTAATTAAAATCTGGTAGTGTAATTGATTCTCCACCTTTGTTTTTATTCTTCTGGATTTTTTTTTTTTTTTGACCAATAGGTTCCTTTGCGTTTCTATTTTATTTTATAATTCACTTGGCTATATAGGTTTCATCTGCCATCTTAAAGGAGAGCATTCCTATGAAACCTTTTGTAAGCCAAGCTGCTGTAAAATTTAACAATATCCCCCACTTTCCAAAAGTTGACATTTGCTTTTACAAAAGAAGACCTGCATTAATACCTGCTAACTGAAAGAAATCCAAAGAGGATTTTTACTTTAAAAAAAAAAAAGCCATTACCATACTAATGTAGGTCTTTCTATAAAAGCCAAGTGACCTAACACAAACTTTCAGAAAATGGGGATGCTAGAATCAGTTTGGTTATCTCTACAAAGCAAACAAAAAACTAGAATTTTGCTTGAGATTGCATTTCATCTAGAGATCAATTTTTGAAGAATCAGCATCGTTACAATATTCAGTTTTCCAACCAGAAACAAGATATACTTCTTAGTTTAGGTCTTTTTAACTGCTCGGAAAAGCTCCATAATTTTTAGGATAAAGGCTTTTCATGTCTTTCATTAGATGTACTCCTAAGTGTTGTATGGTTTTTAATACTATTGTAAGTGGTGTATCATTTGCATTTTGTTTTGTTTGTTGTTAGTACATGGAAATACAACTGATTTTTGCATCCTTGAGTATATTGAACTCACCTGTTAATTTAATTGAATTTTAAAGTTTATTCATTTTGAGAGAGAGAAAGAGAGAGAGAGACATTATGGGGGGGGGGGGTGGTTGGGCAGAGAAGGAGGGAGAAAGAGAATCCCAAGCAGGCTCCACAAGTTGTCAGCACAGAGCACAACACAGGCCTTGATCTCACGACCCATGATATCACGACCTGAGCTGAGATCAAGAGTCAGATGCTTAACCGACTAACCCACCCAGGCACCCCTCACCTGTTAATTTTAACAGTTTATAGATTATTTGGATTTTCTGTATACAAAATCATGTCATCTCTGAATAAAGCGGCTTTGTTTCTTTCTTTTTTTTTTTTTCGGATCTCTATATATTGTATTACTTTCCGATCTCTATATATTGTATTACATATATATATGTATCTCTATATATTGTCTTATTATATTGGCTAGGACCTCCAATACAGTGACTGAATGAAAGTGATGAGAATAGACATACTTGTACTATTTCCCACTGGAGGCAGAAAATGTTCAAAATTCTATAATCTTAGGGTCATCAGATTGAGAAAGTTCTCTTTTAACCCTAGTTTGCTGAGAGTTTTTATCCTAACTGGATGCTGTATTTTGTCAAATGCTTTTTATTTTAATATTTGTATCTATTAGGATTATCACACAGCTTTTATCCCTTATTCTGTTAATGTAGTATATTATATTGATTTTTATTTTTAAATGCTAAACCAACCTCACATTCCTAGACTAAACCCTACCTGGTCATGATGTATTAGCCTTTTTATATATTGCTAGATTTGATTTATTAATATTTCCAAAATAATTTTTGGATCTACTGATCAGTAGAAATATTAGAGTGTCATTTTCTCTTCTTGTAATATCCTCACCAGGTTTTGGTACTGAAATTGTGTAGACTCATAAAATCAGTTGTGAATCGCCTCCTCTTTCTTTAGTCTTCGAAATTTTTCTTGTAAAACAAGTCTTATTTCTTCTTTAGATTTTTGAAAAATTCACCGGTGGACTGATGTGAGCTTTGCATTTTCATGGCGGGAGGGTTTTTACTTTATAGACACAATTCCTTTAATAGGTGTAGAACTATTCAGATTTCTTTTTGGATCAACATTTGTAAGTTGTGTTTTTTTAAGTTGTGTTTTAAGTACTTTTCCCATTTCCTTTATGCTGTTAATTGATTGGTATAACACTGTTAATTATATTTTATCATTATTTCTTTACTATCTGTATAATTTCTATGAAGGTACCCCTTTAATGTATGATATTGATAGTTTGTGTTTTCGTTTTTTTCTCTTGATCATTCTTGCTAGGAGTATTACTCTCTTCCAAGAACCAACTTGTTATTTTTCTCTGTGGTGCATTTGCTTTCCATTTCATTGATTTCTGAGCTTATATTTATAATTTTTCTTCCTTCTACTTCCTTTGGGTTTAGTTTGCTATTTCTAGTTTCTTCAGTTGGAATCAAAGAGGTCTTTAATTTTCCTTTGTAACATATGCATTTAAAGTTATAAACTTTCCTGTGAATACATATGTTTTGATACATCCCATTGTCATTTTTAATTTGTTCAAATAATTTCTAATTTCTAACATGAATACTCCTTTGAAGTGTGGGTTATTTAGAAGCATATTGCCTAAGGGCACCTGGCTGGCTCAGTTGGTAGAGCGTGTGACTCTTGATCTCAGAGTGGTGAGTTCAAGCCCCATGTTGGGCATAGATCTTACTTCAAAAAAGTTAAAAGTATATTGTCTAATTTTGAGACATGTTGGGATATTCTGATCACATTTCTCTTGCTGACTTTTAGTTTAATACTGCTGCGATCGAGGAATATTCTGTGAAATACCGGTCTTGAAATTTACTAAAAATTGATTTATTAAACACAATTTAATCTCTTGATAAGGATTATGTATCTGCAGTTGTTGGGTGTACTGTCTTATCCATGTTAATTAGGTCCAGTTAGTTGACAGTGTTGTTTAAAAATTTTCATATCCTTACTGGTGTTTGTTTTGATTTGTAAAGTCTCCAACTTTGATTTTGAATTTGTTTTTAGTTCTGTCATTTTGTGTTTACTTTATACATTTTATTTTATTTTTTAAAAATATATATTTTCATATTTTTTTGTTTATTTATTTTAAGAGAGAGAGAGAGAACCAGCAGGGGAGGAACAGAGAGAGAGGGGGGCAGAGGATCTGACGCAGGCTCTGTGCTGACCACAGAGAGCCCAACAGGGGGGCTGGAACTCACAAACCGTGAGATCATGACCTGAGCCCAAGTCGGCTGCTTAACTGACTGAGCCACCCAGGCGCCCCTGTTTTATACATTTTAAAGCTTTTGGGATGCCTGATTTGCTCAGTCAAAAGAGCATACATTTCTTGATCTTGGGATTGTGAGTTCAAGCCCCATGTTGGGTGTTGAGATTACAAAAAAAATAAATAAACTTTAAAAAACAATAAAGCTATGTTACTGGGTGTTCACAAATCAACTTTTTTATTATATTCCTATTGATCTGATCCATTTATTATTATGAAATGTCTCTGTCTCTAGGAATATTTCTACTTTAGAGTCTCTTTCACATTTTTAATATAGACACGCAAGCTTCCTTGTGGTTAGCATTTATAGCTAATAGTTCATCTACTGACTTTTAATTTGACTATATTCTTATATTTAAAATGTATCTTTTGTAAACAGCATATAACCATGTCCTCTTAAAAGCCAATTTGGCTATAAAAGGCCATATTTCATTCTTTCTCATTGCCAAGTAGTATTCCATTGTGTATATAAACGACAATTTCTTTATCCATTCATCAGTTGATGGACATTTAGGCTCTTTCCATAATTTGGCTGTTGTTGAGAGTGCTGCTATAAACATTGGGGTACAAGTGCCCCTATGCATCAGTACTCCTGTATCCCTTGGGTAAATTCCTAGCAGTGCTATTGCTAGGTCATAGGGTAGATCTATTTTTAATTTTTGGGGGGGGGACCTCCACACTGTTTCCAGAGTGGCTGCACCAGTTTGCATTCCCACCAACAGTGTAAGAGGGTTCCCGTCTCTCCACATCCTCTCCAGCATCTATAGTCTCCTGATTTGTTCATTTTGGCCACTCTGACTGGTGTGAGGTGGTATCTCAGTGTGGTTTTGATTTGTATTTCCCTGATGAGGAGTAACATTGAGCATCTTTTCATGTGCCTGTTGGCCATCTGGATGTCTTCTTTAGAGCAGTGTCTATTCATGTTTTCTGCCCATTTCTTCACTGGATTGTTTTTTGGGTGTGGAGTTTGGTGAGTTCTTTATAGATTTTGGATACTAGCCTTTTGTCTGATAGGAACTGAAGAGTGTTATGCTAAGTAAAATAAGTCATACAGAGAAAGACAGATACCATATGTTTTCACTCTTATGTGGATCCTGAGAAACTTAACAGAAGACCATGGGGGAGGGGAAGGAAAAAGAAAAAGTTAGAGAGGGAGGGAGCCAAACCATAAGAGACTCTTAAAAATTGAGAATAAACTGAGGGTTGATGGGGGGTGGGAGGGAGGAGAGGGTGGGTGATGGGTATTGAGGAGGGCACCTGTTGGGATGAGCACTGGGTGTTGTATGGAAACCAATTTGACAATAAATTTCATATTTTTAAAAAAAGCCAATTTGGCAATTCGTCTTTTAATAGGAGTGATTGGTCCATTCATATTTAATGTCATTACTAATTTGGTTTGCTTGGAAGTCTGTGATCTTGGTGTTTGTTTTTTATTTGTTCTGTCTGTGCTTTCTTCCTTGATTCTCCTTCTCTGCCTTACTTCTGAATCAAATATTTTGTAATATTCTATTTTATCTCCTGTTAGCTTTTAATTATATCTATTTGTATTGTTCTTCTAGTGGCTTAGTCGCTACACTAAAAATTTGCATATGTATCCTTGACTTATCAGTCTCCTCTACCAGTGCAAGAAATTTACAGCAGTTCAACACTATGCACTGCCCTCCCACTCTGTGCTATTGTTGCCATACATTTTACTTCTGTATATAAACTCTGTAAGATGTAAGTACCATGATTGCTTTAAATAGTCACTATTCTTATGTATTTACCCTTTCTTATGTTTCCATTCCAACTATGCTTGTGTGCTTGTAACTTGGGATCATTTTCCTTTTGCCCGAAGAACTTTTCATCTTCCTTACAATATGTGTCTGCTAGAAACAAAATCTCTTAGCTTCTGCTTACCTATTTTTCTTTAAATTTTTTTCATGTTTATTTTTGAGAGATTTTGAGACAGAGAGACAGAGACAGAGGCAGAGACAGAAACAGAGCATGAGCGGGGGGGGGGGGGGGTGGTGCAGAGAGAGAGGGAGACACCGAATCCAAAGCAGGCTCCAGGCTCTGAGCTGTCAGCACAGAACCCGATGCGGGACTTGAACTCACAAACTGCGAGATCACGACCTGAGCCGAAGTCAGACACTTAACTGACTGAATCACCCAGGCGCCCCAACCTATTTTTCTTTTTAACCATTTTTTGTTAAGGTATGAATCAGACATATAACATCATATTGATTTCAGGGGTACCAAATAATGATTCAGTATTTGTATACCTTGCAGAATAAATACCACAATAAATCTAGTTAACATCCATCACCACACAGTTACAAATGTTTTTTCTTTTTTCTTAAAACAATTTTTTTTCATGTTTATTTATTTATTTTGAGAGAGAATGCACACATGAGCGGGGGAAGGGCAAGGAGAGTGGGAGACAGTGAGAATCCCAAGCAGGCTCTGCACTGTCAATGCAGAGCCTGATATGGGGCTTGATCCCATGAACCATGAGATCATGACCTGAGCCGAAATCAAGACTCAGACATTTAAGCAACTGAGCCACCCAGACGCCCCATTTTCTTTTTCTTTTCTTCCTTTCTTTTCTTTCTTTCTTTCTTTCTTTCTTTCTTTCTTTCTTCCTTCCTTCCTTCCTTCCTTCCTTCCTTCCTTTTTTTTTTGAGGACTTTTAAGATCCACTCTCTTAGCAACTTTCCAGTATGCAATACAGTGTTATTAATAACAGTCACCATGCTGTATATTATATCTCCATCATTTAATTTGCTTTATAACTGGCAGTTTGTAGCTTCTGAGCCCCTTCACCCATTTTCCCACTCCCCACCCCAACCTCCTCTGCCTGTCACCAATCGGTTCTGTGTGTCTATGAGCTTGCTTTCGTTTGTTGTTTTTGTTTTTAGAATCCACGTGTAAGTAGGACCATATGGGATTTGTCTTTCTCTGTCTGACTTATTTCGCTTAGCATAATGCCCTCAAGGTCCATCTCTGTTGGCACAAATGGCAAGATTTCATTCATTTTTATGGCTGAATAATATTCCATTGTATACATGTACACACCACATCTTCTTTATCCATTCATCTATTGATGGACACTTGGCTTGTTTCCATATCTTGGCTGTTGTCAACGATGCTACAATGAACATGGTGGAGCATATATTTTTTTCCTAATTAGTGTTTTTGTTTTCTTCAGATAAATACCTAAAATTAGAATTGCTAGAACATATGGTAGCTCAGTTTTTTCACTTTCTGAGACGCCTCTATACTGTTTTCCATAGTAGCTGTGCCAATTTATATTCCCACTAGCAGTGCCCAAGGGTTTCCTTTTCTCCACATCCTCACCAACACTTGTTATTTCCTCTTCCTCCTCCTCCTCCTCCTCCTCTTCTTCTTCTTCTTCTTCTTCTTCTTCTTCTTCTTCTTCTTCTTCTTCTTCTTCTGATAATAGTCACTCTAACAGGTGTGAGGTGATATCCCATTGTGGCTTTGATTTGTATTTCCCTGATGATTACTGATGTTCAGACTTTTTCATGTGCCCGTTGGCCATCTGTTTGTCTTCTTCGAAAAATTGTCTATTTAGATTTTTTATCTGATTGTTTTAATCAGATTGTTTTGCTTTGTTTGCTATTGAGTTGCATGAGGTTTTTATATATTTGGAGTATTACCCCCTTCTCAGGTATATGATTTGCAAGTATTTTCTGTCATTCAGTAGGTTGCCTTTTCATTTTGTTGATGAATTCTTTTGCTGTGCAGAAGCTTTTGAGTGTGATGTAGTTCTACTCATTTATCTTTGCTTTTGTTGCCTTTCCTTTCAGTGTCAGATTCAAGAATCATCTCCAAGACTGATGTCAAGGAGCTTATAACCTGTGTTTTCTTTCAGGAGTTTTGTGGGTTCAGATTTCATATTCAAACCTTACATCAACTTTGAGTTAGTTTTTGTGTGTGGTGCAAAATAGTCTAGCTTCAATATTTTGCATGTGGCCATCCAGTTTTTTCCGACACCATTTATTGAAGAAATTGTCCTTTCCCCTTTGTGTGTTCTTGCTTCCTTTGTCACAAATTAGTTGACCATATAATGGTTTATTTCTGGGATCCCTATTCTGTTCCATTTAACCTTAAGTTTTGAGGGGTATTTTCATTTGTCAGAATTCTAGATAGTTTCTTTTCGGTTTTCAGAACTTTAAAGATATATTCTTATGACTTCAGTAGTTTCTGTTGAAAAGTTAGTCATAAATCTTAGTTTTCCTTCTTTTAGAATAATGTGTCTTTTTCACCCATTGGCATTTTTAAGATTTTTTCTGGGTTTTTCTGGGGTTTCTGGGTTTTGAATACTTTTGTTTCTAAGTTGCTTGAGGTTCACTAGGATTCTTGGACCTTCAGTTTTTTAGGCATCCAAGAGGCGCCCCTCTTCTTATATGGCTTTAATAACACAGTGCTACACCATTTGTCTCTCTCCCTCATATCTCCTGGGCTATTTTATTCTTTCCATTTCTTTTTTCTGTACTTACATTTGTGTATTTCCTATTGACCTGTCTTTGGATTAACTAATCCTGTCTTTTTCTTCTTCCAGTCCTATGTAAAACATATTCAATGAGTTCTTAATTTGAGAGAGTTTACTTAATATTTCTAGAATTCTTAATCATTTCAAAGATTCCAATTCTATGTTTAAATACTTTTTGGGGGGGGTGCCTGGGTGGTTCAGTTGGTTAAGCATCCAACTCTTGATTTCAGCATAGGTGATGATCTCACAGTCGTGGGATTCAACCCCGTGTTGGGGCTCCACACTGGGCATGGAACCTGCTTAAGCCTCTCTCTCTCCCTCTGCCCTTCCCTCACTCATGTTCACTCCCTCCTTAGATAGATAGATTAGATTGATAGATAGATAGATAGATGATAGATTATCTTTTCATCTACTTTTTCTATATTTTCTTCTATTCAAAGTATTTGTGATAAAGTCATGTCTTCTAACTCTAACATCTGCACAAAACTGTTGGTCTGCTTCTATTGCCTACTTTTCCTCTTGATCCATTACATTTTTTTTGCCTGTCTCATAGTTTGGTATTGTATAATTAACACTGTATACAAAAAAGCTATAGGGGGCCCCTGGGTGGCTCAGCTGATTCAGCAACTGACTCCTGGTCTTGGCTCAGGTCATGATCTCATGGTTCATGAGTTCGAGCCCTGCGTTGGGTTCTGTGCTACAGTGTGGAGCCCGCTCAGGATTCCCTCTCTATCGCCTTCTCTCTCTACTCCTCCCCCGCCTGCACATGCTGTCTCTCTTTCTCAAAAAAATTAAATAAACTTAAAAAAAAACTATAGAGATTTATTTTTTTAATGTTTATTTATTTTTGGGAGAGAGAGAGAGAGTGGAGGAAGTGCAGAGAGAGAAGGGAACAGAGGATTCGAAGTGGGCTCTGCCCTGACAGCAGGGAGCCCAATGCAGGGCTCAAACTTACACACTGTGAGATCATGACCTGAGCCAAAGTCGGATGCTCAACCAACTGAGCCACCTAGGCGCCCCAAAAAACTATAGAGATTTAAATTGTTGTTCTTTTTCCCTCAGAAACTGTTTGTGTTTTTGTCTGTTAAGCAGACAAGTGAGGGGCTGATCATCTCAACCCAACTAAGAATGTGAGTTTCAGATTGGCTCGCACATCTAGTTAGACTCCATCCATCTATGGTTTCAAATGTCTTGAGGGCCAGACCTTCTTGTGTTTGTTGCAGACTCTCCCCTCCAGTGGAACTTTGCCTCCTAAGTGCCAGGAGACTTTGGGAAATTTCATATTGTATTTCTTGCCCAGCCCATTCCTTGAGGATGGACTTGCTACAGTTTTGATTGAGAGACTAGTGGGTCTCTTTCTCTGTCTGCTCCACCCTTAAAATTCTTGCCTTCAGAGATTTGGTGCTTTGCTCTTTAGCCTCCCACATCCTCGAGTTCAATATCCGACAAGTATTCGAAAAGGGAGATGAGAGATAGATTCAGAGATTCCAATATAGACAGATACACAAACGTCTTTTTGCATGCCCCTTCCTCTGGCACGACTTGGTCTGCAGCTGATTTCTCTCTGTCTTTGTAACTCAGCCTGTTACACTCCCCTGGCACCCAGCGAATATCCCGTGAGAGAAAATGGCTGTTTGATGATCCCATAGGTTATAATTTGTCCGTGCCAACCATCATGGATATGAAAAATTCTGTTTTCCTATGACAGCCTTTGTCAGCAAATGTCCCCAGGCAAGAAAGTAGCCAGCAGTCTCAGCCACTTCTCTAAAACTTATTTCTGTGGTGCCTGGGTGGCTCAGTCGGTTGAGCATCTGACTCTTGATTTTGGCTCAGGTCGTGATCCCAGGGTCGTGGGATTGAGCCCCACGTTGGGTTCTGTGCTGGGTGTGGAGCCTGCTTAAGATTCTCTCTTTCCTTCTCCCTCTGCCCTTCTCCCCCACTTGTGCTCTCTCTTTCTCTCTCTCTCTAAAAAAAAATTATTTCTTTCTAGTCTTACATGCTTGTATAGCTCCCTAGTATCTTTAAAAATATGATTTCTCTTGGGCTTAAATTATGGAAAGAGCCTAAATGTCCATCAACTGATGAATGGATAAAGAAATTGTGGTTTATATACACAATGGAATACTACGTGGCAATGAGAAAAAATGAAATATGGCCTTTTGTAGCAACATGGATGGAACTGGAGAGTGTGATGCTAAGTGAAATAAGCCATACAGAGAAAGACAGATACCATATGGTTTCACTCTTATGTGGATCCTGAGAAACATAACAGAAACCCATGGGGGAGGGGAAGGAAAAAAAAAAAAAAAAAGAGGTTAGAGTGGGAGAGAGCCAAAGCATTAGAGACTGTTAAAAACTGAGAACAAACTGAGGGTTGATGGGGGGTGGGAGGGAGGGCAGGGTGGGAGGGAGGGGAGGGTGGGTGATGGGTATTGAGGAGGGCACCTTTTGGGATGAGCACTGGGTGTTGTATGGAAACCAATTTGACAGTAAATTTCATATATTAAAAAATAAAAAAAAAAAAGAGAAAAAAAAAAATGATTTCTCTTGGGCTTTGTGCTGACAGCTCGGAGCCTGGAGCCTGCTTGGGATTCTGTGTCTCCCTCTCTCTCTCGGCCCCTCCCCTGCTTGCACTCTCTCTCTCTCTCTCTCTCTCTCTCTCTCTCACACACACACACACACACACACACACACACACACACACAATAAATAAACATTAAAGAAATTTTTTTTTAATGATTTCTCTATGAGGCGCCTAGGTGGCTCATTCGGTTAAGCATCTAACCTCGGCAATTTGTGAGTTCGAACACTGCATCAGCCTTGCTGCTGTCAGCACAGAGCCTGCTTTGGATCCTCTTTCCCCCTCTCTCCCTGTCGCTCCCCTGCTCATGTTCCCTCTCTCAAAAATAAATAAAAAACATTATGAAAAATATGATTTCTGTAATCTCTCCTTTTCCAGTTGTGATAGCTTTCTGCTACTACCATATCATATTCAGAAGCATAAATGCTCTTGTCTCTAATGACTTTCTTTTAAATCTTAATGTGTTTTCTTATTTTTTTTTATTTTTGTAAAGTTTATTTATTTTGAGAGACAGAGAGAGAGAGAGAGAGAGAGTGGAGGAGAGGCAGAGAGAGAGGGAGACAGAGAAGGTTCCATGCTGTCAGTGCAGAGCCCAACACGGGTCTCAATCCAATGAACAGTGAGACCATGACCTGAGCCAAAATCAAGAGTCAGACACTTAACGAACTGAGCCACCCAGGTGCCCCTTAATATGGTTTTCAAAAAAAAAAAAAAAAAAAAAGGAAAATATACTAAATATTAGTCCAGGTAAAAATTTTTCCTGGCATAGCATAATGTTGATTTTTACATGTGACTGAAAGGAAAACGGGACTTACTTAAAATAAACTTATTTTATAGAAAATGTAGATGAGGTGTATCAGTTCGAGAAGTAATGTGGAACAGATTTCTAATGTTCACCCATACCCATTTCTCCTCTATTCTGGGGCACAGAGGAGAGTCGTATTTCCAAGCCTTCAGGCTGGGGCAGGTGCCTACGTAAGTCCAATGGGTTATAGGCACAAATGGTATGTGTCTCTTCCAGGAAGAGGCATTTAAGAGTGAGTGAGAGTTCTCTCCATGCTTCTTTTCATGGAAACCAAGGAGACGGCATGTTTACATATGGAGACACTCAGCCTGGTTCTCTAAGCCACTGCTGGGAAAAGGCAACCACTTTGGAGAGTTTCTCTCCCCGCAGTGGACTTTTCATCAGTAAGAAGGAATTTTAATGTGTTGAGTCATTGAGTTTTCTGGACATACCTACATCTCAGCATAGTCAACCTAATTAAGCTAAATATAGTAAGGAATACCTAAACTAACACAAAATCATAGCTTTTTCTCTGATTACTTGTTTTTTTTTAAATCCTGAAATTCTAATAATCTAGAAACTTTTTTTTTGGACTACTAGATATGATAGGCAATGGTTATCATAATAAATTAGTTGTAAAGGATGGTTAGTGGGGGCATCTGGGTGGCTCTGTAGGTTGAGCATCCAACTCCTGATTTTGGCTAGGGTCATAATCTCATGGCTCGTGAGATCAAGTCCCACATCAGACTCTGTGCTGCTGACAGAAAGGAGCCTGCTTGGGATTCTCTCTCCATCTCTCTCTGCCCCTCCCCAGCTTGTACGTGCTCTCTCTCTCTCTCTCTCTCTCTCTCTCTTTCTCTCCCAGTAAATAAACATTTTTTAAAAAGGATGGTTAATGAAGAATATCCTTTAATTACATGATAGGAGCGTCCTTAGGAATATTTTTTTTTCATTTTACCCTTAAGGCATATACATGAAAAGGAAAATATATCTATTTTGAGCTATGCTATATCATACCTTAAAGTAATTTTAGTGATGCAGTCTAGTATATTAACATAAGGGACTTTCCAGTCTTAAGAAATTAAAGCTATGTATTTAAAGAGGGCAGCAAATTTTAACCTTAAATCTTCCTTTTCTCATCTATCATACCATACCCTTTAGCTAAGAACACTACTTTCAAACCTCCCCTTCTCAAAGTGATCTTCCCTTCTCCCCAACCTCTCCCACCCATGTTAAACCCTACCTGAACCTACTAGAAAAGCTATTGTAAAGAACTGCTCTATAAGCTAGTGTTGCTTAATAGTGCCTCAATACAATTCTTCTTCAGTAATCTACATTCTTTTTTTTTAATTTTTTTTTTACATTTATTTATTTGTGAGAGACAGAGAGAGACAGAGCATAAGTGGGGAAGGGGCAGAGAGAGAGAAGGAGACACAGAATCCGAAGCAGGCTCCAGGCTCCGAGCTGTCAGCACAGAGCCTGACGCAGGGCTCGAACCCACAAACCACGAGATCATGACCTGAGCCGAGGTCAGACGCTCAACTGACTGAGCCACGCAGGCACCCCGAGTAATCTACATTGTAATTAGAAAAATATATATTATAATCTAAAGGGATAAATCCTACTTATGAAAGTGTTACTATCATGTGTTGGTTGGAAGGGTAAGATATCAGAAGGCAAGATTGAAAATCTCCATTTTCCATCAAAATACTTTTTTGGGTGGCTGCGTATTCAATCTATACATAAAGGTCATCCTTGGGTAAAGTCATCTCTCTTGGGCAGAACTTGGTAAGTGTCTGTGATGGTTAATTCTATATGTCAACCTGACTGGGCCCCAAGGTGCCCAGATAATTGTTCAAACAATTCTGGGTATTTCTGTGGGGGTGTTTGGGATGAGGTTAATATTGAAATTGATAAAATGGATAAAGTAGATCACCTTCTGTCATGTGGATGGGCCTCATCCAATCAGTTGAAAGCCTGAATAGAACAAAAAGGCTGAGTCTCCCCCATGTAAGCGAGAATTTCTCCTGTCCGACTGCCCACGAGCTAGGACACTGGTTTTTCCCCTGCCTTAGGATTCCGACTAAAACATCAGCTTTTCCTTGGTCTTGAGCCTCTTGGCTTTTGAAACTGGAGCCACACTATCAGCTGTCCCGGGTGTCCAGCTAACTGACTGCAAATCTTGGAACTCGTCAGCCTCCATAATGGATCTAGATATACCGATGTATAGATGCAGATGTAGATATAGGTCTTCCGTTGGTTCTGTTTCTCTGGAGAAACAGTATCCCATGGCATTAGAATTACACCCTGCATGTGAACACCCTACTCTTCCAGGGTCTGCAGATTGGATGCTTATCTCACCTCCGACAACTGACTGAAAGAAATGTATAAGCAGAAGAAATAGCAAAAAAGCCAAGTGAAGCTAAAGAAGCAAATTAGTGAAGGCTTCATGTGGTTGCTTGGTTTACTGACCAAAAGGAAATAAATGTTGAGGCGATAGCAAACAATGAAGACAAATGAGACCAGGAAGAAGAAAAAAGAAAGGAGTGTAAAGGGAAGAGATAGGCAGGAAAGGCCACAGACAGCAGGAATGACAGAGATGAAAAATGACAGTGCTGGTGAGCAGCAAGCCTCCTGAGGGGAGAAAGGATTTCAGGAATATCTGGAAAAAGGCAAGGAAACACCATTTGCGACTAGAGTAGATAAGATGTTTAGAGTTAGTGAAGTCTCACTAAGCCCTATATCCACAGGAGGCATTGATGAGTATATGGATTAAATTCATAATGGAGACCTGAAGTCATTAAAGAAAGATAACCAAAGGGGCACCTGGCGGGCTCAGTCGCAAGAGCATGCACCTCTTGATCTCAGGATTTGGGAGTTCAAGCCCCATGTTGGGTGTCGAGATTACTAAAAAAAATAAACTTTAAAATGGGTGTAAGAGGGGCACCTGGGTGGCTCGGTTAAGTGTCTGATTCCTGGCTTCAGCTCACATCATGATCTATCTCATGGTTCGTGAGTTCAAGGCATGAGTAGGTCTCTGTACTGACAGCCCAGGGCCTGCTTGGGATTCTCTCTCTCTCCCTCTCTCTCTCCCTCTCTCTCTCTCTCTCTCCCTCTCTCTCTCTCTCTCCCCCCGTCTCTCTCTGCCCCTCTCCTGCTTGCTCTCTGTCTCTAAATAAATAAGTAAACTTAAAAAAACAACAACAAGTTCGTAGATACAAAGATACACAGAACAGATTTGGGGGGCGGGGAGGGTTGAGTGAAGAGGGTCAAAAGGTAGGAACTTCGATTTATAAATAAGTCATGGAGACCTAACGTACAGCATAGTGACTATAGTTAATAATACTGTATTGCATATTGGACATTGAAAAGAGTAAATCCTAAAAGTTTTCATCACAAGGTAAAAATAGGTGTGGCGACAGATGTCAACAAGACACTGTAGTGATCATTTTGCAACATATACAAATATCAAATCATTATGCTGTACACCTGAAACTAATATATGTCAATTATACCTCCATTAAAAAATAGTAAACATCATGTCTTTCAAAAAAAAAAGCAAACAGATAGCCTTCTTGGGTGGATTTGTATTTTGGCATCTATCACGTGGTGTTGTTAGTTCTGCTTTGTCCTCTATTACTGCATAACAAACCACCCAAAACATAGTGGTTTAAAACAACGATTTATTCTCCTCCTAAGTCTGTGGGTTTGTCAATCTGAGTGATTCTTCTGTGGGATTCATCTGGGATCACTCATGTGTCTGCAGTCATCTGACCACCCCACTGAAGTCCAAGATAGCCTCGGTCACATGTCTGGAACACCAGCACTGGCAAGGCGTTTCTGTTCTCCCCATAGGGCCTTTCAACCTCCAGTTAAGTTGGACTAGATTCTTCCCAACACAAAGCTCCCTTAGTCTCAAGTGCACAAATCCCAATATGGAGGCCCTTCTTATCAAGGCCTAGCCTGGGTCATGCTTGCCAGTGTCCCATTGGCCCAAGCAGGTCACATGACCAAATCCAGAGTCAGTCGGGGAAGGCCCACATAAAGGCAACAGTTATCAGGTTGACTTATTATACGAATGTACCAACATCCAGGATAAACTTAAGAATTTAGGAAATCAATAGCATTCCCATTACTTAATACTTGCCTGATGTCCACAGTCCATAATTCACATGTGAGTAGTAGTACTCCCTAGGGAGAATTTTATACATTTTAGATATTTTGAATGTGCTAGTGAAATATAGCCAGAAAATGAACATTTGAAATGTATATTGTTTTATTACGAACTAGGTACCTTGTTATATTGTAGTCCGACCATTATGTTGATTTTTATAGAAATATCAGGAGCAAGTAGGTTTTATTATCCATGAGTTTTCTTTCAGAATAGTAAAGTTACATTACAAAATACTTAGAGGAGGCAGTGTTGGGGGCCCATATTTGTGAAACGTACGAGTTCAGCTTGACTGTTTAACGACGAGCCTTCAGTTATTTTCAAACCCTGCTAGCCAGATTAAGTGTCACTAAATTATTTTTTTTCAATAGGTATTGGTAATTTTTATTTCTGTTTTGAGACTAGGACAGAAAACATAGTGGGGGGGGGGGGATCTCTTGTTTCAGGAAGCAGTGCAAAAATGTCAAACCTTGCTTTGCCAGACTCTCCCCTTCTCCAAGACCCCCACACCGTCTCAACCGCCCTCCTTGGCACGGTGAATTTACTTCTAGATCGTTGTTCGAATTGTGAACTTATACAACAATACCAGCTCGCGGGTATAACAGAACAGATGGTGCAGCTCCCGAGCCCGGCAGCTGGAAGGGACCCGGGCTGCGCTCGGCACACAGTAGGGGCACCATAAACGTTGATTGACTGAGTTCATCGCGGCGGTTGACGCGGAGCCCTCCCGTCACCAGGCAGTGTCCTTATCTCTCTCCAAGCCCACACCCCTGGCCCGAGAGGCGGTGAGCTCTGAGCAGATGGCGACTCCCGGGTGCCAGGTGTGCGGCGCGTACGGCTCGGGACCCGGCACTGAGTTCTTTGGTCCCGGCCCCACCCGACCCCTCCCGTCCCACGAGCTCCCCCACCGCCGCGGCCTGCGGCACACGGGCTGTCGGGCGGGAGCGGGACCCCGGGAGGGGAGGGCCGGGAACAAGGAGATCGGTGCCTGGCGGAGCCCGTGCGTCCCGCTCCCACCGCCCGCCACGCGCCCCCACCCCCTCCTCCGACCCGCGTCACTTGGCCGCCCGTGCTGTCTCCGAGCCTTCCCACCTCCCCGCTTTGCGATCAAGCGCCTTTCTTCCTCCCCCTCCCCTCTTCTTATCTGACATTTGCTCGCCCGTCTCTGCCCACTCCCCAGCGGCTCTCCCTCTCTGGCAGACGCGCCCTAGCCCGCCCTCGCACAACCTCCAATCGCAGGTCAGCTGGTTTGCCAACGTCGGCCGAGGGTTGCTCTCTGCTTTAAGCGTTTTTCCATGAGTGAAATCGGCCGCTTTCCCCACCGGGCTCCTGCTGTAATTGCTTCTACTGGGCTGTTGGGGGTGGGGATCCCGTGGGTGCGCTCCCGTCCACACCGCACGCTAGGGTTCCTGGGATAGTTTCGGGGTACCCGGGAGCGAGGAGGTAGCCCCGCCGCCGCCCACGACGCTTCCTCTCAGGCCGGGCTACCGCGGGTGCCCTGCCAATCCGAGGGGGACAAAGCGAGCCGAGCCCCTGCTGCTTCCCAGTCACCGCGCCTGGGGCGCAGCCTCCACCAGCTACCCGCCCGCTAGAAGCTCCCTCCTCCCTGACCTGAAACCGGGAACTGAATCCCTGGGGGTTTCGGGTGCGCCCCCCCCCCCCCGCCGGGCGAGGGCGCCTCTGCCGCGCCGGGGACTCCCCACCCCGCTCCCGCCCTTCCCGCACCCGCGAGGGGCGAGGGAGGGCACTGAGGCACTCCCGCCCCTGCGAAGGCCCGGGGGCTCGGGGAAACGCTTGAGGATTGGGGTGCAACCAACTGTTCCCCCTCCCGCCCCCCCCGCACACGCCCCTCGCCGTCCGGCGCTTTCCTCGCCTAGCCCGCCGCGCGCGCACGCGCCCCGCTCGGGCGCCCCGCAAGACCCGGCGGCTGCGAGCTCCACGGGGCCTCAGCCCGCAGGGACCCGGGCGGGGGGTCCGCGCGTCGCCCGCCGGCCCGAGCGCGGGCTCCCGACGCAGCGCGCGCACAGAGCACGTCGGCGTGCAGAGCGGAGGTCGTGGGCCGCGGGGTGGGGGGGGGGGGGGGGGGGGTGGCGGCTGTCGGTTCCGGTCAGCGACGGAACTGGGCGGCACCGCCGAGGGCCTGGCCGGCTCGGGGGCGGGGGGCGGCGCGCGGGGGAACCCCCCTCCCCGCAGCCCCGGCCAGTCACAACTTCAAAGGAGGGCCGGGAGCGCGCGCGCGGGGAGGGGGGGCGCGTCTTCCCTCGGGCCGCGTGTGCGCGCGCGCGTCTTCGGCTCCTTCCCCGGTCGTGGAGCCTCCACGGAAGACGGGCGTGAAAACGCTGCAGACAGGACCGCCTGAAACATGTTTACAGTAGGAGAGACTGTCCTCCAAAAGCACCGCCTGGGTCCATTCCAGTCTATTTGTTCCCTGTAACTAACCGAAAGGCGAGGCGCGGCCGCGGCGGCGGAAGGAGGCTGGGCACCACGACCGGTCGCCCCGGCCTCGCCGAGCTGCGCGCCGCCGAGCGCGGCGTCCCGGCCCGCGGGAAACCATGTTTTAAGGAGGCGGGGTGGCCTCTGCGCGCCCTTAAGTACTGCGCGCCGTTCCTCCGAAGCCGCTGTGCAAAACGGAGAGCGGCCGGCGGGGACGCTGCGTTCGGACCCGTGCCCGCTGCAGCAGGATGATGCGGGGGCACGGATCATGTCCCGGGTTCAGTTACCGTGTCCAAACGCGAGGCCAGCCCTGGCTTCCCCGGTCTCCGCGAGCATCTGACAAGTGGACGCGAGGAGGCGGTGGGCGGCCTTAAGTCTTGACTTATGGGGGGAAAATCATCTGAATTAGCCGACACACCCTAGTAACGGCTGATCGTTTAAACTGCTACCTAAGGCAGGCAGAGTAGTGGATGGAGGATGATAGGGGTGCGGGAGGAGGAGGGGGAGGGGGAGGAGGAGGAGGAGGGGACGAAGAAAGAAGTCTGACCATCCCCACGTTTTCCCACGTCTGCTCGCGGGCGCAGGGAGGCTCAGCGCTGCCACCTGGCGGCCGCTCCTCCCCGGGTTGGGAGCCCGCTGGCCGCCGAGCACTCCCAGACTCCGGTGGGTGTGCCCGGCCTGGGCCTCGCCGAAAGCAGCAGCAGCTCGAATTCATGCTTCAGAATTCATACTCCAGCGGCCCAGGCAAACGCTCGTTTTCCGCTTGTCCTCGTGAGACGACGGAAAGGGAAGGAAAGGAAAAGTGACTTGGTAGGGCCATCAAGTGCTTACTTAATCCTACCAGGCGCTACTCGCTGGTGAGGAGGGGTGAGAAAGTGGTAAAAAAAAATTATTAGAGACTCTTACCTCTTAGCTTATTCTGGAAGTAAAATAAATCATGGATTTCATTTTGCCCCAGACTCCCTATTTTGCTCTTTTGTAAATATGAGTTACTTCCATGTTATGTTTTCAATACAAACCCTGAAAGGGAAGTCCGGTTCTCCTACAACTTCATGAAGTGGGAGTTGTAATTTGTCTACTTGATTGAGAAGTAAATCAGCCTCCGTTGGAGGGTTCTTTTCCCTCGAGTGTGCAACAGAAAACGCTGGGCCTTTCAGTTGGCAAAGTCCAATGACATCAGATTTCCCAGGGCTGCTCCCGGCCCGCTAAAGTAACAAACACGGGGGTTCCCCACCCCCTTTATTTCATTTGAACTGAACACTTGTCAGACCAGCTCCCACAGTCACGGTTTCTATAACCAACGCAAGGCAAAAATCTTGCAAATCAGTGCAAATCCAGGAGATTTGTTAAAGTAATTTCCCTTCAGTTCCCACCCACCCCACCCCCCCGTCCCCCACCACCCCCGCACCATGCCATAGGCATATAATAAACAGTGAGATGGAATCTTATTTCCATCTATACCCCATCCCATTTTATGGATGTGAGATTCTATGTTGTACAGGTATGTGAGAGCAGAAGAAATGAATTAGCAGATATTACATCTCAAATAGAATTCCATTATTTAATGGAAAAGATAATTTACCTTCATTCAAAATTTGAATCGTCTAACATCAGTGCTAACAAAGACAATTCGTTTATTCTAAAATAGGGTGGGGTTTTTGTTTGTCTGGTTTTGCTTTTTGCAAAATTGTCTTGGTTTACTGTTAATATGGCTTAAAGAGTAGCATTAAGAATTCCTTCATGTGCTGCAAAGCCAGCAGAGGGATCACTGAGTACTGATTTACAAGGGGCCACCAAATATTTGGTATTTGGGGAAAAAACATCAGTAATGTCGAACTGGTTACAAAGCATATGAAGTTAGGTAATGAGAACACTGAGGTCTCTTCTCGTTACTTGGTATTGAGAGGCCCCATACATTCCAGCATGCACGTGGTGAGAAAGAGGACTTTAATAAAAGCCATTTGTCAAATCTTTTCTTCCATTTGAAAAGAAATAGTGACATAGAAGAACAAACCTACTTTAGAGGTCTCAGCATTCATATATACTATAATCATGTTATAAAGTCAATGGAAATTACGAATACCTTAGTTCTTCAGTTCTAAGAACTTTTTTTTTGTTTTGTTTTCAACATCTCTAAGATATCTTACAACTGAGGGGATGTCACAGCTTCATTGGCAATTTTTCTTCCTTAGTTGCATGTAACAGTGGCGTGTCTTAAAAGCTACTGGATTTGTTAAAATAAAGAAAATACATCTCACAATACAAATAGGCCGGTGGCTATCTTTTTAGTATATACTTTTAAAAACCTGTGTGTAAGTAATGCACCTGGCTGGCTGGGTCCATGGAGCCCACCACTCTTGACCTCGGGTTGTAAGTTTGAGCCCCACGTTGGGCGTAAAGATTGCTTAAACATAAAAATCTTAAATTGTTTTAATTTTAAAATGTTTAAAAATTAAAAACCCATGTGATTTCAGCATAAACAAAATGACTAGGCCCACTTTGATTAAGTCCCACTTGCCCCCATACTTTTCAGTGGTGGGAGCAGAAATGGTTTCAGAAATGTAATCACTTACATTGCCAGTCGTCTTGACTGAATGATCACAAACTAGCTATGCTCTCAAATCATTAGTTGGTATAAATCCCAAAATAAATATATTTATTCCCTTTTTTTATTCTAGTGAAGATACTTTTATACATAAATTACATGTAGAAAATACATATACCTGTATATATTTGTGTACATACATGTATACAACTGTATGTATACTCTTAAGAGGTAATTTTTATGTCAGAGTATAACATTTAGGATTGCTGGGGTTTTTGAGTGTGCATACCCAAGAAAAGAAAACGCATGATGAAACACCCAACTTTGTTATATGCAAAAAAAAAAAAAAAAAGGTTTTTTGTTTAAGATTTGTTCCCCCTTCTAAAAGAAAAAGAATATAACTTGGGTAGGTAGTGGCCAAGAATGAGTTGCTTTTACTCAGAAAACATTCTTGCTTGGGTTGATCCTTGAAGATCCAGTCAGATGTCTCCAAAGGGTGTTATTTACAGTAAAATTCTAAATCTGACAACCTGGGCCTCTCGCCAGCTACATACTTTAAAAGTTTGACAAGATAAATAGAAATCTGCTGCCTCCCACTAGTCTGATCTGAATCAAAAGCTCACTTTATTACGTTGGGTTGGCCCTACCTAACCACCTATCCCTGGCCTGTAGAAAAACAGTTTAAGGAAAGACCAATTTTTACTTGAACCCTAATTTTCACACCTTGTGGTAGAGATCATTTTTGTGGCCAAATAAACATATATTCTGATCACCCTTGTACCTTTCCTCTGCCACACTCTCCACAATAGTCCTCACTTTCTTTTAAAATGATTAAGACAACAGGATTGCCACTATTGTCCTTGTATGGGTCACATACATACTCTGATTACTTTTCAAGTCAGCGACCATCCTCAGCGTGCCTGGCTGGCTCAGTCCGTGATCTGAGTTCAAGCCTCACCGTGGGTGTGGAGACTACTTTAAAAAAATCAGTGAGCATCCACAATTTTAGTCTCTTGAACAACAAAATGCTGCCTCTATTAGAAGGAGTATCTCTGGCATTGAATTACCAAGAGAAGGATAATAACATTCACTGGGGGCTTACAATGCATCAAACTCATTGAACCCTCACAACAACCCTATATGAAGTAGCTCCTAGTGTTCCCATATCACAGATGCGGAAGACTGAGACTTAATCATATGCCCAGAGTACAAAACCAAGTAAGAAGGACTAGCATCTAGGTCTAACATAAATCCAGAGGCCCCACTGTCTTCTGCCACAAGTTACCACCTCCTTCTTTCCCTCTGCCTTGGCCTTTTAGCTCCATTTGATTCAAGTAACATAGAAGCAACGTAGGAAGAATATTTAAGAGGAAAAATATATATAAGAAAGAACCCTTCTTAAAGGGTTGGGGCGGGGTGGGGGGGGGGGAGAAGGGAGGAGAGTGAAGCAACCTTGAATTTTGAAAATGTGGGAAACAAATATTGAGAAAGTAAATCGATTCCAATCCTTTACTCAACATTATCATCCTATACAAAACTCTATGGAAATTCTGCCATTAAGTATGGAACACTGCCTAATGTGTACCAGTGGAGAGCTCCTCTGTTTGGGCTATCTAGGATTTACAGGGGGGTTTAAATCGTTAAATAACCATAGTTAACCCCTGTTTGGTTAAGAGAGCAAGCAGTTGTTGCAAAAATTCCTCTCCTCTGCCTTCCACAAACAGAACAAAAATTGCTCTGAAGGGATTTACACAATACATCAACATCTGTGCTGTACCTAGAGTTGTTAAAATAATTGTGATGACAGGTGTCTAGGTACCACTTTCTTAATGGTTTTCAATATCCATTGATTTATTGTTGTGGCTTTCCTTCCCCCTTTTACATCCTTGGCTTTATGAAGGATCCGAGGAACAGATTTTGCACTAGAGGCTGATTCTTTATTCCAGTACTGAAAAGAACTAATAAAAATAATCACTTGGCTTTTAAGCAGAAAGCTTCCATTTACAGTATTTCACCCTTACTCCCCCCCACACACACACACTTCCAAGCCCCTTGTTATCTAACATAATGGTTAGAATACATTTCCGTCTCTCCCCTTAATAATTTCATGCATTAACATCCTCTTTACACACCACACACACACACACACACGCACGCACACACACACACACACACACACACAGAGCAAAAGGAAAAAAAGGCAGCAGAAATCTCAGCTGTACTTCTAGCCCTTTTAAAAAGTTTGCTCTGTAAATTGGAATGAGGTCAGATTTGGAGCTTCTCATTGCACGCGGAGATTATTATTGCATCGGGTTCCAAGCCAATGGGAAGCCCGGGGGAGGGGCTTGGCACGAGGAAGCGTTGGTTACAGCGGCTGATTGGCCGTGGCCAAGACTGTGAAAGGATAAAGAGGCGCGAGGCGGAATTGGGGTCTGCTCTAAGCTGCAGCAAGAGAAACTGTGTGAGGGGAAGAGGCCTGTTTCGCTCCCGGGTCTCTAGTTCTTGCACGCTCTTTAAGAGTCTGCATTAGAGGAACTCTGCCATTACCAGCTCCCTTCTTGCAGAAGGGAGGGGGAAACATACATTTATTCATGCCAGTCTGTTGCACGAAGGCTTTTTGGCTTCCTACCTTGCAACAAAATAATTGCACAAACTCCTTAGTGCCGATTCCGCCCACAGAGAGTCCTGGAGCCAGAGTCTTTTTTGCTTTGCATTGTAGGAAAGGGACTAAGTGATAGAGACTATGTCGCTTTCCTGAGCTCCTGAGAGAGCGCTCGTGAACTGGAACCAACTGCTTCAGGGGAAGAAAAAAAAAAAAAAAAAAAAAAAAGACTTGCCTGGGAGGCGGCGAGAAACTTGCACTGGAAGCTTCAGCAACCAGCATTCAAGAAACTCCTCTCCACTTTAGCACGGTCTCCAGACTCAGAGCCGAGAGACAGAGCAAACTGCGGCGCGGTGAGAGAGAGAGAAAGCGAGAGCCAGAGGAGAGGGAGGGAGAGACTCTCCAGCCTGGGAACTATAACTCCTCTGCAAGAGGCAGACTACTCCTTCCCCGCATCTTTGGGAGACTTTTCTCTCTTCGCCCAACGCCGCCCCGGCGAGGAGTGGAGGGGCCCGCACGGCCGCCGCGCGCTTTCTCCCGCTCGGCGTGTGCTTGGCCCGGGGAGCCGGGAGGGCCCGGCGATCGCGCCGCGGCCGCCGCGAGGGTGTGAGCGCGCGTGGGCGCCCGCCGAGCCGGGGCCATGGTGCAGCAAACCAACAACGCCGAGAACACGGAAGCGCTGCTGGCGGGCGAGAGCTCGGACTCGGGCGCCGGCCTCGAGCTGGGCATCGCCTCCTCCCCCACGCCCGGCTCCACCGCCTCCACGGGCGGCAAGGCCGACGACCCGAGCTGGTGCAAGACGCCGAGCGGGCACATCAAGCGACCCATGAACGCCTTCATGGTGTGGTCGCAGATCGAGCGGCGCAAGATCATGGAGCAGTCGCCCGACATGCACAACGCCGAGATCTCCAAGCGGCTGGGCAAACGCTGGAAGCTGCTCAAAGACAGCGACAAGATCCCTTTCATTCGGGAGGCGGAGCGGCTGCGCCTCAAGCACATGGCTGACTACCCCGACTACAAGTACCGGCCCAGGAAGAAGGTGAAGTCCGGCAACGCCAACTCCAGCGCCTCGGCCGCCGCCTCCTCCAAGCCGGGGGAGAAGGGAGACAAGGTCGGTGGCGGGGGCGGCCACGGGGGCGGCGGCGGCGGCGGCGGGAGCGGCAACGCGGGGGGAGGAGGCGGCGGCGCAAGCGGCGGCGGCGCCAACTCCAAACCCGCGCAGAAAAAGAGCTGCGGCTCCAAAGTGGCGGGCGGCGCGGGCGGCGGGGTCAGCAAGCCGCACGCCAAGCTCATCCTGGCGGGCGGCGGCGGCGGCGGCGGCGGCGGGAAGGCGGCGGCCGCGGGCGCCTCCTCCTCCTTCGTGGCCGAGCAGGCGGGGGCCGCTGCCCTGCTGCCCCTGGGCGCCGCCGCGGCCGCCGCCGACCACCACTCGCTGTACAAGGCGCGGACTCCCAGCGCGGCCGCCTCGGCCTCCGCGGCCGCCTCCGCCGCGCCGGGCCTGGCGGCCCCGGGCAAGCACCTGGCCGACAAGAAGGTGAAGCGCGTCTACCTGTTCGGAGGCCTGGGCGCGTCCTCGTCGCCCGCGGGCGGCGTGGGCGCGGGCGCCGACCCCAGCGACCCCCTGGGCCTGTACGAGGAGGGGGGCGCGGGCTGCTCGCCCGACGGGCCGAGCCTGAGCGGCCGCAGCAGCGCCGCGTCGTCGCCGGCCGCCGGCCGCTCGCCCGCCGACCACCGCAGCTACGCCAGCCTGCGCGCCGCCTCGCCCGCCCCGTCCAGCGCGCCGTCGCACGCGTCCTCGTCGGCCTCGTCCCACTCGTCGTCGTCCTCGTCGTCGGGCTCCTCGTCCTCCGACGACGAGTTCGAAGACGACCTGCTCGACCTGAACCCCAGCTCAAACTTTGAGAGCATGTCCCTGGGCAGCTTCAGCTCGTCGTCGGCGCTGGACCGGGACCTGGATTTTAACTTCGAGCCCGGCTCCGGCTCGCACTTCGAGTTCCCGGACTACTGCACGCCCGAGGTGAGCGAGATGATCTCGGGAGACTGGCTGGAGTCCAGCATCTCCAACCTGGTCTTCACCTACTGAGAGGGGGGCGCGCGCGCGCGCGGGCCGGGAGCAGAGGGCCGGGTTGGGGGGGGTGGGGGAGAGGAAAACAAAGAGAGCGAGAGAGAGCGAGAGAAGTGGACAGAGGAAGAGTTGGAAGAGAAAAGGGAAAATTGAAAAAAAAAAAAAAAAAAAGGAAAAGATTAAAAAAAAAAAAAAAGCGAGCAGGGCCGGCTTGGGCCGCGTCGCGGTCGCGGGAGAAAGCGCGGCGGCGTTTTGGGGACCCGCGCTCCCATCCCCCAGCTGCCCGGCCGCGGGGACGCGGAGGAGGCGGCGGGGAGACGGGGTGGGGGGGGGCGACCTTTTATTGTTCTTGATGTTGTTGTTGATGGCAAAAAAGCTACTTGGAGTTTCCTCCCCTTTGCCCGAAGAGACACCCCCACACACACCCCCCCCCACTTCCAACGAGCTTCCGGACTTGTCTGCTGCTCCCCCAGCAAGAAGCCGACTTGATAGTTTTTTCTAGAGACTGAAGGAATCTCGTCCCTTTCTCATCGCCCCCTTGCTGTTTTTGCTTTATTTTATCTCATTTCTTGATCGAGAGAGGAGGGGGAAAAAACAACAACAAAAAAAAGAAAAAGAAAAAAGAAAGCAAAGAAAAGAAAGAAACCCAACGCGCCCCCGGGGATTTAGTTCTCAGCACCCCCGCCACCCCCCTCCCCCTGAAGAAGACAGAAGGCTCCGGGCGTGGAATTGGACCGAAGGCTGATCTTTTGGGGGGTCGCGCAGGCTCGAGAAGCGCCGGGACTGAGAGACTCCACGCTGGCGGATTCCCGTTTTGCTGGGTTTTGCCTCCTTTTTTACTTTTTTTCCCTTTCTTTCTTCTTTCCTTCCTTCCTTCCTTCCTTTTTTTTTTTTTTTTTTTTTTCCTTGCCCCCTCCCGCAGCCGGAGGAGGAGGTGATGCGGAGAGCCCGGTGGGGAGCCCGGCGAGGGGCGCGGGTCGGGACGCGGGGTAGGGGGCTGCGGAGGAACTGGGACGGGTGTGCACGCTCGGGGAGCAGGTGGCGCGTCCCGGCGGCCCCCGCCCCGCGCATCCCCGCAATCAGAGAGGTGAGACTGGGCGGCCCGCGGGCGTGCAGGAGCGCGGACTGTTTGATGTGGTACCGGGGGGCCGTGGAGGGGCGAGTGGTTTCGGGCGGGGGGAAAAAAAAGAGGTTTTTTTCTTCTCTTAATCGGAATCGTGATGGTGTTGGATTATTTCACTGGTGGGGTTAATATAGCATGTTATCCTGTCTATCTTTTAAAGATTTCTGTATAAGACTGTTGAGCAGTTTTTAAAATAGTGTAGGATAATATAAAAAGCAGATAGATGGCGCTATGTTTGATTCCTACAACAAAATTATCACCAGCTTTTTTTCATTCTTAACTCTTTAAAGGATTCAAACGCAACTCAAATCTGTGCTGGACTTTAAGAAAGAAAGAAAAAAAACCACAATTCAGGACCAAATTTTTTCTCAGTGTGTATGTGTTTATTCCTTATAGGTGTAAATGAGAAGACGTGTTTTTTTCCCTCACCGATGCTTCATCCTCGTATTTTTTTTTTCCTTGTAAATGTAATCAGATGCCATTTTATATGTGGACGTATTTATACTGGCCAAACATTTTTCTTTTCTTATTTTGTCCCTTTTTTACTTTAACCTTTTCGTTTGCTTTCTTTTTTTTACTTCCTTTCTTCCTTCCTTTTTTTTTTTTCTTTTGTTTTTGTTGGATTTTTTGGTTTTTGGTTTGTTTTTTTTTTTTGTTTTTTTGGTTTTTTTTTGGTAGTTTGTTGTTACCCACGCCATTTTACGTCTCCTTCACTGAAGGGCTAGAGTTTTAACTTTTAATTTTTTATATTTAAATGTAGACTTTTGACACTTTTAAAAAACAAAAAAAGACAAGAGAGATGAAAACGTTTGATTATTTTCTCAGTGTATTTTTGTAAAAAATATATAAAGGGGGTGTTAATCGGTGTAAATCGCTGTTTGGATTTCCTGATTTTATAATAGGGCGGCTGGTTAATATCTCACACAGTTTAAAGAATCAGCCCCTGATTTCTCCATGTTTACACTTCAATCTGCAGGCTTCTTAAAGTGACAGTATCCCTTATCCTGCCACCAGTGTCCACCCTTTGACCCCAGTCTTATAAAAAAGGGGGGGGGAGAGAATTAGCCAAACACTGTACGCTTTTCAGAAAAAACAAAATTTTTTAAATAAAAACTGTTCTGTCCAGAGGCTTTAAAACTGGTGCATTTACAGCAAAAAGGGATCCTGTAGCTTTAACTTGTAAACCACATCTTTTTTGCACTTTTTTTATAAGCAAAAACGTGCCGTTTAAACCACTGGATCTATCTAAATGCCGATTTGAGTTCGCGACACTATGTACTGCGTTTTTCATTCTTGTATTTGACTATTTAATCCTTTCTACTTGTCGCTAAATATAATTGTTTTAGTCTTATGGCATGATGATAGCATATGTGTTCAGGTTTATAGCTGTTGTGTTTAAAGATTGAAAAAAGTGGAAAACATCTTTGTACATTTAAGTCTGTATTATAATAAGCAAAAAGATTGTGTGTATGTATGTTTAATATAACATGACAGGCACTAGGACGTCTGCCTTTTTGAGGCAGTTCCGTTAAGGGTTTTTGTTTTTAAACTTTTTTTTGCCATCCATCCTGTGCAATATGCCGTGTAGAATATTTGTCTTAAAATTCAAGGCCACAAAAACAATGTTTTGGGGGAAAAAGAAAGAAAAAAATCATGCCAGCTAATCATGTCAAGTTCACTGCCTGTCAGATTGTTGATATATACCTTCTGTAAATAACTTTTTTTGAGAAGGAAATAAAATCAGCTGGAACTGAACCCTAAATCTCGACTTTTGTCATTATTATTAGACCCAAAGCCTCTAAGATTGGGAGGGCCCCCATCTGCCTTAGCTGTGAAACAAGTAAGTTCTCCCAGGACTGCCTGTTCAATGCGACCTTACTGGGGAATAAGAAGTTCCTCTTGGCCAGATTTGGCAGGCCCTGACCGTGAAATGACGGCGTCCGCTGAATACGTGTCAACTCTGCACGCTTTCTAGGAATTTTCTGATTTTTACATTTAAATAAATGCCGTTTGTCTTGAAATTTTAAAAGGAGGGGGAAGGGCGATGTGGACAGAATCCTTTACAGACAAAAACTGGCCGGCTGCTCTTTTTTTTTTTTTTTTTTTCTCTAAGCCTTCTGTTCCTAAAGCTGCTTTATCCGCGACTTACCCCAGCTCGCTAACCATCCAGCAGTGGCTAGAATTGTTTTCCACAGATTAAGAACACACGAGCCTGTTAAATGATCGCCCTGTTGTGGAGGAGGAAGCCATCAGTGATTTTGAAATGGAAAGGGATCCATTTTTTGCCTAGAAGCAGAAAGGTTCGTGTGGTGCTAAAAAGTCTCCATTTTGTGCCATGCCCATTTTGTGGGTTATTAATGTAAGTGAAATGCAACAATAGAGATGAACTGGAGAAGTTGGCTTCCTGAAGGCTGAAGGGAAACCCAACCCCCACTCTGGATCTGTGAATAGCACGCTTTCACCTAGTGGAGATTTATACTTTTTATATGCGTCTGGCACAGCAGTATTACTGAGACCTGTATGCAGGGGGGGTGGGGGGTGGGGGAGAAAACAGGCCCATTAGTGCTGGCTTGGAAGCTGCATCTTGCTAAGTAGCACTATTTCCTGTTTACTTTGAGAGTTAACTATTGCCATTAACTAACAAAACCTGTCCTTACTTCCAAACCGTTGGTTGATTAAAAATGTGTGCTGTGTGTGTTTTTCTAGTTTTCTAGCCCTGGAGAGGTGGAGTTAATACGCAGACATGTTTGGAAGTAACCCTTTCAGCCATCAGGATGGCTTGTACGTAAAGCAATATCCTTCATCCTAGAAGAAGAGGTTTTTGGAGGCGAGTCCAAAACGTGCACATTTTGTTGTTCAGTGAAGAGCAGGCAATCTCTACCTCCAAAATAGTGTAACTGTTGTGTTTCAATATAATTTCACCTTTTCAAGATGATTATAGATACTAGTTTCCAATTTTTTTTTTTTTTTTTGCATTTTTCCAATAGAGTTGTTTTCGTTGCATTTGTATACTGAAACTGTGAGATCTCATTTTTTTTAAAGAAGACCTTAAAACCATATGGCATCTTAAGTCTCTTCAAAAACCTTTGCAGGGGGAGGGGGAGCTCCTTTTATAAAGTGCTTAAATTTAATTTTTGTTCATTGTAGTTATGATGATTGTTTAGTTTTTTCAGATCCAAAGTATCAAAACCTTGACATAAATGAAGCCTATATGAGGCACTTTTTTTATATTTTATTTTGTAGGGTTCTCCTAGAACTATATATTTTTCCTGTATTTTCCATGTGAGGGCATATGCTTTAAATGTTTTCTTTAAGAATTTTGGTAATGTTCCTTTAAAAATGAAAGCTTAAGTGTGTGTCCTTCTTAGCAGGTGATAGAATAAGGTGTAAGAAACATTTTTGTACTTTAAGCAGTTTTCATTCGTAAGGATACTAACGTGTTGGATGGTACAAGGCATAAAAAACCTGAGAAACCAAACAGTTTAGTATGGCTTTTTCTTTCAGAGAATTTGGATCAACAGAAAGGAATAAATTTCAGATTTTCTTTTAAGACTATCAAACTATTTTTCTTTAAAGACAGTGCTGCGGGGGAGGCAGGGGGCCTAGGCAGCTCAGTCAGTTGAGCTTCTGACTTCTGCGCTCAGGTCGCGATCTCGCGTTTTGTGGGTTCGAGCCCCACATCGGGCTGTGTGCTGACGGCTCTGAGCCTGGAGCCTGCTTCGGATTCTGTGTCTCCCTCCCTCTCCGCCCCTCCCCCACTCACACTCTGTCTCCCTCAAAAATAAATATTAAAGAAATATTTTTTGATTAAAAAAGACACTGCTTCGGGCCCTTGTGCTCCATCAGAAATGTGCATCACTTAGTACACTTGCTGATGTAACTTCTGTCACTTCCTAGTTGAGTACCTACAAGTGCCAAGAAAAAAATACAGAGCCTGTAAGCTGATACAGTAGTAGGCGGGGTGCCTAAAATGGCTTCTTCCAGCTGCTCTAGGGACTGGCCTGGGGGTGCTGGAGACATTAAAGGGTCCTAAAGAAAGTGAAAGCAAAGGGTTGGGAAGTGAATGTCAACATTTACTGAGTATTTCCTGTATTTATAGTGTACTCATGAATTAGAAAACATGGTTTGGGGAATGCCAGGGGTCAGAAAGCTTCATCAAAATTTAAAACAATTTAAGGATCCCAAGGAAGCATTGGAAAGATCCCTGTATCCAAGAAAACCAAGAATTCTGCTAGAAATGTAAGTGTATCTTACCCATGTGAATTTCTCAGGGTGAAAGATTGATCTGCTTTATTTTTCTTCTGGTTTTGTTTTACACCCACTTTTTCTCCTCCTTTGAGGCCTATAAACTACTTTTTAAACCCGTAGTTGCTAACCTCCACCCCTACCCCTCCTATCCATCCTGAAAAATGAATCTCCATATACATTTCTAGATCTTTACTCTGGCTGTCTTTCGAAAACTAGAGTGGAGAGGGTACGGTCAGAAGAAGCATCTCTAGGTATCTGCTTGGTGTTTCCGACTCTGCCCCAAATCCACCAGGCTCCCCTCTATCCAGAATAAGAATGCAAAATTCACGTGCTGCCATTTAAGGCCCTGCACAAAATGGTCTTAGCCCCCCTTTCCAGTTCTCTAAAACTCCCAACGTAGCCAAACTGGCCTCTCCCATTAGACTGGAATTCTTGGAGGACTGGAACCAGGCCTTAAATACTTCCTGTATCCCCAAATTTGCCTTCCCTGGTTCAGTTGCATACAATAAACGTTTAAGTCTCAACTTGTTGACTTTACATTTACATTGTTTCAGTGGGTCCTTAAGAGCTTCCAAAATGCTTTTGCATATTATGCTGCCTGATTATAGCAGCTGTGGTAAGCAGGGTCCGTGGACTTTGGGAAAACCAGGCTTAGAATTCTAGCTCAGGGCCTCTGATCACATTTCTTAGCCTCTTTATGCTTCAGTATTGTAATACCCGGTGAGATGCCTAGCCTACTGTAAGGGCTCATAAAATGCTAGTTCCTTACCTTACGGGTTGTTCTAGAAAAGGTAACCCATGTACAGGCCTAGTACAATGC